>NC_091458.1:125224113-125564883 GCF_027789765.1 Dendropsophus ebraccatus
TCTATTACTCTGGTGTGCTGCAGACCAGACATATTACATAGAATACCGAACCGGGATCAGTGTCATTCCGATGCTGAGTCCTAGCCCGGGGTGGGGGAGAGATCCGGCCACTAGACACCAGGAATAGGGGCTATAATGGACATTTAAATGCAGCTGTCATGTTTGACAGCTGCATCTAACTGTCCTAATTAGTGGGTGCGGCAATCGACCACACCCACTAACAGCCGCGGTCCTGGGCCACAGAAAGCAGCTGGGATTGCAGCGATTCGCGGCCCCTCTCTGAACCTCTCCACCCACAGCAGGACGTACCGGTAGGTGCTTCTTTGGGAAAGGGAAGCTGTCTGCAGTTTAGACAGATCTTACCTGCTGATATTGCCCTATTGCGCATGAGGCTGAGCCCCTAAAGGCCTTATTACACAAAGCGATTATCATCCAATAGTCCGTGTAATAGGAGCAGACCGTCGCTATCTCCTATGGGCTCCCTGGACGATCTAAAGAGGCCCCTTCAGCTCCCCGAGGCCCCTCACACTTACCTGATAGCTGTCGCCACGTGTAATAGCACCAGCAGCGAGAGCGGAACAAGGAGCAAGCAAGTGCTGACCTGACGCGTCAACACTCGCTAGCTCCTGGAGATCGCCCCGTGTAATAGGGGATTAAGTCTCTTACCTTCATCCTCTCAGCCATTCCCCTGCAGTTTTTAGTTTGATTTTGCGTCTAATTAGGTTGTTTGGAGCACTGAGGACAAGGCTACCGCCCCCAGAGCACCTATCCCGCTTGCCCGCTCCATTGATTGGAGAAGATTGGTGCTCTGGGGGCGGTAGACACCCCACCCCCCCACCCCCAGTGCTGGCTGCAAGCAGCCTTATTAAACGTAAGATTAAACTGCAAACTGTATGGAAACTGTGCAGAGGATGAAAGTACCTTCATCCGCAGCGCCCTGTCTAACCTACTGATAGTTTCCATTTAAGTAGTGATATCCATAGTATGGCTATCCATTGTGTAGCATATCCATAGTGACCTGACATACTACATGAGATGTCAGTGTGGCTGAATTATCAGTAGCATTTACTCAAAGCGGTAACAAGGCCATGGGTGTAACTATAGCAACAGCAGGTCCTATAGGACCCAGAGGTTGAGGTGTCCCACTCAGGCTCAAGCATATTGTACCTTTTTGTAGGAAATACACACATTTGTGTTTTTTTATTATCTATGTCTTTCAAAAGGGTTGTCCCATTATGGGAACCTCCTTTAATTACAATACAATCATAAAGCCAAGTAATTTTGTAAGTGATAAGGTGCTCCTGTCATGTGATGTCATGTGACTGTCATGTGATGTCATGTGACTGTACTCTTGATTTCTTGCCCCCCAGCACGCATTGCAGGGTAGTGTACCTCTATGTCATATGAAGGGTGGGATGAAATGAGCCGGTCCTCCATCTTCTTATAATGAGCGTAAATAGCTAGTGTAGACAGATGCCCGGTATGAATAGTGAGCCATGGGGACTTGCTATGGAAGCTGTCAGTGGGCAGGATAGAGCAGGGTGTGAGCACAACACATATGCAAGTCCTCCCATAATCCTAGAAATCACTATTCATACTAGGCATGCACTGTGCTTGGCCGTATAATTGTAAGGGCTCCTGACGAGCACTTACAATTAAATGTGGTGCTCTTATTGACAGTGAGGAGCCTTTGGCTCCCTGCTCTGCCAACCACTCTAGAGGCTGCAGGCAGTTTTATGCCTGTGGTCATACCTCCCTACTTTTTGGGTTGACAAAGAGGGACACTTGTGGTTCACTTTACAGACATTTCTACACTTTTTAATTCAATGATGCATTCACACATACAGCTGCTGCAGATTGATGCATGTATTTAGCTGCAAATCTGCAGCAGATCCTGTATATATTAGGTGCCATTCACGTATCAGTAACCCTGTATGTCATTACAGACCCGCAACTGCGGACAGGGTCACAGATGTGTTTCAGTAACTATCCGCATTTACAAGGACCCACTGATTCAAATAGATGACACAGACGCACAATGGCTTAATCCTCTTTTTTTGGCACAGATCATGTCCCCAAAATGCATCCATAACATCTACAGATGCGAGTATTAGGCCATAGAAATAAATGAGTCTGCATGTGTGTAATAAAGTGTGAAAGGGGCCATAACATGACATAATTCATTTGAATATAACAATTTTAGGATCCAGCTTTCACCACATGAAGGAATAATATGTATAAGTTTAAGTCTATTATACAGTAAGAAACCAGACACTTTCTAGAGAAACATAAAGAGATTATCAATGCAGATCTAATTTCTAGGTCAAAAAGAGGGACATGTAAGGGGCAAAGAAGGACAGAAGCGCATGGGTCAAAAGTAGGGACTGTCCCTCCAAAAGAGGGGCGCTTGGGAGGTATACCTGTAGTCACAAAAGACCGCATTCTCCCCCAGCGCTCCAGTCACTGAAAAGCAACTTCCTTTGAGTTGGAAGGAATAGGGGAGACTGGTGGACTGTGTTGCAGCCAGGTGAGTATGGATGTTTTTTTGTATTTTTTTTTTTATATATGACAGAGGGGGATGCCTATATGCGGAGAAGGGGGGGGGCATAGTACTGGGGGGATTAAATACGGTGGAAATTGGCTAGAGGGCAGGATTACCCAGAGGTGGATTGCCTACATGGGGAGCTTTACTACAGGGAGGATTACCTATAAAGGGGATTATTTACATGAGGGAGGGGAGACAACTACCAGAGGGAATGCCTGCATAGGCAATGCTACCTATTGTAGGGCCTAACAACCAGGGGTGGCAAAGGCTACCTACAAGAGGTATAGCTACATGTGGAATACTACCTACTGGGGGTCTAACTACTATATGGATGCACAGAGGAGACCCCACTACTATATGGATGCACAGAAGAAACCTAACTACTACACAAGGGCACAGAGGAGACCTAATTCCTGGGGGGCTACCCACTATATGGGCTGGAGCAAAGAACCTAAAATATTTCTCTGGTGGAGTCGTGGCCTGAGCCACATAGAAAAGGAAAATAAAGGTGAATGACTCCAATCAGAGAAGACGCCCCCTTTGTGTCACTGGATATAAGAACGCTCTCACTTTTTGTATGGACTGACTTCTAAAACGTGCTCTACCACAGAGCAGGGCACAAGGGAGAATCATTGCTTTGGAGCCAGTGTAACAAGTAACTATTAATTGCTACCGGTATGGGGGAAGGCACCCCTGCTTTGAAACTCAAGTTGCAATAAGTGTGGAAAAACTGCATCTAAACGTTCATATAAATGGGGTAGTCAGGAGAGATAACTGTCAACCTATAGGGGGAGATTTATCAAACATGGTGTAAATTGAAACTGGCCCAGTTGCCCCTAGCAACCAATCAGATTCCACCTTTCATTTTCCAAAGAGTCTGTGAGGAATGAAAGGTGGAATCTGATTGGTTGCTAGGAGCAACTGAGCCAGTTTCAATTTACACCATGTTTGATAAATCTCCCCCATAGTTTTTAAAGGTGAATAGGCACCTTTAGAGTTCCTATGGCTCAGCAATACTGAACCACAGACACTTCTAAATGGGGTATTATTCCAGAGATTAAAAAAAAAGTTAGCTAGTGGCAGAAAGTTATGCAGATTACTTCTATTTAAGTAACTCAAGCCTTCAAGTACCTCAGCTGCTTTAAGCCCCAAAGCAAGTATGGTAATTCTTTCCAGTCTGATGTTGTTCTCCCTGCTGCCACCTCTATCTGTGTCAGGAACTGTCCAGAGCAGTAGTAAAACCCCAAACCCTTCCTGGACTACCCCTTTAAACACATGTATGGTGCCCCTTCATGTCACTGTGTTACCGTTTTGGTCTGATTTTGTGTATAAACAAAAAATTGAGGCACGTCCCGTTTTAAATGCCGCTTGACTATTAAATTGAAGGCGTAAAATGAGACCATACATCTCTGTAGAACATGGACGTGGTATGACGCCATAAAAACAGCCATCTGCATGAGCAGTTACTCTATGGTAGACAACTTTATTATATGAAACACTTCCCCTGTGATACTGTTTCTAAAGGACATGCTGGTTACTCCCATATGTTCACAATACTATTATTAACAATACAAAAACAACACCAACAAAATAATAGGTAATTGATGAGAAACTGTAAACTGAAAAACTGTAAACTAAGATGATAGAGATAACTAAAGGGAAACAGAATGACAGGATTATAGGAACGCAGATTAAATCCGGTCCATGTATAGATACATATAAATGTATGGACATGTATAAATCTTACCGTTACTGAAGTAAGGCCCCCCAGTGCTCCCCTGAGAATGTTCCCATGTACAATAACAGCAAACAGCCAGCACGCAGATACGCTGTCAGAGCTGGTGATAGTCTGAGCTTGTGTTCTGTACACTGCAGATCTAAGCAAGTGGCTTGCCAAAAATACATTGCTATTCATCCTGGAATAAGCCCAGCACTCCCAAGCCTCAGCATGTGCTGCTGCTGAACCGCCTATGTGCCTGTCATGTAGTCAGAGCAACATGTGTGACCTAGGCTGAGGTGAATGACAATTCACACTAGTAAACAATCCATGATACATACTGTACCCTGGTGTTTTACAGGCTCACAGCTGCTGCATTGCAGATTTTCCCAGAATCTCTGCTACCTACCAATGGCATAGCACATTAAGATTTATGAAGAGAATAATGCCAGCGGTGAAAAGACCAGGGAAAAGTAAATAAGTAGGGAGTGCCACCAGAAAACTATGAGCACACAAGCAGTAATCCATGTACTGTGCACTAACCCTACTATACAGGCTGCTTAAAGGGGAAGTCAAATCTAACCTGCTGATAGCCCCCTATAGTGCCTGGGACGCTAAGGAGGAAGGTATGTGTGTTACCTCCCTCCTCAGCATCGATCCAGTGCTGTAAGTTGGCGTAATCTTCGGCCGGGAGCACCGTTAGGAGCACTGCCACGTCATCCGGTGGTGCTGGGGCAATGCTCCTAATAGTGCTACCGGACGAAGATTATGCCAACTAACAGCACAGGAGCCGAGGAAAAGGTAAGACACGTACCTTCCTCCTCAGTGTCCTGGATACTATAGGGGGCTATGAGCAGGTTGGATTCGTCTAACCCACTAAAAGTTCCACTTTAAAAAATAAAATGTACATGTTGTTTCAGTGATATCATTGAGAAGCATAGAAAAAAAAAACCTCTCCTTTTATGAAACAAACTAGGTCTATGCATACAAACTAATATTTCTGTAATTGAAGTGTAACTATGGTTTAGTGAGCTACTTTTTATGGAACACCTTCTATCATAGAACTACTTCTACATAGGGAATTGCATATATAATCCTTCCCTAATAGATTAATAAAAGAAGTGAGTTAGATGCAGGCACAAACTAGAAAAGAAAAGGCAAATGACAAATTCTTCTTGGTTGCCTACGTTTTCTTTAGGCCTTGTATATTTGCTATGGAATAAAGGTGGCCTAAATAGTGCAATAATAATAATATAGTTGTTCTGGGTATACACGTATTAAAATTGTATTTAACATATACTCCAACATATTAAATACGGTAAATAGTATGTGTGACAACACAGAAGTATAAGAGAAAATAGTAGACTTGATTTGCATCCTTATTAGTTGTGTTCGCCACATTTCCATATTTATGCCAGATGATTGCCATACTACACCCTGTGGCATCCCACACTACGATTTTCACAGATTCACCTGCCAGGCAATAAGAAGCTGAACAGAATGATGTATCACTTACATTGCATACCTCCCAACCGTCCCGGATCCAGCGGGACAATCCCGGTTTTGGGGTGATGTCCCGCTGTCCTGGAACGGCCCCCATGTGTCCCGCTGTCCCCGGCATTCGCACCGGCAACTGCCGGGTGCAGACTGCAGCCCTTACACAGTGAGCGCTCCTAATGAGTGCTCACAGCGACACCTACTGGCCGCTCCCAACGCTGAGGTGGCCGAGGAGGTGATGCACAGGCTTCTGGTGCAGGCTACCTCTTCCAGCTCCGCGGCGCCCGCACTCTGATTGGCACAGATAATGTGAGAAGAGTGCAGGCACCGTGGAGCTGGAAAAGGAAGCCTATAGTTGCCAACAGGTATGACCCGGTAAGCCCCGCCCCCTGCGGGGCTAACTAACCAGCAGAGTACACAGGGCCAGAGAAGGAGCCACGCAATGGACAACAGAAAATATAGTAAGTATAATGGGTCAGTCTCTTACCATATTTCTAGTTGTCCATGGCGTCTCTCCTCCTCTGGCCCTGTGTACTCTGCTGGTTAGTTAGCGCTGTGGTGGGTGCCGGGGGCGGGCCTCACAGCAATGGGGGCGGGGCTTACCGGGTCATACTGTTTGCAACTATGAAAGCCTGCACCAGAAGCTCCACGAGATTGAGTACTAAGGGGCATACTAAGAAGGTACTAAGGGGCATACTAAGGGGGTACTAAAGGGCATACTAAGAAGGTACTAAGGGGCATACTAAGACGGTACTAAGAGGCATACTAAGGGGGTACTAAGGGACATACTAAGAAGGTACTAAAGGGCATACTAAGGGGGTACTAAGGGGCATACTAAGGGGGTACTAAGGGGCATACTAAGAAGGTACTAAAGGGCATACTAAGGGGGTACTAAGGGGCATACTAAGGGGGTACTAAGGGGCATACTAAGGGGGTACTAAGGGGCATACTAAGGGGGTACTAAGGGGCATACTAAGGGGGTACTAAGGGGCATACTAAGGGGGTACTAAAGGGCATACTAAGGGGGTACTAAAGGGCATACTAAGAAGGTACTAAGAGGCATACTAAGGGGGTACTAAGGGGCATACTAAGACGGTACTAAGAGGCATACTAAGGGGGTACTAAGGGACATACTAAGGGGGTACTAAGGGGCATACTAAGGGGGTACTAAAGGGCATACTAAGAAGGTACTAAGGGGCATACTAAGACGGTACTAAGAGGCATACTAAGGGGGTACTAAGGGACATACTAAGAAGGTACTAAAGGGCATACTAAGGGGGTACTAAGGGGCATACTAAGGGGGTACTAAGGGGCATACTAAGGGGGTACTAAGGGGCATACTAAGGGGGTACTAAAGGGCATACTAAGGGGGTACTAAAGGGCATACTAAGACGGTACTAAGAGGCATACTAAGGGGGTACTAAGGGACATACTAAGGGGGTACTAAGGGGCATACTAAGGGGGTACTAAAGGGCATACTAAGGGGGTACTAAGAAGGTAAAAAGGGGGGTACTAAAGGGCATACTGAGGGGGTACTAAGAGGCATTCTAAGAGGGTACTAAGGAGCATACTAAAGGGATACTAAGAGGCATACAACATAGGGGCATGCTATATACCATGTGGGGGCTAAAAAGGAGGGGTTATATTATGTGGGGGCTATACTATGTGCTTTTTGGGGGCTTCTGCACAGGAATGGGTCCTATACTCTATAGGGGCTGCTACGCGGGAGGGCTATACTCTATGGGGACTGCTGCACAGGGGGAGGGGAAAGATGGCAAGAAACACAAAACTGAAGCAGAGAAGACGTCCCCTGTGAGTCACCGAATACCTGCAATACAATTACCTATAAGGTCTGCAGGTGCACAGCCTCATCTACCGCTATATGGTCACTGCTGAGGGAGAGTACTGCTCTGAGTATAGTGGATGTTATGTAGTAATGGTATAAGGGGGGGATAAGTCACTATGTGGTGAAGATCTGGTCATAATATTTGTTTCTTATGTAATGGTAACAGGTGATGCGGTTATGAGGGGCGTGGCTACGGGGGGTGTGGAACATTGCCGTGACTGTCCCTCTTTCCTCTGCTCAAAAGTTGTGAGGTATGCATTGTTCTGTGTAGCAGATTCAGAGATTTCCTCATGGAGCAGCATGGACAATAAGAAATCGCCATAATGTGCATGAGCTTAGTAGTCCTAGATTATCATGAGCACCAGCACACTCCGCCCTCCGACAGCTGATTGGCAGTTGTCTTTCTGTACTGTTTATAGTCAGACAGCGATCAGTCAATGTCCGGAGGGTGGGGGGGGGGGGGGTGCGGTAAGAATTCTATTCTCTTGCATATCAGGAGAATGGCTGAACAGAATTATACGTTATACACCGATCTGTTCAGCATTTGTCACTAGTTTATGCTGACCTCATTTAAGGCAGCATAAATCTAATGAGAGATTCCCTTTAAAGCTCTAGAATATGCCATAACTCTATAATCTTTTAAATCTGATGCTGATCCCTAAAATGACGTCAGCAAAGCAGAGCACTGTATTACCAGGATTGCCAATACCCCATAAGTAGTATATTATTTCCAAAAATGGCCTGTTTCTTCTTTTCTCTTAGGTCTTATAGAATTTAAGTTTTTTTTTCTTTTTGGAAATTCTTTCCCATGGAGTTTTTTTTTTTTCTTTCTAACCAAACTAACCACTTGAAGAATCGCTTGAGACTTTGTCAACATTTACCTAAATATTGGTATGTTGCTTGTGATTTTTTTAAATTTTTTTTAACCAAATTGCAACTTCAGTTGAGCAGCACGTCACTGTGTGCCCTAGCCCTATAGTAAACAGAAGATATAAAAGTGGTTGAATGCAGACCGGAAAAGGTTAGGGAACTGTTAAAGTAACAGCCGGGTTACAGCCTCTTCTTTTTTCCAACTCTCTTGACCTCCTCCCTAAGCGTAGGAGTGCACTGTGTCGCACTGCCACCTGCTGGTCGCATTCATTATACTTCTAACATAGCTATCTAACCTCATCACTGCTTTTAGGGTATGTGCACACTGAGGAATCAGATAGGAATTTCAAGTGGATTCCGCTTAAAATGCTGCGTGTAAAAAATGAACAGAGCAATGTCCCATTTTGTTCAATGGGATTTCGGCTCTATTGTTCACACAGCAGAAGTTTCATTGAGTATTGACATTTCAATACTTTGGGCAGAATGCACTGCAGGAGTCCTATAGAAGTCAATAAGGCTTGAATTCTGCTTTATTTTGCCAGAGCTGAATTGGCGAGGGATTTCAAGCAGAACATTCTCCTCAACCATTGCTCATGGAATCCTCAGTGTGAACATACCCTAAAAGGGAAACTATCAGCAGGTACCTGTTGCTGAGTTCCTGATCCCAGTGCCAGTCGTCTGCTTTGCTTTCTCTATGCGGTTTGTCGGTAATTTGATGGAAAGCAAATATGCAAATTAGACCTGTGGTGCACTGGGGGAGGGGGGGGAGGTTCCTTGGCCCCTCAGTGCACCTTTTATTTAAGTTTATTTACTTGTAAACTCTTCATCTTAGATTATCTGAAAAGACTAGCTCAGCAGAGCGCTTGTTAGCTAAAATGAGCACTGAATTGCATTAAAGGGTAAGAAATTCTGGCTTCATCAAATAAATAGCACATAAAGCCTATTACATTGAGCTGTGGTAACCTGGCACCACAACTACACAATGAATAATGCTTGGTTTCTGGCCCCGTACATGGTGTAGTAAAGGTGTCATGGCCCTCTTGAACACATAAGGAAAGCTTAAAGTGGTTCACCAAATTTATGCAGCACTGCAGCAAACAGCAGTGTGTGATCAGAGCCTCATAGGGCCAGCAATCAGCACAGTACCTTTCATATATGCAGCTGTGCTTCCAGGATGTAGAAAAATGTGTAATATATGTGTATGTATGTATATGTTACCACTTTGGCACAAGAGAAAAAAAAAAAAAAAAGTTGTGTTTTTTTTTTTGTAACCGTTCTTTTACAAAAAGGCAAATACAATGTAATTTTATTTGGTGGGGATTTTTTTTATGTTTTGACACTTTTTTTCACTAGCATACATTTTAGTACATTAACCAGTGATCTGCTGATCACTGGTACATTACACTGAACTACTACTACTGGAATGCCGTGTATTGTGTCAGCATTATGACACAATCTACTCAGACAGGCCCTGGGTCCCTCAGAAGGCACCTAGGACTGCCATGTAGTCCGAGGAGAAGCCAGACCCTGCAGCTGGACTTCAGATCAGGCGGGTATACTTCTTTACCCCCACAGAAACACATTACATGCCGTGGTCATGACTGGACACTAGCATTTAACAAATTAAAATACCCAGAGCTGAGGATTCTCTGCTCTTGGTAGTTACAGCATCCTGTGATGCAGGCACAGTAAAGCAACATTCACTTATTCTGATACCATCATCAAAGCAGACGGGATCAGAATACGGCCCATCAGTGACTGCTGTAGAAAGCCACATCAGGGGTCACTATGGGGTTAACCAGATCAACGCCTCTTTACCAAGCAGCTTGGGCCATGTAATATGGCTCTTATGGTCCTTTTACACGGAACGATTTATCGTTCGAATTTGCACAATAACGATCGAATTCGAACGATAATCGTACGTGTAAACGCAGCGAACGATCAAACGACAAGCGATAAATCGTTCATTTTGATCTTTCAACATGTTCACAAATCATCGTTGATCGTTCGCAAAAAACTCGCAGATCGTTCAGTGTAAACATTCTTTCAACGATTTCACCTGCGTGTGAGATAGGCTTAAACGATCGCAAAACTATCGCATAGTGAATTTTCTGTACTATATCGTTCCGTCTAAACGCTGATCGTAATAAAAAAAACATCGTTCATTCAAAATCGTTAATCGTGCGATCGGGCAAATTATCGCTCCGTGTAAAAGTACCATTAGAATGCAACGTGGTTACAAAGAGCTCACTTTTGCAGGAATTGTCCTGTATTACACTGGTCCTTTGACATTTATGGGTTTTGTAGACCGGTTATCACTTGTGGTGAGAGAAATTGTTAAACTGTGCTCAGCCAATCTGTGCTCAGCCAATCGCGGCTGAGCAGCTGATGACGTGGCCGCGTCATCAGCCGCTCAGCCGCGATTGGCTGAGCACAGTTATGCTCAGCCAATCGCGGCTGAGCTTCAGATGACGCTGCAGAGGGTGGCCGGCACTCGGGAAGATCCGCCAAGCTCCCGAAGAAGACGTCACTGCTGACGATCGGAGACCGTGGACGACACGAGATGCGGTGAGTATAATGCACCACACTTCCGGGTCTAGCGTGGGTGGGGGGAAACACGGGGAAGGGGGCCATTCACAGACATAACATACATTACAAAGTTGTATAACTTTGTAATGTGTGTTATTCTGTGAATAATTTTTTATCTCCGGACAACCCCTTTAAGTGATTTTCCTAACAAGTATGGATTGTGCAATAAAGAACCCCCACCCACACACACTTTGATTTCTGTTTTTTTCTTTAATAGGTGCCCTAACCTCAGAATAGGCCATCGGTATGTAATCAGCTCCATTTCTCTATTAAAGGGGGTGATCCAGGCTTACAAAAACTTGTCCACTTACTTGCAGAAACAGCAGCTCTCCTGTCCTAAGTTAAGGTGCAGTTTAGTTCCATCGATGTGAATGGAATTAAATTATAATACCACACCCCAACTGGGGCAGGGGTGGTGCAGTTTCTGCAAGTGGCTTTTTGTTCTGTAACTCTAGATAACCTCTATATGCTGTATTAGAAAACAGTGGTGTCATATGTTTAGGAACAGATGTCACTAAGAAATGGATGGTCTATTTTATCTTCCTATACACCAATTGCTCGGTACATGGCAGACAGATCCCTTTACATGTAATGCATTTAGTTTATTAAATGTTACACATTAAGGGCCCTATTCCACGGGACGATTAACGTTCAGATTATCGTTAAAGCGTTAGAACGTAAACGATAATCGTTCGGTTAAATAGCAGTTAACGACCGAGAAATCGTCGATCGTTTAATAAGACCTGGACCTATTTTTATCGTTGCTTGTTTGCAAATCGTTCGCATTGAATAAGACGTCGTTCGGTCATTTGCAGTAGTGACAAGACGACCGCAAGAACGATCATAAGTAACGATTATCTTTCCATGTAAATGGGTGAACGATTTCAGGTCTTTCGCAATAGCGGTCGTTTGGATCGTTTATCGTTAACGATTATGCGAACGATAACCTTCCCGTGGAATAGGGCCCTAAGGCTATGTTCACACAAGGTAACGAACGGCCGTTGAGTTCAATATTAAACATGTCAATTATTTTGATTGTTGTTTTTCATTGTTCACGCCCGTTTTTTTTTTTTTTAACCCATGCTTTGAATTAAAGTAAATTGAATTGGTATTACAGGACACATCCAAACGGGACAGCAGTCAATAATGAGCTAAAATAATGTTCCTATGACTAATATTCCAATGTCAGCCGAAGGGATATGCTAAATAGCGGTTGTTTGACACTCAAAATAACGGCTGATGTTTTGAGTGCCAAATAATGGCCGTTGTTCATAAAGTGTGCAAACAGACTTATAGTGCGTTTTAATGAATATATTGGGCCATTTCTCTTCTATGGCTATGTTCACACAACATCAAAAATAGAGAAAAGGCGGCTGATTTTGGTATTTAAAAAAAAAAACATCCATTATTGCCGCGATTTAACTGACTGCAATGACAATGCATTGAAGTCAATAGGAAGACGGACGTCCAATGCACAGAGTGTATTGAATAACGGATGTTTTTACCACAGACTTCAAAATAATATTTTCGGACGTCTTTTGCAAAAAGCGGACGTTTTTTATTATTTGTTCACAAAGTTTTTCTTATGTCACCATTCTTTCGCCGTTTTTACTGTTAAATTCAATGGACTTTTCATTTAAGCCGCATCCAAAGGCCAATTAATAACCCCAAACTAGAATAATGTACCAGCACCAGTCATTGCACTAAGGGGAGGCCAGGCTGCTAAATGATGTTTTTTAGACTCCAAATGACGGACGTTATTTTAAAAAGAGCTGAAAAAAACGTTGTGTGAACATAGTCTATAGCTGTAATTTCTCAGGATGATATGTTGGTTCATTCAGAAAAGCTCCCAGTGAGGTCAGCCTGTAGCTCCCCTCTCTGCTCTCCTGAAGGCCAATCTAAGGTTGGGTTTACACTACGTTTTTGGAATCTGTTTCTTTCATACGTTTTTGCAAAAACGGATAGAAAAACTGATGCAATTGTGTGCATCCACTTTGATCTGTTTTTCTCACGAACTGGAGAGAATGGAACCGCTGCACATCCCATCTATGGCTGATACTAATGCCGCTAGGCCTATATTAAAAATCAACACCAGAGTGTCTGTATATGAATTGATCAAGCCATATTGCCCCGTGTACCACCGCGCAGGTCCTCTGGTCCACACGGGTCCCTACGCTAACTCCACACCGTGTCGGTCAGCGACCGCCAACCCCGCAAAGCGTGCACGTGCAGGGAAGGTAGGCCATGGAACGGCCCTGCAACCCCAATGTCACAGGACCAGACCCAAAAAGCCCCACCAAAACCCAGCCAGCACCACCGGCGGGGAAGGCTGCCCCCAAACGACACAAGTATGGATATGGTATTACACTTACCATTGCTGCTCTCACAGAATGGGGAAGACATAGGGTCCAGACATGTGAGCACAGACATATCCTGCTAATTTTGGTCATGTGGGTCTTATAAAGGAGTGCTAGCTGTTCAGAGAGGGAGAATTGCAAAACACGAACTGGAGAGAATGGAACCGCTGCACATCCCATCTATGGCTGATACTAATGCCGCTAGGCCTATATTAAAAATCAACACCAGAGTGTCTGTATATGAATTGATCAAGCCATATTGCCCCGTGTACCACCGCTCTGATCTGTTTTTCTATTGACTTCCAAAAGGATCTAAACACTTTTTTTTAACAGACAAAAATGTTAGACTTTGTTCACACTATATTTTTCATCCTTTCTTTGCAAAAAATGTTTCGATCTTTTTTTATAATGGAAGTAAATGAAAAAACGGATCAAATGGATGCATACAAATGCATCAGTTTTTCCATCGTTTTTTTGCAAAAACGTATCAAGAAAACAGATTGCAAAAACGTAACGTGAACCCAGCCTAAACTGACATCTTTCTAACATAAAGGGGTTATCCAAGAATAGAAACACATTGCTGCTTTCTTCCTTTGTGCAAAAAGATTTCCGACACACTGCTCACCCTGGTTTAGTGCACTTTCAGATATGAACACCATTGGCTTCCATTGTAATCATACATCTGTCTCTTAAGTAGCTGCTTTGTAATCCACCACAAAATAAAGGAAGGCACAGTAATCCAGATTTGGAAAATCTTTACTTAAATAGAAAAAAAAAAAATCACAACATCACATACAAAGATACATCCAGCCAGAGATTCTCTCTAAAACCAATCTTCTTTGATGCGTTTCAGATCTTCCTATCAATTGCAGAAACGTTCATACACAACTCTTATTAAGGAAGAACTCCGCTAGGTGTGTTGTGCCTTGGTCATTTCTGTAAGTCTTCAGACCCAGTAAATTCTATTCAAGAGTAACATTCTACGTTAAAAACCTGCAACAAATAAAAGGATAAATAAATGTAGAGATATAAATACCTTTAGTATCCATACCATAGCCATAGTGTGTAGGGGTAAACTAGTATGGGCTCACAGTTCCCACTTTACACGTTCCATGGCTCTCTACCAGTTATTTGGGAGCTCAGAGCTATCTGCCACCCCTGGTAGTGTTTGTTAAAAGTTTGCTGTATTAAATCGCTCATAGACAAGGCTCCCCTGACAAAGACCCTCTCTCTGGATGCTGGCAGCTGTATACTGGGAGCCATAGTAGAATACTTCATGAACATATAGATGCTATAACATAGTAAGAAATACCACTATTGTTCTTCTAATTTCTTACCATTTGCAAAGCGGCATTGTTTGAGCACCTCTGAGAAGCCCTCACACAGCTTCAGGTCACTCTGGTTCTGAGCACACTCCAAGAACTGCTTCAGCTCATACTGGCATGGCGAGTACTGAGGCTGCGGCTGCTGGTACGCTGACTGGGGAGCAGCAGGTTCCTAAGATAAAAGACAGACATATGGTTGAAGATAACAAGACACAAGTTAATCTGCAAGAAAATGACAAATGGAGCATAAACTTACAAAACACATACATACTAACATAAGTATCAGAAGTATTGCTCACTGTGTGTTACCCTCTCGCTTATTGAGTATATGCGCCACTACATCAAGTACCCTATTCTAGCATGGTAAGATAACCCACTCACTATCTATAACCTAAAAGACAAGTTAAAGCAAAACATTGCTAAAACATTAGATTTTTTTTGTCCCCCTCTGTGACTAGTCTGTTGGGCATCTGATCACTAATACAATGCCCCACAATGTCAGACATGTCAAAAAACATGGCAGTCAATGATGTAACTATATATAGAATTGGATAAAGTCACAAAGTTAATCTAGCTGCAGGTTAAAGGGGTTGTCCAGCGAAAAAAAATTTCTTTCAAAAAGTTATATGGATTTGTAATTTACTTTTATAAAAAAATCTCAAGTCTTCCAGTACTTATCAGCTGCTGTAAATCTTGCAGGAAATGTTTTATTTTCAGTCTGACACACTGCTCTCTGCTGACATATCTGGCCAAGACTCAGTTTTCTATGAATCCCCATAGAAAACCTCTCCTGCTCTGGACAGTTCCTGTCTCGGCCAGAGATGTCAGCAGAGAGCACTGTGTCAGACTGGAAATAAAACATTTCCTGCAGGACATACAGCAGCTGATAAGTATGGGAAGACTGCATTTTTTTTAATAGAAGAAAATTACAAATCTATATAAAAAGATTTTCGCTGGACAACCCCTTTAAGCTTTCTTTACTATTGCATCCGCGCCCTTGATTCCATTGCTAGCAGTAGAATAATGTGGGTGCCGGATCCCCTACATGTCGGAGACAACAGCCAACATGCCTTTATCATGGCATCCAGCACTTTACCAGACAAAATAGCGTGGTCTGCGGCAGTATTCTACCCAGGATTTTATATCAAATCTGAGATGGAGGATCCTAATGGACAGATGTGCACAGAGCCTAAACCATACCAACCAAAACCCCAAAGTAACTTGCAAGCATTACCTGGTAAGTGATGTCAGCTCTTGCAGGCTCAGAACTGCTTCCACCACCAAAGCCTCCAGTGATGGCGTGTCCTAAGGTGTGCCCTACCGCAGAACCAACCGCTACACCAGCCGCTGTGGTGGCCATCTGTGCCATCAGACCTGGTTGTCTAGGGGCAGCTGCTGGTCCAAGGGCAGAAGGAGCAGGTGCTGCATGGGCAGGTGGGTGTGCTGCAGGCGGTGGGGCTGGTCTCATCATAGGTGGCCGGCTAAAGGGAAAAACCAAAAACTAGGTATAACTAGGTACAGCAGGTAGAGCACTTCCTTTGTGTGGCTCCCTCATTGCATCACATATATATTCACTTACAGACATGTAACTGGTATTGCACCAGTATTATATGATCTTCAGACCAATTCTGCGGATGGGATGGACATTTCTATCCTAAAACTAATCACAGCAAGCAGAGAAGAGTACTCTAGTGAGGGGCTGTAAGGACGGCAATCACCACAGGCAGCAATGCTTGGTTACATCAGTGTCATCGCTCTAGAGTTGAATTAATATCCCTCTTTATCTGTTATTCAATGGCCAACTACAGCACAGTAAGGGCCTGTTCACACTGAGCAAAAAGGGCAGAATTTCAAGTGGAGCATGCACCGCAGACACCCCTCGTAATTCCGCCTGTCCCATTGATTTAATGGGATTTTTCACGCACCAGTGCTCTCTGCCTGAAGAATTGACACGTCAGTCCCTTGGGCAAAGAGCGGAGGCGCACAAGAAATCCCATTGAAAACTGGTTATATTCGGGGAAACATTTTGTTTAAAAGTACCCTCAGTCCACTATAAAGCTATGTTCACACAATGTATTTAGTTCAGTATTTGTAGCCAAAATCAGGACAGGAACTGAGAGGACAAAATTATAATGAAAAGATCTGTACAGCTTCTGTGTTTTCAACTCACTCCTTGTTTTGGCTGAAAAAATACTGACGAAAATACTACGTGTGAACATAGCCTTAAAGTGGAATATACTTTGAAGTCTATAAAGTAATTCTCTTCCAAAATTTGGAGCACAAAGAATATTGAGTGGAAAAGAAATGTTAATCCCCTATATATCATTGGGCTGCACAATCCCTCTAGATATCACAAAAACAGCTAAAACGTAACCTTCAGTTTTTCCACAAATGCAAAGCTCAGAATCTAGTGATGAAAACCTGTAATAATTATAGATAATAAGATTATATAATAGATAATGAGCAGGTGGCACATACAGCCCAGGGATGGGCAAGCGGCCAACATACATGTGATGGCTGCCCTACACTCTAAGATCACTTATGTACTGAGTGTTCCCTAGCTGGGTGCTCTATACAGTCACTCTCTTGTTCCTATTTGTTGGAGACCCACTAGATGTGATTGTTCCTCAGGTACAGGCAGTTATGGATGCACGCTAGGGGATCTTTCACAATGCACAGGGACATAATGCAGTGAGGGGTCACACTTTCCAAGGTTACAGCTCTGTCTAGAAATAGGGTTAGCGGATAAGATGCCTATACACCTTATTTTATAGCTGCCCGTTACCCGGGTGGTTTCCCACTCAGTAACTTCTTAAAGGGATACTCCGGCAATGAAAAACTTTCCATCTACAGCTGCTCTTCCATATGACATTAGGCCCCGTTCACACTACGGAATCCACGCAGAGAGGCACCGAATCCTGCCATCTATCACTTTGAATGGGAGGGCCAGTGAGTCTCCGCTCAAAAAAAATTGACGTTTCAATTCTTTAAGTGGAGGCGCATGAGCCCTCCCATTCAAAGTGATAGACGACAAGATTCTGTAGTGTGAAAGGGGCCTAATAAAGACGCTATTCTTACCTCTTCAGCCTCCCCAGGTGTCCTCCTGCGGTGTCTCCGGGTCCCCTGCTGATCGATTCCACATCCAGTTTTGATACAGACTCATCTTTGCAGGGACAGTCCACTCAGCCTATCCCTGAGTGAGCTCGCAGCCAGCCATTGGCTGAGTGGGCTGTCACTGCCAAGACAAGTTGGACTCTGTGAGATCTCCTCAGTGGGTGACCTGGAGACATGGCAGGAGGACACCAGGGGAGCCTGGAGAGGTAAGAATAGGCTATTATGTTGTACGGAAGGGCAGCATTATATCAAATATATATCAAGGAGAACCCTTGTAAACATGGCTGTGACCTATTGCTCTGTGTCCTGCCACTGACGTCACACCTGATCAATCTGCCGCTCATCGCGCTATAGTGTGGGCAGCCCGCACATACACGGCCACAGAAGTGCGACTACAATGCAGGGGACAGCCGCCACACGTGACACACAGAAGCCGGCTCGGACAGGACGCCTTCACTCGCGAGAAACATGGCCGCCGTGGAACTATCACCCAGCCCCGGTGTCCTTCCCTCCCAGCGATATACCATACCTGGCTGGTGGCGCCACCCGGGATGTTCGGCTACGACTCCCCCTTGGCATGGCTGCGGCTGCTCGCTCTCTGTACGTCCTTCACCTCACTACTTTCAATGTGATTGCGTCATTAGACTTGCCAGACGTTTATATCACTTCCGACGTGCTGCGTCACCACGCCCCTCATAACGCGTGTGCCGATAGCTCCGCCCATTATGTAGAGTACAAGGTTCTAGAAAGAATCTACCGCGTCAGTACCGTGAAGGTCACAGCGTGACGCAGCAGAGAACTGCGAACTACATAACAGCCGTGACGTGTACGTGTGACGCCATACGTATAGTATCACATTGGTGTATATTTTCTAATTTAATACAACTTTATTATTGGTAAGGTTGTACAGTGGAGAATGCGGCAACCCTTCCCCAGCAATGAGGGGGCAGAAGCCATTGTCCATGTCCTGTAGGGCATGTGGTGGCATATAGGGGGCAGACTCAGCATGTCTATGTGTGAGGTATACATGGGGTAAAACTTGGGATCTGGAAATCAATATTCGACCACTAGGAGATCACCAAGTGCACAATGACCCTAAGGAAATGATGCCAACACCTCTGGATGCGTATGGGACAGCAGGGGAAGCATGCCAGGGTGCATCTAAGGGGCCTATTCCACGGAGCGATAATCGGCTGAATCGGAGCCATAATCGGCCCAATTCGGCCGATTATTGCTCCGTGGAATAGAGAGAACGATCCCGGCCAGTGATTGGCTGAGCGGTCTGTCAGTTCAGACAGCCCCACTCCGAAGCTGCTGCGCGCGGGACCCAGGGAGAAGGAGAAGACCTGCAGCCTGGACAGGTAATGTATGGTGCAAGGACATCGGTAAATATGCCCCTGCAGCCCTCGCTTAACGATCATCGGGCCATGGAATAGGCCCAGCAAACGAGCGCCAATCTAGCAGATCGCCGCTCATTTACATCGTTGATTGGGCCCCCATCGGCCCGTGGAATAGGACCCTAACACTAGTGATGAGCAAACATCCCAATTTCCCCAAGTGTACGCCGAAGATTCACGAACACATCATGAACGTAAAGTAGAAGCGTACGTTTCGGTCTAGCAGTATGCACTTGTGTACGTATCAGGTCAGGTGCAGTGTAAAATACATAATAACGAAAATTAACAATAACTACAAATCAGTTGTAGCAAGATAACAGGTATTATCCCGCAATCACAGTATACAGCCGTATAACGGATATATAATTGTTTTTACAACAATAAAATTAAAGGGCTGTTCAACGCCTTTACAGGACGCAGACTGCGCAAACCAGTAGTAGCAAGATAACAGGTATTATCCCACACAGTATACAGCCATATACACTATTAGTAGATGTCTGAACACACTGCCTGTCTCGCAACAGCTTCTAAATACAAAATATCTTTGTTGTTTACATAAAGGAAGACAAAAAAATACAGGTACGAAACCCAACACACTGGGTCTGTACAACAGGATAAAAAATAGTACAGACCCCAGGACACAATTAGGAGTAAACTACCAGTGCTCAGTAAGTAGTAATATTTTGCAGTATTCCCCCAACTGGCATGTAGTTTGGACCTATATATAAGTAAACAAAGAGTCTCGGGGCCCAGGACCCAATGTATGTTTTGCTACATGCCAGTTAGAGGAATACTGCATAATACTTGTTGTATGTAGCATCTATTGTGTCCTGTTCTTGGGTCTCTCATGTCCCCCGCTTTCTGTAGCTACTGTTACTTCCAGGAGTGACAGCCCGCTCAACTAATCACTGACTGAGATGGGACAGCTCTGCAGCCAGTGATTGGCTGAGCGGGCTGTAACCTCCAAGACACCAGCAACACTGCAACAGCACACTGGTGGAGCACGGACAGGTAAGCATAACATGTTTTTAATATTTTCAGCAACATGTTAAACGTGTGCTAGGGTCTCATAACCACTTTAAGGATAGCTTCACACGTACCATATCGCAGTGGATTTTCTGCTGTGGATCCGCAGCAAATTTAACTAAATGAATGAAAACAGCATCAAATTCACGCAATGAAGGGTGGTTGGATAGAAAATAATTGATTACAGCAATGAAGTGATGCGGTAAGGATGTGGCAAAATTGATGAATTTTGGTCAGATCAAATCTGGAAAAATCATGGTGCAAAAAAATGACACCTCAAATAGACCCATAGAGCAATTTCAAACATTTAGGGGGAGATTTATAAAACTGGTGTAAAGTAGAATTGTCTTAGTTGCCCCTAGCAACCAATCAGATTCCACTTAGTTGCCCCCCCCCCCATACTCCAATCTATAACCTGGAAGAGCTAGGAGAAAAAAACTGTGTTGGTAAAGGAGGAGCAGGATTAACCGGTTACAGTAAAAGGACAAAGAGAGGGACATCAAATTAAATAGAGAGGTTAAAGAAAGGAAAGACGGGATAGAACTATAAATATAGTGTCACGGCCGCGGCCTCTCTCTGCCCCATGCAGCCGCCGGGGTCCTTGTGCAGGGACCTGGCGCTGCTACCTGTTCGGCCCCGGGGGGCGCCTTACCTCGCCCCGCTCCTGTCTCCGTCTGGAGCGTGCGTTCCCGCCTCCTAGGGCGCGCGCGCGCCGGCTGTCTCAGATTTAAAGGGCCAGTCCGCCCCTAATTGGAAGTTGCACTAATCACTCCCTATAAATTCCAGCCCTGCCCCACTACAGGTGTTGGAGCCTCTGCATGCTTCCCATAGCGTTTGGCCCAGCTCCCTGTTGTTCCTGACCTTAGTCCTTGTTCCTGTCCGCAGTCCTTGTCCCTAGTCCCTGCCCGCTGCCTTCCCATTGTTCCTGAGTCCTGTCCGCCACCTGCGATTACGCCTACAGACCTCTGCCTGCTTACTGCTCCTGCCACGCCTCGCCTGCCGTCACTAGCAACCAAGCCAGGGGTAGCGAGCCGCAGCAAGTCCATCCCGCCTTGCGGCGGGCTCTGGTGAAAATCAGCGGCCCCTTAGACTCCGCTCCCTGGTGAGGTTAGTGCCATCGCTAGTGATGGTTCAGTGGATCCACTACTCCAGGCGTTACATATAGGAATATTATAGTGGCCTTGAAAAATCATATGTATATTGGATATTGAATTTTAGCTGTAAATCTGAACAATTTAGTGGTCCCTTACTATTTTTGTTTATTGTGATAGTACTGACTTGAGGAACATAGATAACATGTCATATGCACAAGCCTAGAGGACAGAAATGGCTGTACATTGCACCCATGGTTGATACGAAAGCTTGTTCAGCTACATTAAAAACCAACATCAGAAGTTAGTATATACCATATAAACCATATTGCCTCATGTACCACGTGCAGGTCTTCTGATACACGAGTCCTTATGCAAAACGACACTGTGACGGTCAGCGAATGCCAACCCCACAAAGTGAGCACAAGCAGGGAAGGGAGGCCACAGATTGGCCCTGCAACCCCACTGTCACAGGACCAAACCCCAAGGGCCCCCCAAACCCCACCGACCCAGTGTTGGTTTAGTGTAGGGATTCATGTGATCCAGGGGACCTGCACGTGGTACATGAGGCAATATATTTTGATCAAATTATATACCAACATCTTGGAGTTGGTTTTTAAATGTAGCCGAGAGGCATTAGTGTCAGCTTTCTCTTCATGCCCATATAGATAACATGTCAGTTTTACCATAGGGCAAACAGTGTAAACCCCAAATCCCCCAAATTGTGAAAACACATTGCTTTTTTTTTTTTCAATTTCACCTTACAATTGGTGTAGCAAAAAATACGGGCTCATGTGGGTCTGTAGGTGTAAAAATGCAAGTGCTATGGTCTTTTAAACGCAAGGAAAAAAAAAAGGAAAGTGCAGAAATTAGCCCAGTCCTGAAGGGACTGGGTTTACAAAAACCTGTGGGAAATTACTATTGGGTGTCCTGCGCTTTACCTTTATTTTCTGAATGTACTTTTCCCATCTCAAAATTCTGCAGCTGAGTACAGTATTTTCTGGCGTATAAAACAACATATTAACCCTGAAAAATTCTCAGAAAACGTGGGTCCTCTTATACGCCAGGTATGGTCGCCGTATACGGTGGGTGAGCTCAAAAATGGCCGCATTCCCACTGTATGCAGTGACCACAATGAAAAACAAACAATTCAACTCACCTGTGACCCGTTCCCGGCAGCCACGCATCTCTTGTCACGTTTCCGGCGCAGGCAGTGTGATGCAGAAACACTGCCTGTGCCGGAGGCCCCGAAGCTCTCCCGGCAGGCGAGTGTCTCATTGTCTCCGAGCTTCTCCGGCTGCCAGGAGAGCTTCAGGGACCTCTGGTGCAGACAGTGTTCATCACGTTGCCTGCGCCAGGAACATGAGAGACACGTAGCTCCCAGGAACGGGTCACAGGTGAGTTGAATCCTGGGTAACTTTTTAAATTGCAGTAGACTTGCCACTTAAACCCCCTGCAGTGCAGGATCCCATTCAGCCCGATCTCCCTCTTGGTCCTGCCCTTCCCCCCAGCTGTACTCCCGCAGGTTTTAGTAATCGTACTGGTCGTAATAGGTGAGAGGTGAGTTGAATTTTTTGTAAACCTTGCTGCGGTCAGTTGTCTTATACGCCAGAAAATACGGTATGGCCACTTGGTTGACCTCTATCGAATGATGACATGGTGAGTTGGGGTCTTCTTTCCAGTAGTTTCTGACGGTTTTTCAGCTGGTTCAGCATTGACGGTACATGTCTAAAATAATCTCAGTTATCTTAATTCCTACATGAACAGTTATATATACCGCCAACTCAGAAAGTTTTAAAACTTATTTATTTTTACACCAAGCAAAAATATATAAAATTTGCTGTATATGAACACTTTTCTGCATATAATGCAGCATTACAGTACAATAAGATGTGTAGTAGTAAAATCATTATTGCACTGGATGAAGTGCCCTCAGTTTCTTCCATCATGCAGAACTGACTTCTCCACAGCAAAGCCACAAGCGAAGTACGTGTAACTACAGTCACGGCCTACAGTCCTGGGAAGGCCACCACAGCAATAACCCAGCTTTTTCTTCTTTAGTAAGACAGGGTTGCTTCTCTTAGTAAAACCGCAAACACATCAGAAACAAAGTTGAAGTCCGTTGAATGAGTCCATTACCTATAAGACAAAAGGTGATAAGTCAAAGGGGGGAAAGCAGTAAAACTGTAGTGAAGGGAAACATCGTTCAAGAGGATCTGTCAACAAGTATTGCTACCGTAGCAGCCAAAAAGTATCACAAAGAATACTGTGCCATGTGGCTAACAGGAACAATCAAGACAGTAGGGGCTCTCGCACACAATAGTATGTGGGTGCTGAATACGTTCCTACAAGTGGTTATCCATTTAGAAAAACTTGGCTGATTTCTTTGGAAAACAGCACCACACCTGTCCACAGATTAAATGTGGTATTGCAACTCAGTGCCATTCATGTTGATGGAGATTAGCTGCTGTACCACATACAATGTGGACAGGTGTCATGCTATGTTTTTCTAATCACTGGTACCCCCTGCAGTGCAGGATCCCATTCAGCCCAATCTCCCTCTTAGTCCTGCCCTTCCCCCCAGCTCCGCAGCTGTACTCCCGCAGGTTTTAGTAATCGTACTGGTCGTAATAATCCTGCTGAAACACCACCAAGCTCTCCACATCTGCAGACATGACGGCACCGACTCTGCCAATCCCAAAAACAACAACAACAACTGCAGGCCTCCTGAAGCTGCCTAAGCTTGTAAACACACGTAACCGCACTGCAATTGGTCAGGATATTCCCAGCATAGGGGGCGGGGTATTCACCATGCGCTTTTGGCCAATCAGGAGGGCAATGTTTTCCACAGGAAACCACATCCCACTCTTCAGTGTGGACAAGAATAGTCACAAACTTGCTACTCCACAATGACAACTGGTGCCTAATGGGTCTGACTATAGCTTGTTCCTAAGTTAATAAAAACATATTTATCTTATGGTGGAGTCAAGCAAAAGGTCTTAGTCTTGTGCTGGTTTAACCCCTTAAGGACAGAGCCTGAAATGGCCTTAAGGACAGAGACAAATTTTATGAATATGACCTGTGTCACTTTAGTCATTAATAACTTCGGGATGCTTTTACCTATCCAGCCGATTCTGAGATTGTTTTCTCGTGACATATGGTACTTTACATTTCTGGTAAAATGGAGTCCATACTCATAAAGAATCTTTATGAAAAACACCAAAATAACATGAAAAATTGTGAAAAAATGCATTTTTCCAACTTTGAAACCTTTCTGCTTATACAGAAAATGGTTATGCCACATAAATTATATATTAAATAGCATTAGCAACATGTCTACTTTATGTTGGTAGCTTTTATTAAACTATCTTTCATTTGTTTAAGACAATAGGAAGCTTAAAACATTAGCAGCAATTTTCCAAATTTTCTGCAAAATTTCAAAATCAGATATTTTTAGGGACCTGTTCAGGTGGGGGCTAGGTTCACACTATGTAACTGTGCGGCTGTATTTTTTATGCGGCTGTAAATGTGCGGATGAAACTACGGCCGTGCGAAAAAAATAGACATGCGGCTCAAAACATACGGTCATTTACTTCGAAATCTGGTTCAACTAAAAATAACAAATAAAATCTTAAGAAAGTGATGCAAACACCTCTGGATGCATCTGGGAAAGCAGGGAAACAGTTTACATGAATTGCTATTACCGGGGTTTGCGATCCTCTGCACTATAGCCGATGTCTCTCATGGTTAATATATTAAAATAATAAAACACATTTTCGTTGTAATAAAGTCCCTTTCGTTGTTCAATAATTAAATTTAAATGAATCCATCATTTTGCAATTAAATATACTGTTAAAATAAATAGATATATAAATAAATGTATATTTATATATATATTTATTTTTTGACAGTATATTGAATTGCAAAATGATGGATTCGTTAGAATTAAATTATTAAACAACGAAACTGAATTTATTTAATCGAAAATGTGTTTTATTAATTAAATATGAATTAGTACAGGAAGCTCCATAAGCCGTTAATTCATATGCCGGCAATAGAGCTTTCTGTACTAATCATCACTTAACTTTAATTAAAACATCAAATGTTTCTTCTAATTATGTTATCACAATAGCATTATTAGAAGAAACATTTAGAATTATATGTGCGCTCAGCTGATTGGCTGATCGGCTCAGCGCACATATAATGAGCCGGTCCGCAGCACAGTGACTTCATTGTGCTGCGGACCAGCGAAGAGGACACATCGGGGTGAGTATAGAGCTCTCCCCACCCCCTCCCCAGCACTGCACCCCTCCCAGCAAGGAAGGGGGGGGTCAGTTAACCCCTTCCTTGCTGGGATGGGTGCAGTCTGACATCAGTCTGGCCCCCAAGGGGTTGAGGGGGATGCAATACATCCTCCCTTAACCCCTTGGGGGCCAGACTGTAAGCAGCGATCTGTAAGGATGCTGCATACTGTAAGGAGCACAACACCGCACACAGTGTTGTGCTCCTGTTTGTGTGTTTTTTGTGTGTTTCTCCCTTTTTGTTTTTCAGATATCTGTATCCTGGGGATTACGTCGGATTCCGTGGACTACGTCGATGACCAGCGTTTTTTTATTTTATTTTTTTAATAAAATGGTCAATGAGGGGTGTTTTTATTTGAATAAAAAAATTTTTTAACTTGTGTCTTGTCTTTATTTCTTTACTTTATAGACTTAGTAGTGGAAGCCGTCTAATAGACGGAATCCATTACTAAGTCGGGGCCTAGTGTTAGCCGGTATAAAATGGCTAACACTAACCCCCCATTATTACCCCAGTACCCAATGCCACCAGGGGTACTGGGAAGAGCCGGGTGCCAGTGGTCCCGGAGCGTCAAAATTGGCGCTCCTGGACCGGGCGGGAGCAGGCTGGTAAGATTTAGGCTGGGGAGGGCCTAAAACAATGGCTCTTCCCACCCTGGTGTTACCAGACTGCTGTCGTTTGGTTTTTAACCCGGCTGGTTATAAAAATAGGGGGGACCCTATGCGTTTTTTTTTAATTATTTATTTATGCCAGGGTAGCTGCGGAGTATTCAATGCTGTTGTGCAATTATTGTGAAACATTAAAAAATTGCACATTATAAGTTTCACATAAACTGTGATTAATCACAAAGCATGACCCCTCCTAGCGGAAAAAAGACCTATCTGATGAAAACGAGATTTATTTGTGTATCATTTGCTGAGTGATAGGCTGGAGGACAGGAAGGGTCAGACATGTCAGCACCTTATAGAGGATGAGCTGGGCCAGTATGACAGCACATAGGGCACCCACTATCTATCCCCTCCACAGTATAGGAAAGGGGCAGAGCTCCAGCTATAGTGTGAAGCACTCTCTCCAGTTTCTTCTACCTCTCAGGGGAGCCAGGACTGCCATTGGGGTTGGCTCTGGCTGTCACTGCTATGGGGGGCTGTCACTGCTATTTCTCCAGTACCATATGGTGTA
Source organism: Dendropsophus ebraccatus (assembly GCF_027789765.1). Lineage (NCBI taxonomy): Eukaryota > Metazoa > Chordata > Amphibia > Anura > Hylidae > Dendropsophus > Dendropsophus ebraccatus. Next base: position 125,250,966 of record NC_091458.1, read on the forward strand.
CACATAGGGAGGGTCCACTCTTAGTGACTGCATCATCATCGCTCTAGCAGAGTCATGTGACTATGGAGTAGAGGAATGCAGCAGTATCCCCTGTGTTAGCTCTCCGGGCGGGCGTACTGCGCCCCCTGGTGTCCCGCACTGGCATCTGCAGGGCCGGTTACCTGATCGGAGAAGGAGTTGCTCGTCTAGTTAGAAGAGCTGCGGCTTCTCCGGCGCTTCACCTCGCTGTTGTGCAGCTTCTCCTCGATCTTCCTCTCGTGTCCGGCCGGTACATGGCGGTTCCCGTTCAGCCCGATCTCCCTCTTGGTCCTGCCCTTCCCCCCGGCTCCGCAGCTGTACTCCCGCAGGTTGTAGTAGTCGTACTGGTCATAGTGATCCTGCTCAAACACCACCAAGCTCTCCACGTCTGCAGACATGACGGCACCGACTCTGCCAATCCCAACAACAACAACCGCAAGTCTCCTGAAGCTGCCCAGGCTTGTAAACACACGGAGCCGCACTGCGATTGGCCAGGATATTCCCAGCATAGGGGGGCGGGGTATTCACCACGCGCTTTTGGCCAATCAGGAGGCGGCGCTGAAGGACACGCCCTCCGACTGTCAACATGAGAGGCGATTGGCCCCTGTACTGACAGCTGAAGTTCTCTATGGGGAGTTACTGGGAAGTTTGCCTGGTGACAGCTCCTGTGCTGAGACTGCAGGGGGTGCGCTTAGACAGCAGGGGGTGCGCTGAGGCTGCAGGGGGTGCGCTTAGACAGCGGGGGGTGCGCTGAGACAGCAGGGGGTGCGCTGAGACAGCAGGGGGTGCGCCGAGACTACAGGGGGTGCGCTGAGGCTGCAGGAGGTGCGCTGAGGCTGCTGGGGGTGCGCTGAGGCTGCAGGGGGTGCGCTGAGGCTGCAGGGGGTGCGCTGAGGCTGCAGGGGGTGCGCTGAGGCTGCAGGGGGTGCGCTGAGGCTGCTGGGGGTGCGCTGAGACAGCAGGGGGTGCGCTGAGGCTGCAGGGGGTGCGCTGAGGCTGCAGGGGGTGCGCTGAGGCTGCAGGGGGTGCGCTGAGGCTGCAGGGGGGGCGCTGAGGCTGCAGGGGGTGCGCTGAGGCTGCAGGGGGGGGCGCTGAGGCTGCAGGGGGTGCGCTGAGACTACAGGGGGTGCGCTGAGACTGCAGGGGGTGCGCTGAGGCTGCAGGGGGTGCGCTGAGGCTGCAGGGGGGGCGCTGAGGCTGCAGGGGGTGCGCTGAGGCTGCAGGGGGGGGGCGCTGAGGCTGCAGGGGCTGCGCTGAGACTGCAGGGGGTGCGCTGAGACTACAGGGGGTGCGCTGAGGCTGCAGGGGCTGCGCTGAGACCGCAGGGGGTGCGCTGAGACCGCAGGGGGTGCGCTGAGACCGCAGGGGGTGCGCTGAGGCCGCAGGGGGGGCGCTGAGGCCGCAGGGGGGGGGGCGCTGAGGCCGCAGGGGGGGGCGCTGAGGCCGCAGGGGGGGGGCGCTGAGGCCGCAGGGGGTGCGCTGAGGCCGCAGGGGGTGCGCTGAGACTGCAGGGGGTGCGCTGAGGCCGCAGGGGGTGCGCTGAGACTGCAGGGGGTGCGCTGAGGCTGCAGGGGGTGCGCTGAGACTACAGGGGGTGCGCTGAGGCTGCAGGGGGTGCGCTGAGGCTGCAGGGGGGGCGCTGAGACTGCAGGGGGTGCGCTGAGGCTGCAGGGGGTGCGCTGAGACTACAGGGTGGGTGCTGAGACTACAGGGTGGGTGCTGAGACTACAGGGGGTGCGCTGAGACTACAGGGGGTGCGCTGAGACTACAGGGGGTGCGCTGAGACTGCAGGGGGGGGGGTGCTGAGGCTGCAGAGGTTGTGCTGAGGCTGGGAGACACCCCAAGTACTCTCCACAGCAGCACTGCTGCCCTCCCAGCTACAGATCACTTATACAGGTCACACATGGTATAGCAGGCTGCTTAGTGTCTGTGCTCACTCATCCCACCTTACTACCTTCCATAAGAACAACTGGGGACATCACTTCTTATGACCGGATAATTTATTCTGCAGAAAGCTTCAGGGTGGTTGGGGGCAGAGGAATACACCGCACTCAGTGTAATGTGAAGGTAATGCCTCCGAGCAGAGCAAAAGGTGGCTGCAAAGTCAGATATGACTAGGGGTTTCCATAGCTTTCAGTGGTAGGGCTAGTCAGACCAGTCAGGAAGGGGCGTAACTGGAAATGAATGGGCCCCATAGCAAACTTTTAATTGCCCCCTTCCCCGGCCGACCTCTACACTATCAAGTATTGTCCTAAACTCATGTTACAAGGTTATGAATAACGTGTTTGTGTGTGTGTATGTGTATGTGTGTGTGTGTGTGTGTGTGTGTGTGTGTATGTGTGTGTGTGTAAATCCAGCATACAAAGATGAATAATACAAACACTAACAGTTTACAATAGACAGATATTGCCACCACATACTGACTAATACCACCAGTAGAGATGAGTGAATAGTGAAATATCCCATAATTTGTATATTCAAACGAATATCGAATCCCATTATAGTCTATGGGAGAAAAATCCTTGGGACATGGAAATCAAAATGCAACCACTAGGAGGTCACTAAGTGCCCAAGGAAACCTCAGGAAATGATGGCAACACCTCTGGATGCATATAGGACAGCAGGGGAAGTATGCCTGGCTCCATGAACATAAAGTTGAAGCATATGTTTCGGTCTAGCAGTGCGCACTTGCATACGTATTAGGTCAGGTGCAGTGTAAAATACGTAATAACGAAAAGAAACGATAACTACAAATCAGTAGTTTTATCCCGCAATACAGTATACTTGGGGGCCCCCACCAGCCTGAACCCGGAAGCAGGGTTCCGAGTTCAGGCTGGTGGATCTGTAGTGATCTACAGCAACCCCTGCCGAGCTTAACCGGTGGGGGTCGGGTGGGACGATTAGTGCCCTGCATCCATGTCCCTGGCGGAGCATGCAGATCTTCTCCTGCAGGCTGCGCACGATGAAATGACATCATTGCACAGCCTGCAGGAGAAGCTGTGCGCCGCTCTGCCACACAGGAGAGCCCCAAAGATCAGAGCTCCCTCATATGCCTCTACTGGATGTAGCTGATCCCGTCCCTCCAGAAGAAACCTGCTCTAATGATTCTGGAGGGGGACGGGTTCAGCCACATCCAGGAGAAGCAGGTGAGGGAGCTTTGATCTCTGGGGCTCTCCTGTGTGGCAGAGCGGCGCACAGCTTCTCCTGCAGGCTGCGCGATGATGTCATTTCATCGTGCGCAACCTGCAGGGCAGGAGAAGATCTGCATGCTCCGCCAGGGACTGCTAAAAGATGAAGAGATATTGCAGTGTTGGAACGGAGGACAGGTAAGAGGGACGCTTATTATTTTTTTTTTTTTACTTAGCACAGACCAGGGGCATTTATTTGGAGGTCCCCTTGTCGCATCCTTGGGGGGGGGGGGGGGGGGGGGAAACTACCATACTAGGGGCATCCTGGGAGGGGATAACTACCATACTAGGGGCATCCTGGGAGGGGATAACTACCATACTAGGGGCATCCTGGGGGGAGGATAACTACCATACTAGGGGCATCCTGGGGGGGGATACCTACCCTACTAGGGGCATTCCGGGGGGGGGATAACTACCATACTAGGGGCATCCTGGGGGGGATAACTACCATACTAGGGGCATCCTGGGGGGGATAACTACCATACTAGGGGCATTCTGGGGGGGATAACTACCATGCTAGGGGCATCCTGGGCGGGGGGGCTGGATAACTACAATACTAGGGGCATCCTAACAGTGGAGTGGGATATCTCCCCAGGATGCCCCTAGTATTGTAGTTGACATGTCTTCTGCCAGAGTTAACCCCTGCATGATTATCCTGGCAGTAGAGGGGTTAACTACAGAACTAGGGGCATCCTGGCAGTGGAGGGGTTAGCTACAATACTAGGTGCTTAACTACAACAGTTATTTTTACTATATCGGGGCATAGCAGGAGACATTATTACTATAATGGAGCACAGCAGGGACATTATTACAATATGGGGGGCAAAGCAGAAGGCATTATTACTATATGGGGCACAGCAAGGGACTTTATTACTATATGGGGGCACAGCAGAAGGCATTATTACTATATGGAGGGCACAGCAGGAGACATTATTACTATATGGAGGGCACAGCAGGGGACATTATTACTATATAGAGGAACAGCAGGGGATATTATTACTATATGGGGCACAGCAGGAGACATTATTACTATATGGGGGCACAGCAGGAGACATTATTACTATATGGAGGCACAGCAGGGGACATTATTACTATATGGAGGGCACAGCAGGGGGCATTACTACTATATGGAGAGCACAGCAGGGGGCTTTTTTACTATATGGAGTTACAGCAGTGGCTAATATTACTATATGGAGGGCACAGCAGGAGACATTATTACTATATGTAGGGCACAGCAGGGACATTATTACTATACGGGGCAAAGCACCGACATTATTATTATTATTTGGGGACACAGCAGGAGACTACATACAAGGGACAGCCCACATACCTACTGACTTTACTAGACATGACACCAAAAAGCAGAATTACTACTGTTTGGAACCTTATGGGTGGGGAAAAGGGGAAGGGAGTTGCTGGAAAATTGCGGAGCCTAAGATGTTTGTCTGGCAGGTTGTGAAGAGATGAATTGTAGCTGCAAGAAATCATCATGGTGATCCAGGACAGATGGAGAGGAAAAGGAAGACGAACACCTCTGATCTAATGTTGCGTTTACACGAAACGATAATTGGCCCGATCGTATGATTAACTATGTCGGAGTAACGATTTTTTTTCATAACGATCAGCGTTTAGACAGTACGATATATCATACGTAAAAATCGTTTTGCAATTGTTTTGCGCCCGCAGCCCGGCCCTCCGCTCGCAGCCCGATCCCCCGCTCATCTGCAGCCCGGCCCCACGGTCAACCGCAGCCCCCTCCGCCCCCCCGATCGCCACCCCCCGCCGCCGGCGCTCGGATCGCCACCCCCGCCACTCTGATCACCACCCCCCCGCCGCCGGCGCTCCGATCGCCCCCGCCACCCCGGCTGCAAGCATACGTTACCTGCTCCGCGTAGCAGGTCTTCGAAATCCCTGGCTCCCCTCTTCAGTGCATTGATTGGCTGAAGAGGTGAGTCGGGAATTTCAAACGGCTCCTCTTCAGCCAATCAGTGCTCCTCTTCAGCACTGATTGGCTGAAGAGGAGCCGTTTGAAATTCCCGGCTCCCTTCTTCAGCCAATCAATGCAAGGCAGCACTGATTGGCTGAAGAGGGGAGCCGGGAATTTCAAACGAGGAGCTTAAGAGGAGCACTGATTGGCTGAAGAGGAGCCGTTTGAAATTCCCGGCTCACCTCTTCAGCCAATCAGTGCTGCCTTGCATTGATTGGCTGAAGAGGGGAGCCGGGAATTTCAAACGGCTCCTCTTCAGCACTGATTGGCTGAAGAGGAGCCGTTTCAATTTCAAACGGCTCCTCTTCAGCCAATCAGTGCTGAAGAGGAGCACTGATTGGCTGAAGAGGAGCCGTTTGAAATTCCCGACTCACCTCTTCAGCCAATCAATGCACTGAAGAGGGGAGCCGGGGATTTCGAAGACCTGCTACGCCGAGCAGGTAACGTATGCTCACGGCGGGGGCGATCGGAGCGGCGGCGGGGGTGGCGATCAGAGAGGCGGTGGGGGTGGCGATCAGGGTGGCGGGGGTGGCGATCAGAGCGGCGGCGGGGGTGGCGATCGAGCCGGCGCAGGGGGCTGCGGGGGGCCAGGCTGCGAGCGGGGGGCTGGGCTGCCCCCCCCCCCCCCCCCCCGGATGCACAGGCTATTAGGGTCCTATTAGATGGGCCGATGATGGCCCAATAAATAATGTAAATGAGTGCTGATCTGTTAGATTGGCACTCGTTTACTTAGCCTTTTACACGACTCGATAATCATTAAGCAGGGGCTGCACGGATGGATTTTACACAGTCTTTACGTACTTTATGGGTGCTCTTTACTGCTTCAGCTAGTGTATGTGATTGGGAACTGCAGATGGGACCTAGACTTCCAAGTCCTGATTCTGCCCGTGATTCACAACTGCATATGCTAGCTGTAGTGGATAAGAGGAGATTCTCACATCGCGTTATTAACACAATAACAATGTGAGAATACGCCTTGACACTCACCCCTCCCCACTCCTGTCTCTAGGCCTGGCATCTTCAAGTGACCATCACATGCACAACAGAGGAGGATGCTGAGCCTTACAGCCAGGAGTGGTAGGGGTACATGCTAAGTCCCCAACAGTAAGCAGCCATCTGTATAGATCACTAGTTTTTTTTTGGGGGGGGGGGGCAGGATGAGGGGCCCCCAACAAAATTGTCGCCCAGGGCATCCACCAACCTTAATCCGGCCCTGCTAACCACCAGTGCTACTGAATGAAATTGACGGTAGAAAGACCAATATCACCTCATACAGTGACCATATCACAGTAGATATGAGCTCCACACAGGCTCTGCAGACCATAAGTTATTACAGTGCAGTTATAACCAATGACTCAGAGGGGACATCTTCTTCGAGTGAATCCGATTGGAGCTCTTTTTCTCCATCCGGCCTGGGCCACCATGAGGACTTCTCTCAGTCATGTGTCGTCGCCATAAAATCTGCCAGAAAAAACAGTTCAGGCTCCTCACTCATGCACCATCATCAACCTCCACAATACAGCCCCTTCTGTGCTCTCATATAGTCATTAGTCCCCTCTGTATCCATATAGTAGTTAGACCCTTCTGTGCCCCTGTATAGTAGTCAGGGCCCTCTCTTTTCATCTATATAGTAATTAGCTTTGCAGGTAGCCTACCCTCAGTAGGTAGTATACCCATTGTAGGCATCCCTGTGTAAGTAATCCCCCTTGGTAGTTAGAACTCCCCCCCCCCCACCCTTAGACATCCACCCTGTAGATAATCTACCCTGGTAGCCCCTTCCTCTTATGTAGTCATCTCCTATGGTAGTTAGCTCCACAAGTAAGCATCTACCTTGTAGTTTCCCCCTCCCCCTATATAGGCATCTCCCCTGGTAATTACATCTTCCCCCCTCCTATGTAGTCATCCCGTTTGGTAATTAGCCAACTGCTCTTTACCCTGTCATTCAGAGCCCCGCATTAACTCTGGGGGGTCATCTGGAGCGCTCCAAGTTAAAGAACCAGGTCCTGAACAATTTACTCTTTAGGGGTGCCTTCACACCTAGCGACTCGCAGGTCCTGGCAGATCACTTTCACTACATACACGCAGCGGTCCGGCTCCCACTGCACTCCCGGTCTGTATTTATTACCTCTCCTCGCTGCACGGGTCCCGGCGTACTGCTCTCCCGCCCGGCCAATCAGTGTGTTGCCCTGCCGCAGCCACTGATTGGCCGGGCGGGAGAGCAGTACACCGAGACCGGTGCAGAGAGGAGAGGTAATGTATACAGCGGAGTGGAAGCGGGAGTCGGGCAGGAGCTGAAGGGGTTAAGGGGCCGGCAGAATTACATACACGCAGCGGTCGTTCAGACCGCTGCGTGTATGTAGTGAAAGTGATCTGCAAGGACCTGACAGACTCGCAGCGTAATTTACGCTGTGAGTCGCTAGGTGTGAAGGCACCCTAGAGGTGAATTGTCACCAGGAAAATGAGGTGGTTACCAGTGACAGGTCAGTGCTGCGGGGCTGGCTACATATACAGCTCATGCCGGGCTGTATAACTATATAGTAACGGCCGGAGAAGACACAACCTGACCTTATCATAGTATGCACAGGGACCGGGGACCGATGCTGGCAGGTGCAGCTTTTCATGAGTGATTGGCAGGGTTAGGAGCCAATGGCTCTTCACCCTTTCAATCAAAGCCCCGCAAGGATCGGATCCCGAACAGCATAGAGGCCATTTGCTCCTGCCGGGTGCTGCAAGCCATGTCAGCTCAGCCCGGGCCCCCTGATGTGGCGGGGCCTGTAGCAGCCGCTACGGCTGCAATGGTGGTAGTTCCGCCCCTGCGGTCAGGTATAATAATATGGTAATATCTAAATTAAAAATTATAAAGTTTCAATAGGGTGAATATATTAAGCAAGTATGTTTTTTCAATCTGCACAGTCATTTTAATAAATAATTCCAAATATCAATGCTTTTAGCTCCAGCACCCAGTATGCCAATGAGGCCTAGACTGTCAAATGGGTATTCACACTATTCACTTCTCAACAGGGAGAGCGTTCAGGTACATGGATAACATTACAGTCATCCAGGGGCAGACACAGACTGCAGAGGGCACCAAAGAATTTGCCTGACCCCCCTCCCCCACGTCCTTGCATGGTAATTGTACCCCCACTCTCGGGATTACAGTGCAGTTACATCCATTGAGTCACAGGTGACATTTGACAGATGACATTTTTAAAGAGCCAGCGCCCAGCACACTTTTAGCTCAGTGTGCCAGGCTCTGGTGAAGAATGAAGACATCTGTGGTGACTGTGACTGCTTGAGAAAGGCTGCATTTTAGCCAAAACGTTGCACTGGTGTGTATACTTTTTTCAGAGGTGCTGTCTCCATATATTTTTGTTCTGAGTATAAATACTACCCCCCCCCCCCCCCAGCACTGCACCCATCCTAGCAAGGAAGGGGGGACTTGTGCAATCAATTTGGTCCCCAGGTGGTTAAGTGTGGATGCCCTGGGGACCACATTGTTTGGTCTGGCACCCAAAGGGTTAAGTGTGGATGCAAGACATCCTCACTTGTGTGCCAGACTGTAAGCAGCATTTTGCAAGGTTCAGAATACGCACGCCTCCACTTCCTTCGGTCTCCTATCAAAGAATTGATATTTTAATTCTTTGCACGGAGAGCAGCTGGAGCAGAGGCGCTCAAGACCTCCCATAGAGAGACTGTGGAACACTGAGGCAAGTGGGATTTTGCGGCTTTTACTTTTAACTCCGCCAGTTTTACTCAGTGTGAACATACTCTTAAGCAGTAAAGTCCATGTTCAGGTAAAAGTGCCGACCCGGAAAAATACAAAAAGTTTACACAAAGTCAAAAACAGAAACGCATATGAAAACGCCATGCACGGCATTGGTGTCTTTTTTTGTGGCGGTTTTGAATGAAAAAGGCCAAATAAAAAGGATGTGTGGGGCACCCTTAAGATGTTTATGTTTTATAATAGGACAGCAACATATAAAAATTTGAGAAAGGCTAATATAGCTGAAACGTTGCACTCTGATGTGTTAATAAACTTAGGATTCTTTTTGGACATGTCATCTTCTGCTCTCTTTTAAAACATTTTAAAATGCAAGCTTAAAGGAAGCCTGTGACCCCAGCTGCCGGGGTGAAGCCCGCCCGACCCCTCGGTGGAGCCTCTTATACTTATCCCCGTCTCGAAGTCCCCGTCCCGGACTCCGTCCCACCGCAGAGCAATCATTCTCTATGGCAGTGATTTTCAACCTTTTTTGAGCCGCGGCACACTTTTTATACCTAAAAAATCCCGGGGCACACCACCAACCAAAATGGCACAAAATGACACTAAAACAGTACATATTATACATATAGTTAATAATATAGATTCTAAATGTATTTATACTTATACCTGTGCTTCTCTCCCCCATGCTTCTCTCCACCAAACTTCTCTCCCCCCTGCTTCTCTCTGCTGTTTCTCTCCCCCATCCCCATGTTTCTCTCCCGTTTCTCCCCCATCCCCAGGTTTCTCTCCCCCATCCCCATGTTTCTCTTCCCCATCCCCAGGTTTCTCTCCCCCATTGTTTTCTCCTGTTTCTCTCCCCCATCCCCATGTTTCTCTTCCCCATCCCCATGTTTCCCTCCCCCATTGTTTTCTCCTGTTTCTCTCCCCCATCCCCAGGTTTCTCTCCCCCATCCCCATGTTTCTCTCCCCCATCCCCATGTTTCTCTTCCCCATCCCCAGGTTTCTCTCCCCCATTGTTTTCTCCTGTTTCTCTCCCCCATCCCCATGTTTCTCTTCCCCATCCCCAGGTTTCTCTCCCCCATTGTTTTCTCCTGTTTCTCTCCCCCATCCCCATGTTTCTCTTCCCCATCCCCATGTTTCCCTCCCCCATTGTTTTCTCCTGTTTCTCTCCCCCATCCCCAGGTTTCTCTCCCCCATCCCCATGTTTCTCTCCCCCATCCCCATGTTTCTCTTCCCCATCCCCAGGTTTCTCTCCCCCATTGTTTTCTCCTGTTTCTCTCCCCCATCCCCATGTTTCTCTCCCCCATCCCCAGGTTTCTCTCCCCCATCCCCAGGTTTCTCTCCCCCATCCCCATGTTTCTCTTCCCCATCCCCAGGTTTCTCTCCCCCATTGTTTTCTCCTGTTTCTCTCCCCCATCCCCAGGTTTCTCTCCCTCACCTCCTCCGAGATGGTTGCCACTGTTGTCCGCCTCACCTACTGGCCGCCCATAGGGCCCGGACGTGCTTCTCCAATCAGCGGAGACCGGGAGCGTGGTGCATCACCGCCCGCCGCAGCGCACCACGCTCCCGGTCTCCGCTGATTGGATAGGAGGAGCACGTCCGGGCGCTACAGGCGGCCAGTAGGTGAGGTGGATAGCAGCAGTGGGGCGATCTGCAGGGGCACCATAGTTTGGGGAACTTTCCCCGCGACACACCCGACCATGTGTCGCAGCACAATAGAGTGCCGTGGCACACTGGTTGAAAATCACTGCTCGGACTCATCTCTGGTGAGCGTGCGCACGGCTTCCGACGTGGATTTTTCGGCAGCGGGACGGAGTCCGGGACTGGGACTTCGAGAAGGGGGATAAGTATAAGGGGCTCCGCCAGGGGCCGGGCAGACTTAACCCCGGCAGCCGGTGTGACAGGTCCCCTTTAAAAAAAGTTTCAGAACCCCAAAATAGTCTTCTACTGTGGTGGTGCCTGGAGCTGTTGTTACTTGTACTGAAAAGGGGAATCCCCCTTTACTAGTCTTTGGAGGTGTCATAACTAGAGTGGCCAGTAGGTGGCAGCATCATTTGCCGCTGTCATCCGCACATTATAAAAAGTCTGCGGAAAGAACACTATCATTGGGAGTGGAGTTCCTCTTGGCTTTCTCTTTCATCATAGAAAAAAACAGAGCGTCTTCTTTCCATTCATATATATTTCAGCACATGTTAACCTAGTATTATAACGCGTAACAGTGACAGCGAGACATGTTTAAAAGTATGGAACTCCGCCCACCGTCTCCATCGTAACGCCCATAGACAAACCTGTGTGACGTCATGTGCCACAAGTCACGTGTCACTAGCTAGGCCGCACACTGATACTTAGAAGGAACGGGGCGTGATTACAAAATCTAGCCCCTCCCACTGAGGCGTGGTTATACGCGAGTTCTGTATGTTTGGCCATTCTGTCGGCAGGGGGCGTCGCCGTGTCCCGCCCACGTATCTCCGCTGTTGGGCTCTTCCTGCCGAGTTGTGGTCGGATCATGCCGCTGCTGGGGACCTGTTGGGATCTGTGAGAGGTGGGGGGCGTAAGGGGCGTAAGGGGCGCCGGTGCTCCTGACATCTACACAGGTACCGTACCCTGTTCTCCCCGCACTAGTGCTACAACCTTCCTGCCGCCCTGAGAAGGAGTGAGACCAGGAAGCGCCGTGTGTGTACTGTGCTCTAGGGGACAAAGTTGTGCTGGAGCTGTAGGTGTCACATAGTGATAGCAGAGAGGACTGTGACAGGTGGCAGCAGGGAGCACAGTCCTCTCCAAACTCAGCTGTCACAGGACTACAACTCCCAGCATTCCTGGTGAGGCTCGAGCATGCTGGGAGTTGTAGTTTTGCAACAACAGGTGACATGGTAGAACAGCTTGTCCCCTTGGTGCATACACTGGTCTCTGGGTGGTAGACCGCTGTAGAGGTGTGAGGCTGTATATGTTTATAGGTTTCTCTCACCTGTATGACTGCTATATAGCACAGGTGTGTATGTATGTCTGCTGTATGACCTGATGCACTCACAACCAACCCCTCTCTCTTTCTGGTCGGCTTTTTAAAGGGGCACTCCAGCAAAAATCTTTTTATTTCAAACCAACTGGTGTCAGAAAGTTATATAGATTTGTAATTTACTTCTATTTAAAAATCTAAAGTCTTCCCAGACTTATTAGCTGCTGTATGCCTGGCAGGAAGTCGTGTTTTCTTTTTTTAGTCTGACTCAGTGCTCTCTGTCTGAAACAGGAACTGCCCCAAAAAAACAAACAAAAAAAAACCTCTCCTGCTCTGCTCAGTTCCTAACATGGACAGGGGGTGGCAGCAGAGAGCACTGTGTCTGACTGGAAAGAAAACACAACTTCCTTCAGGACATACAGCAGCTGATAAGTACTGGAAGACTTAATATTTTTAAATAGAAGTAAATTACAAATCAAACCAATTGATTTGAAAGAAAGATTTTTTTTGCTGGACAACCCCTTTAAGATCCTTTTACTGTCAGTGAATTGGGTAAATGTTGTTTATATCCAGAGGCCCAATCACTCTGAGAGAGAGAGAGAGCTCTGATCTTCTGTGTCAGCAGGACAGAAGGTTTCTGTTCATTGACAGAATGTAGAGATCTTGTGAATTATATATATTGTGCTGTATACCTCTAGACCGCCACTTATCAGATCACTGGGAGGGAGCATTAGGTTATATATTAGGGGTAGAAAACCTTGGCTGTCCAGCTGTTGCAAAACTACAACTTTAGCTGTCCAGGCATGATGGGAGTTGTAGTTTTACGGCAGCTGGAGAGCCAAGGGTCCCTATCTGTGCTATATACTCTCTAGTGGAATATTGCATGCTGGCCATTTCATGTGAATGAGTGGGTCAGGTAGACTGCCAGGTATAGCTGAGTGCGAGTGCAGGCACATTATAGCAACAGTGTGGATAGCTGAGTGTGAGTGCAGGCACATAATAGCAGCAGCAGTGTGGATAGCTGAGTGTGAGTGCAGGAGTGTAAGATTATAGCAGGAATGGAGAGGATGGGAAACACAAGGGCTGACAGACTGCAGGGCGAGTATGAACGAATGAGCAGGGCACATAAATGCATTGCTCTCTGTCCAGAAGGAGAGGGATTAGGGTTCATGCACACTGAGCAAAAGACGAGGAATTTCTGCTTCAAGATTTCTGCTTGACATTCCTCTTCTATTTTGCTCCGAGCTGAATTTGAGCTGAATTCAAGCGGAATTCAAGCAGAATTTTAAGCAGAATACAAGCCCTATTGACTTCTATAGGATTCCTTTAGCAGATTCTGCCAATTACATGTTACTTCTTTGGGGTATGTGCACACTGAGGAAAAGGCGAGGAATTCAGCTTGAAATTCCTCCCGTAAAATATGTACAGAACAAAGTCCCAGTGTGTTCAATGGGTTTTCTGCTCTGTTGTTCACACTGCAGAATTTCCGAGCAGAATTTTCTGCTGTATATCTGCTAGAGGAATCCTATAGAAGTCAATGGGGGGCTTAAATTCTGCTTGAATTCTGCCTGAAAACTTTCAGCTACAATTCCTCGAGAATTGCTCAGTGTGCACATACCCTTGAACGGAAAGCAGTTTTGCGGCAGAAAATTCTGCTTGGAAATTCTGCAGTGTGAACAACTAAGCCGAAATCCCATGGAACACAATGAGACATTGCTCTCTTCATTCTTTTACGGGAGAAATTTCAAGCAGAATTTAAGAGCGGATTCCTCTTCAATTCCTGGTCTTTTTGCTCAGTGTGCATGAGCCCTTACAGCTATGAAGAGATTACCTCCACAGTCCTGTCCCCTGATGCAAGCCCCAGCCTGAAGTGTATCTGCTATGATTTGGAAGGTGAGGGAGACTTCCTGGGTCAGAGTACAGGGCTGTAGACCACACTATGCAGGCAATGCCCCTCCGCCCCCCTCCCCAGCACAGGGAACTCTGACACCAAAGCAAGGCTCTTAAACAAAGTTATAATTTAGAAAAACTGTGAGCTCTTCTTGCAAAACGCTCTTAATCCAAGTTACTCTTAAACCGAGGTAAAAGGGAACCTGTTATAACTTTCATGCTGCCTGAACCACAATCATTAGAGCGGGGCCTGGTGTCATCTGCCTTCCCCAGCAGCCTTGACTGAGTGATCTCTCCCTATACCCAAACAGAGGGAGAGGTCTAATAGTCAAGGCTGGTGGGGAGGGGAGAAGCCGCCAGGGATTGCCCCCATGATGCAATGGTTTAGACATCCTTGCAGTTTAGCCCCTTAGATGCTGTGGTCAAATTGTGATTGTGGCATTTAAGTGGTTTCTGGACTCTAGTTACCCCATCAGCACCAGGGTGATCGCTGGCATGCAAAGTAATTTCTATTGCAGCTGAGGGTCTGTAGAAGGCCTCCAGGTATGTCATGTATTTGTGCATACCCGATTTAGGCTAATTAGGTCACCTATCAATGTTATGGTGACAGGATAATACACCGCACTATGCTAGTAGTACAGTATACTATAGTGATTTGAAGATTGTATTTCAAAAACCCATTGGGACCTAATACAAATTAAAGTTTTGGCAAATATAATATTATATCAGACATATAAAAAATCTATTAAAATATTTTTAAATAAAACCTTAAAGATAGCAAATATGTGTATCACTACATCCGTAATAACATGAACTATAAATTTCTCTTATTAATTCCACATGGTGCTTTAAAAAAAAAAAAAAAAAAAAACTTCCATCAAACTTCATATATTTCGTTAATTTGCCTCTAAGGAAAAGAGAGCAAAGTCTATATGTACCTAAAAATGGTGCCAATAGAAAGTCTACTTTGTCCCGCAAAAAACAAGCCCTCATATAGTGATGTCAATTTAAAAAATTAAAAGGTTATAAAACAAAACAAAAAAATTGCTTAGTCATTGTGAGGGGAAATCCAGTATTGGTAAACACTTGAATGGTTGCGTGTAGTGACCAAATACTTGCTGTTATTTGCCGAGGGAAAATAGAGTGCGTCATCCATTTGTTGTCAGAGCTGCTTTTTTTTTTTTTGTACGTTTGTTTCACTTAGACAAAAAAGTTGAACAGTTGTCTGTACCATTTATATTCATAACATATTTCCCAGGCAGGTTACATACTATAGACAAGTGCTTCACTTTCCTTGTGGGGTCATTAGAGTGTCTAAGGGTGGGGCTTCTTTTTGGCACTTTAAAGGGGTTATCCAGCGCTACAAAAACATGGCCACTTTCCCCCTACTGTTGTCTCCAGTTCAGGTGTGGTTTGTAATTAACCCATAGCTGCACCAGGACGTTATTGAACGTCCTCGTGCCGCTATGGGAGTTCAGAGGGGGGTCGCGCGGCGACCCCCCCTCTGAACTGCCGCGATCCCGGGTGCCGCATGTAGCCCGGAATCGCGGCTATTAGCGGGCACGGTCTGATCGCCGTGCACGCTAATTAAGTACTTAGAAGCAGCTGTCAAAGTTGACAGCTGCTTCTAAATACTTGCTGATATGCATCCCTGGTGGTCTAGTGGGGGGATCGCCCCTCTGCGGCGCGATTGCGGGGGGGCGATCCCCGCATCCATCCCGGGCCGGGGTCTGCTCCGTAATGGCGCTGATCCCGGCTCGGCATTCTATTGCTTTTGGCTGCAGCAGCCAAAAGTAATAGAACACCGATCTCATGGATTCATGCAGTATAACTATACTGCATGGATCTCTATGAGAGATCAGAGTGCATATACTAGAAGTCCCCCAGGGGGAATAACCCCAACCCCAGGGGGGCTTCTAGTATATGTGTAAAGTAAAAGAACAATGTATTTTTAATAACACAAAATCCCCTCCCCTAATAAGTCTGAATCACCCCCCTTTCCCCATTTTATAAATAAAAATAAAAAAATAAATTAATAAACAAACATGTTTGCTATCGCCGCGTGCGTAATCGCCCGAACTATTAATTAATCACATTCCTGATCTCACACGGTAAACGGTGTCAGCACAAAAAAATCCCAAAGTGCAAGATTGCGCATTTTTGGTCGCATCAAATCCAGAATAATTGTAATAAAAAGCGATCAAAAAGTCATATATGCGCAATCAAGGTACCGATAGAAAGATCACATCATGGCGCAAAAAATGACTCCTCACACAGACCCATAGACCAAAGGATAAAAGCGCTATAAGCCTGGGAATGGAGCGATTTTAAGGAACATATATTTTCTTTAAAAGGTTTTAATTTTTTACAAGCCATCAAATCAAATAAAAGTTATACATGTTACATATCGTTGTAATCGTAACAACTTAAGGAACATATATAACGAGTCAGTTTTACCCCAGGGCGAACATAGTAAAAACAACCCCCCCCCCCAAATTAAAAAAAAACATTTTTTTTTTTCAATTTCACCACACATATAATTTTTTTTCTGGTTTCCCGGCACATTTTAGGCAAAAATTACATCTGCCATAGCAAAGTACAATTAGTTGCGCAAAAAATAAGGGCTCATTTGGGTCTCTAGGTGGAAAAATGCAGGCGCTATGGCCTTATATACACGAGGAGGGAAAAACGAAAACGCAAAAATGAAAACTGGCTGTGTCCCCTAAGGGTTAAAGGGGTTATCCAGCACTACAAAAACATGGCCACTTTCTTCCAGAGACAGCACTACTCATGTCTCCAGTTCAGGTGTGGTTTGTAATTAAAGGGGTTATCCAGCGCTACAAAAACATGGCCACTTTCCCCCTACTGTTGTCTCCAGATTGGGTGGGGTTTTGAAACTCGGTTCCATTGAAGTAAATGGAGTTTAATTGCAAACCGCACCTGAATTGGAGACAACAGTAGGGGGAAAAGTGGCCATGTTTTTGTAGCGCTGGATAACCCCTTTAATTACAAACCACACCTGAACTGGAGACATGAGTAGTGCTGTCTCTGGAAGAAAGTGGTCATGTTTTTGTAGCGCTGGATAACCCCTTTAAGCGTGCCCAGTGCTGCTTTATTTGGGGGGACTATTGACCTCCATTCTTATGATTGATAGTTTCTAGTAGTCTGATCCCCCACTACATACTGCTGCCTGCGTCATCCACAAGAGCCCTTGTAAAAGTACACATAGTAGCTGGACGGAGGCTGAAAGGAAGCAGTTTTGGCCGTCACTGGTGAGCAAAGGTCTATGTATACATATGACCAATGCATGGGGAGCGTTACACCAAATAGGCTCTGTGATGACAGTGTGAACTCTGCCTTACTGAGATAGTTTGAAGTCTTATCTGCTGAGTTATACATTTATATACTGTTTATTAGTCTACGTTATGGCTGACAAAGGTCTGACTGTTAGTTGTGGTGTTCAGTGTCCTTCTTTATGGCCGTGCTGCTAGATGACGGGTCTGTGTAATCCATATAATTACTATAATCTGTAGATATCTTGTACTCTGGACGCCGTCCTAGTTCCCCAGTAATGTATAGATGAACTCTCCAGCACACGTTTTAGTCAGCTTTCATTCATGCCACATGCAGCGGATTTGTACGCCCTATTAATATACTCTTTATACTGTAATCTTGTGTGGAATATGGACAAAAAATGAACATGGTCTTCCAGGTGTGAATGGTTTGATGACATGAAGAGGTCTGTCGCAGGTAGATCGGTGTCAGGTTCAGCTCCAATAGTGATCTCTCACCTTACCGTATTATAGGATTACTGCAGCTTACAGGAGGAGTAACACTTAGAAGTATATTATAGGGGGAAAAATTGTATTTGGCTAATGTGTTACAAAAATTGCCTATTTATTTCATAGGGCGCCATGTATTGTTTTACTACTGTAGTGGTTCTGCAGGGGATACAAGGTATCCAAGCAGCAAATTCCAGCAATATAAACATACTATATACAGAATAGGGGATCAGTGTCAGAGTGGGATACTACCTCTGGGGTCCCTGGTGGTCGGAAGATAGCATTTGGCTATGCTGACCCATTGCTCCACCCAGTAGACTGGTTTTCATTCTCGTGATTGCACAGACACTTATCTCCTGTCCTGTAGATAGGAGGTACATTTTCATCACTGGAATACCCCTTTAAGTCTGGGTTCACACTTAGTAGTTGATCAGTACTTTAGGCCAAAATGAGGAGTGGTAGTGACAGGGGGGGGGGAAATAATAATAGGAAAAAAATTAAAATGTTCTCTTTTTTTTGTGTCCTCAACTCACTCTTAGGCTACTATTACATGGAACGACAATTGGCCGAATCAGTCCTATCCGGCCGATTATCGTTCCGTGTAATAAACTTAATGATCAGCCGATGACAATGATCATCGGCTGATTGTTAATATAATGTAAATATAATTGTCAGGCACCGACCACGCATCGCTGCGTGTAATAGCGGTGTGCAGCTGGCGGCTGACTATATGCAAAGTGCATACATTACCTATCCATGGTCCGGGGCTCCTCCTGCACTCTGCTTCTTCCCGGGTCCTGCACGTTGCAGCTTCAGAGCGACCTTGTCTTAGCTGACGGGCCGCTTAGCCAATCACTGGCCGATTGGCTGAGCGCGCAGGACCCGGGAGAAGCGGACCACAAGAGGAGCCCTGGACCATGGATAGCTAATGTATGCAGTTTAAGGAAGGGCTGCAAGGAGATCGGTAACAATGTCCTTGCAGCCCTTGTTAAACGTTTATCGGGCCGTGTAATAGGCCAAGTAAACGAACGCCAATCTAGCAGATCGGCGCTCGTTTACAGTTATTATTGGGCTCCCATCGTGCATGTAATAGTACCATTAGTTATGGATAAAAATATTGAGCAATATGCTGCCTTTAAACATTAGTATTTATGTCATCTTATTGCTGGGGTTCTCTTCATAGGAATCATGTGAAGTAGACAACATATTATATATCAGTTGCATTGTGATCTGTAAGGTCCCCTTCGCTTCTCATCTCTAAGGTCCACAATTACAGATAGTACTGTACCCATTGATTTCTATACACCTCAGTATTTGTTATTGCTCTGTGCTAGGGCCGGCATCTCCCCTGCAAAAAATACTGACCTACCATTGCACTGCCCGTATCTGCTGCACAGATTTGCCCATCGAAATCAATGGGCCCTTGCAAATTGCAGACAGCTTACTGACTGACAAAGCAGTAAGCTGTCAAAAGAATCCTCGGTTCACAGATCTTTGCAGATTGCTTGACTTGTTTTCAGATCCAAACGGCTTGCAGTTGAATGCCGAGTGTTTTCTGAAGTTCTCTCAACGCTGTGTATTCTTTTCAGTCTGACACAGTGCTCTCTGCTGCCACCTCTGTCCCTGACAGGAACTGTCCAGAGCAGGAGAGGTTTTCTGTGAGGATTTCTTACTACTCTGGACAGTTCCTGTCACAGACAGAAGTGGCAGCAGAGAGCACTATATCAGACTGGAAAGAATACACCACTTTCTGTAGGGCATACAGCAGCTGATGAGTGCTGCAAGACTTGAGATTTTTAAATAGAACTAATTTACAAATCTGTATAACTTTCTGATACCAGTTTGAAAACCTAATTTTTTATCTGGAGTACCCCTTTAATTGTAGTGTTTCTGCTACAACAAATCAGTTGAATTAACATAAATTTTCTATGAAAGATGTGTTAAATAGAAGCCTAAGAACAATCAAGGTATGCTTAAAATGTTTAAATGGTATAGATTTTTTTTTTTTTTTTATTTACACATCCAAAAATGTATAGAAGTATATAGCTAGACATGCTCGGCCTAACTTTGCCTGTGGTTGGAGTGTTGGCTTTGTATAAATTTTTAATACACCAAAAGTTTCTGGTTCATTCAGTGTCATGTTGGGAGCTATGTAAAACCCTTGTAATCCCACCTCTGGAGCTGGCAGAAAAATCCTCACAAACAAGTCTGACCAGTCTGTAAGCCATACTTAAGCTAGGCAAGATTTCTAAGTCGAATGGTGTAGAAACACATCACATGTGTGTTCTGCTTCTGGTAAAGCCTATTGCTGAGAATGAGCACACTAAAAAATTTTGGATCCCCATAATGTATATTTTATGAGAATGGAGATAATTGGTAGCGGGATTATAAGAAAGACTGAAGAAAAGTGGTAAGAACGAGGAACGATCAGATGCGCCATCTGTGCACTAATGAAATATTTAGCACAACTTTGTCTATGAAGAATATAGATTGTGCTAAAATGTACAGTGAAACAATGTAAACCTGGTGTGACAACAGCTTCTTGTACAATAGGGTGTTTACATGTAAGTCATGTAGTTTAAAGTGACACTGTCACCCCCTTTTTGCATCCTTTCTGCACAGGTGTAAAGGGTAATTTTGCAGTTTTCATACCTTATTTTATATCATACGCCATGGGGCTTGTTCCAGTAAAAAGTTCTTTTATCTGTGGATTGTGCTACTTGGGTGGGGCTCCACGCTTGCAGCACCACTAAGCCCTGCCCACATTGCCTCCGTCTAACCCCCCCCGTGATGTCATCGGCGCATAGCCCATTGGTGTGGGCCAACCTAGTGGGGGTGGGACCTAGACCTTAAGGCTGGTCCTTCTAATGGCCACTGAAAGACAGGACCTATGCGCCAGTGATGTCACAGAGAGGGCGAGGCTACGGTGGCGATGTGACCGCGAAGCTCTGCCCAGAGAGCACAATCCGCAGATTATAAAAGATCACTTTTTACTTAAACAAGCCCCATGACGTATGATATAAAATAAGGTATGAAAAGTGCTAAATTTACCCATTACATGTGTGTAGAGAAGTCATAATGCAAAAAGGGGGTGACAGTGTCACTTTAAGACTTTATTCACACTGCATTGGCTGTGAATGTTCCACATAGGCACCAGGAAAGCCTCAGTACATATGGAATCTCATTGCATTTAAAAAAAAAAAAAAAAAAAAAAAAAAAAAAAAAAATATATATATATATATATATATATATATATATATATATATATATATATATATATAATCTCACACTCTTGACATACATTGGAGCCATAGACGTTGATGGACACCTACACATAGACTCTATTTACACTGCACAGTGTACATTTTATGTAAGCCTAAAAAACCTCATAAAATGTATTAAAGGGGTACTCACTCCAGAGGCTAAAAACCTGTTGCTTTAGTAAAAGAAGGGACCGTAGACTTACTCATTGCACAGAACACAATGACTTTGGATGAGCTGCTCATTTGCTCAATAAGAGAAATGGGGGGAGATTTATCAAACTGGTGTAAAGTAGAATTGTCTTAGTCGCCCCTAGGAACCAATCAGATTCCACTTTTCTTTCCTCACAGATTCTTTGAAAAATGAAAGGTGGAATCTGATTGGTTGCTAGGGGCAACTAAGCCAATTCTACTTTACACCAGTTTGATACATCTCCCCCCTGGTCTCTCTGGCCCCCATATTCTAATCTCGTGGTTATTGACCTTACCTTTGAGGCTGGAGGCAGCCTCATCACTGAACACCAGCCTGTCAGCATTTGTCCTCTTCCAATCGTCCCGGCAAGTCGCAGCCTTCCAGTTTCTCATCTGCTTACATCTCCTGAATATGGTGTTATCTGTCTAGTCTACTATGTAAGATACACCTATACTAGTCAGGCTGCTTGACATTCTAGTACATGATGGCCCATATCCTGTTCACCTAGTGGTTTTGAAAGGCTTCACCCAACATGAACAGTTTACTGAGTGGCACCCCCTCCCCCATCTTGCAGTTTACTTATTGATTTACTTTTGCCCTGGTGACGCCATCTTATGTCACACTATGGAAGCAGACTTCAAATTTGGCAGAAAATATAAGCTGCGCTGTGATTGGTGGCTATGGGTTTGCTTCGATTTTTAATCACTTGCCTTTTACCACTAATATTACATTACCTGCAGGCGTTTACTTTTGCATCCTTCTTTTTATTAATTGTTCAGTACTAGATCAGCACTCATTGGGTAACGGGCCTCTCTGCCTGTCAATCATCCCCACCAAACGTGCTGAACGGCAGAGAGCAGTGACTACACACGAGCGGGGAGCTGCCCAGATGACTACTTGCCCGCCTCTGCCTGCAGCGTGCCTGGGGATTGAAGCTTAATTTTCTCCTGTATAAAGCTTCTGCTGCAGCCACGGCCGGTACGTGCCACTAGCTGCACAGGAGCTTTAAACTGTGCTCTAAGGAACCATATTGGGAATTGGGCTGATTGGTTCCCTTTAAGCCTGTAGACTTGCCCCCCCCCCCCCCCCCCAACACACACACGCACATCCTGTAGATTCTCCCCTGTCCTCCCCCCTCCTTGTCCATTCCAACATCTGAGCTGTTACAAAGTAGGGGCCTGTTCACACTGAGCTCTCTACCACGGAATCCCACCTGACTCAATTCTTTAAACAGAGGCCTGCAAGCCCTCCCATAGACACACTACTTGACACTGAGTCAGGCGGAATTCCGTGGCAGAGAGCTCCACCATGGAATTCCGCCGAATTTGCTCAGTGTGAACAGGCCCTAGCAGTAATGCTGCATCAACTTTGAGTCTGGTGACTGCTGGATCTTCCAGTGCACCGTCCTGTTTGCACTTAAAAGCCTTCTTCAGCCAGTGATTTTCTAGGCTGTGAATTGCAAGGAACATTGTTCAGAGAAAAATGACACCGACCCACCTAGCATTTTCCTGAATTGCCAGATGGGAAGTCCGGCCCTGGATGTTACTTTATATAAGAAAATCTAAAAATTCTGGTGTTAGAGGGAGAGGAACAGCTTATCACATTTGCCTTGGAAAGCAGCAGGAAGGAATAAAGTTAATATTACTGCACTTTTGTATTACTGCACTAAACTCTTGCAAGTCTTGAAGTGTACTTTAGTGCAGCTAGATAATGCTACTTACTTCAAGGGCTGACCGCAGGTCATGTACTGGGTACACTGGCCAGGTTACATGTACATTAGAGCATCATATGTTTAGAGGATGAGTTGACATTATATTTCAGTTACCAGGATTAGTGGGCGGAGTGTGTTATCGCTTTTCTTTCTGTGGCTTCACAGTTCTCATCTACAGCGAGACGTCTATAGCTCAGACAGCTATTCAATACCATAGAACAAGTCGCTGTTAAATTTAACCTTATGATTTGTTAGATGGAAGGCCAGAGAGGATGTTACAGGAGTCCAAGCGAGAGATAATGATGGTGTCCCAGCAGTTTTGTTGAGTTAGGGGTGAGAAAAGAGCGGATTTGGGAAATGTTTTTGAGGTAAAGGCAGAAGGAGGTGGTCAGGGTTTGAATGTGTGGTTTAAAAGACAGGGTAGAATCGGAGGTGCGCTTACAGAAAAAAAAAAAAAAAACCCGAACGCTCAGCCTGCTGAATTTTGTAAAAACTGCCACGGAGCCAAAAAAAAAGTGGAAAAAAACCCTGCAAATAAGTGAATTCCATTGACTTACTGCTAACATCTGACCATGGCGTTTTTGTAAAAATTTTAGCCAGTGTGAAAAGGAAGGAAGGAAGGACGGATTTCTTCCATATGTGACTACAGGGACTCACACAGCAGAAATGCTAGTTGCGTGTTGAGAACGGATAGATTTGTAGTAATCTGGATCCTTTAGGGATAAAAGGATTAGAGTGGATTGTGTAATTTAGAAATGTGTCAGCTTGAGCGACAGATCCAGGTGTATGTTTATTTCTTGCATGTATTATGAGACTTGGGGAGGACTTTGAGGTAACTATTGTACCTTTTTGAAATGGTGTTACTGAAAATATGCAACGCACATCAGCAAGAAGTCATAGATTTTTGTGCAAACCAGACAGTTTACTCGGATATCTTTTTGCCGATGTACGGTCTGCTCGCCTGATGGGTGCAAAGAATAGTAATTCATGGCAAAAAGCTATGCCAACTCAAAGTCAGTGAGACGCAGATCTCACAATCTGACCCCCCAAACCACTTGTACCTTTGGATAGCTGCTTTTAATCCAAGATCTGTCCTGGGGTCCGTTCAGCAGGTGATGCAGTTATTGTCCTAAAAAACAACTTTTAAACTTGCAGCCCCGTGCCCAAAGGAAGTCTCAATAAATCCGGTGTAGGACTTGAGGGCAGGGATTTAGGTAACACTGATGTACAGATACGCCTCCTTTGTTTTTATTGTTGTGGTGCGGCATTGTTTAAGCAGGTACTTTGAGGGATGTTTACTGATGGTGATTATTGCACTTCAGGTGCCCCTAATGTGCTTAGCATTCCTTTCTAAAGGTCTTACGCGGTCCTATCGGGGAGATCATCTCTCATTTGCAGATCCTTAGGAGGATGTGTAGCTGACTAACAATGCTGTAAATAGTGGCACAAAAGGTCAGCGATCAGCAGACGACCAATAATAATTCAGGGGGACAAAGTTCATCATGGGTCATGTGATCTCATTGGTGCTAGATTTCAGGACCTACAAATTGGCTGCTGGTTTTTAAAGACATGAGCCGATTTTTTTTATTTTTATTTTTTTATTTTTTTTTTATTAATGTGCGTTCCTAGAATTAATCTGAGAATTGTCCCGTGTAAAAGAGACGGGGTTTAGTCCTATGACAGTGGGGTTGCAGGGCCATTCTGTGGCCTCCCTTCCCTGCTTGCGCTGGCTTTTCAAGGTTGGCGTTCGCTGACCGGCACAGTGATCTTTTAGTGTTGGGACTCGTGTATCAGAGACCTGCACGTGGTACATGAGGCAATATGGTTTGATCAAATTATATACTAACTTCTGATGGTTTTTAATGTAGCTGAACAAGCTTTCGTATCAACCATGGGTGCGATGTGCAGCCATTTCTGTCCTCTAGGCTTGTGTGTGTGTGCGCGTGTATAAATAAATATATATATATAATATAATTATAGCTGTCCACTTGTAAGTGTATGGTCCTCTACCATTCAGTGAAGGTGATGGCACCTAAGGACAAACCTGAGATGTAAGAATGGCTTTTTGGGCAGTCCATTTATTTCTAGTATTCTCCTTGGCTAGTAATGACTCCAGTGCTCAGCATAGAGCAGGCACGTCCAAACTTTTTTCGAAGAGTGCCAAATTTGATGAAGTGAACATGTGCGAGGGCCGACCATTTTACATGCTACATGCTATATGCTTTATAACACAGGCAGATAATAGCAAGCTGGATACCTGGGGGGCCGTAAAAGTTCGGAACGCGGGCCGCAAATGGCCCTCCGGCCGGACTTTGGACATGCCTGGCATAGAGCATGTTATTTTCAGGTCTTGCTCTAAAGAATCTTACAAGATTACAATTGTCTTGTGGTATAAGTCACCTTGACTGATTAGGTGAGAAGATGACTTTCGGACGCCTCCTGCCCAGCAGGTGCACAACAATATATTCCCCCTGTCATTGTGGCCGGCATAAGATCTGTTGCAGTTCATGTGGTGATGTAAGGTACTGTACATTGTTCCTTCAGGGGTTCTTTTCTTCCCTGTTCAACTGGTTTAACCTGAATTCCCCTCCCAGCCGGGGATTTGTGGGACATGAGCTTATCATCTGACAGTGTGGCAGGCGTTCAGTGTAACCGGATCTGGCAGTACAGTTACAGTACATGGGAGGCGTAGCTTTCGGCTTTGCAGTGTTGACACAAGAAGCATTCTGTGTTTGCATAAATGTGTCTCTTTGTTTCAGAGATATCTGGTTGTTACACAGAAATGTATACAGTGTGAACTGTCTTTGTGTCGTTGCTCTGCATTGATTTGCTCAGGACTATCTTCATACATTTAGATTTTCTGTGACTTTGATTGTATCTTGGTGCCTTAGTAAAGGAATCATAGCAGTAGTGTGTGTGTGTGTGTGTGTGTGTGTGTGTGTTTAAAAAAAAAAAGAACATGATATATTTTCTTTTAGTGTCAGGGTGAAAAAAAGAATGTGGTTTTGTTACCCTGGTAGAAATGCTTGATTTTGTTTTTCTTTGCCTTATAGTGAAATAGTTCAGTGTCCAGTATTAGTAAGTGTACTCACTGTATATACTGACAGCAGCTCCCTGTGTATCTCATAGAGCTAAAATCAGACTCCACTCCTCCCTGCTCTGTGGCGAGTCTGTCCATAAGATAGCTGGCATGGAGGAGCATGTGACCGAGCCCTGTCCCCCAGTGTCCACCACTGAGCCTTTTATATGTCTATGGAGGACACTTGGGGTGGGGCATGGTCACATGCTCCTCCATGTCAGCCATCTTATGAACAGATTCACCACAGAGCCAGGCAGCACAGTCTGGAGGAGGGGAGTCTGATTTTACCTCAATGAGGTACACATGAAGCTGCTGTCAGTATATACAGTGAGTAAATTTACTAATACTGTATACTGAACTATTTTACTATAAAGTGGCCAGCCCCTTTAAAGCTACTCTGTACCCGCAATCTGACCCCCCCTCCAAACCACTTGTACCTTCGGATAGCTGCTTTTAATCCAAGATCTCTCCTGGGGTCCGTTCAGAAGGTGATGCAGTTATTGTCCTAAAAAACAACTTTTAAACTTGCAGCCCCGTGCCCAAAGGGAGTATGTGTGCCCTAACTTTGCACCACCCCTCCGTCCCTCCTCAGATCTTGGACAGTGTCACTTTAACCTTTTTGTTTTGGTCGTTTTATAGTTAGTGATTTTTGAACCATGTGTCAGTTCGGGATTACACCTGTGCCAGTGCACAACGTCTGTGGACAATGAGTGGGTGTTTGTGATAAGACTGTCATTACACATTATAATATTTACTTACCTCTGAGCAATAAAATTAGCTACATGCAGTTGCTATGGCTTGCTCTTCCCCTCCCATTTGTGTATATAATACAGTAATTACATTGATCGCTAGTTAATAGCCTAGTTGTATTCAATTAAATAACATTGATTCCTGAGCTTCAGTGGCCTGGGGGCATGCTCACTGCCTAGTGCCAGATGGTTATAGATGGCTTGTATTTATCCACTATTAGATGTGAAGCACGGTGACTAGTCTAGTTCACTAGGGGGCAATTTTACAGTTTTCGTTTCTGTACCCATATCCATGTTATATTTATGTTACTAAAAACTCTCAATGTTTATCACCTTATTCTGAAAAAGGTAAAAAATACGTAAATATTTAGAAGTCATATGACCAAAGTGACTTAGGAAGGAGATTTAGAAGAGCCAGGGGCCCTCTACATCTAGACATTTATTTCTGACCCAATTGCTGTCTGTGGAAGTTGTCCTTACCTGGCAGATTATTGTTCCGTGTTTTAAAGGGGTAGTGCGGCGGTAAACAATTATTCACAGAATAACACACATTACAAAGTTATACAACTTTGTAATGTATGTTATGTCTGTGAATGGCCCCCTTCCCCGTGTCCCCCCCCCCCCCACAACTGTGTACCCGGAAGTGTGGTGCGCTATACATACCTGTCACGTGCCGACTCGTCTGCGATGTCGTCTTCGGACAGCCCGGCCGAATCCCTCTGAGCGTCCTGAGTGCCGGCCGCCCTCTTCAGCGTCATCGGCTGCTCAGCCGCGATTGGCTGAGCACAGTTTTGCTCAGCCAATCGCGGCTGAGCAGCCGATGACTTCAAAATCGTTAATCGTACGATCGGGCCAATAATCGCCTCGTGTAAACTTAGCATTAGGGTGCGTTTACACAGAGAGATTTATCTGACAGATTTTGGAAGCCAGGAATGGATTTGAAAAAGAGTGTAGATCCCAGGCTTTCCTTTATGACCTGATCACTGTTTATAGTCTGTTCCAGGCTTTGGCTTCAAAGATCTGTCAGATAAATCGGTCTGTGTAAACGCACCATAATACGGCCCTTAAGGTCTATTTAAATATACAGTTAAATCCCTAATGTGAGTGGAAGATGAACAATGATTTGATATTTATATCAAAAGATAAATCACTACAAAACTTTGTAAATCTGATTGTAATTAACGACTGTCGTTCTGTGTAAAATGGGGGACGATTTCAGGTTAATAAGTGATCTTGTTTGTGATTATTTATCGTTAATGGTTAAAAATCACTTTATCTAGGAGGACCCTTAATATGGTTTTGTAAAATAGTAAGTGTACTCCTATTGATCTCTGCAAATGGCCTGAGTAATATTTGCTGTGTACCTCGTAGAGCTAAAATCCGACTCCCCTCCTCCAGACTGTGTTGCCTTGCTCTGTAGTGATTCTATCCATAAGATGGCCGACATGGAGGAGCATGTGACCATGCCCTGCCCTCCAGTGTCCACCACTGAGCCTGTATATGCCTATGAAGGACCCTGGGGGTGGGGCATGGTCACATGCTCCTCCATGTCAGCCATCTTATGGACAGCCTCACCACATAGCAGGACAGCACAACCTGGAGGAGGGGACCAATCAAAGTGACCAACCCCTTTAAACTCGAATGATATGATTTCGAGCCCAATAATTGTCCTGGGTAACAGGGCCTTTGGTCAAATGACTCAACATCTCAGTCTAAAACTAGGCAGACATCTACGGGATCTCCCTAGATTGTGTCATTGCGTATACAAACACAGCAGGGATCTTCCAGTGCTTGGCACTGCCTGTAACAACTGTGGCTCTGGTTAGTTGGTCATCACCCATAAAATACACTGTGATATATGATCATGAGGGGAAAAGTGAAAGTAGAAAAGAAGTCAGTGTTTGTACCCCGCCTTGTTGCCTCGCAGTATAAGGATGCTGAAGTCGTACGGTTCAGTCATTTGACAAGTGTAGATAAGACTAAGACCAGAAGGCCCTGAAGGAAGCCGCAGCTATTGGGTAAGTGAGGCTGCCCTTACGGACCTTTTATGATTCATGTCGTGTGCATGGAGCTGGTTTATTTCTTTTACTGCGACCGTTTCCTGCATTTACTTCTCTCGTCAGCTCAAGGTCTCTTCCTGTTTCTTAAGGCCCTATTCCACGGGCCGACTGACAGGAGCAAACGAGTGCTATTAGCGCTTGTTTGCTCCTTGTTCCCCGCTGGAATAGCGGCAGCAGCAAGCAGGTGAGTCTGGGGGGGGGGGGGGGGCGGGGAGGGTTGCCCAGGGCATTGCATCGCTGATCGTCCAGGCAGCCCATAGGATACAGCAGTGTCTGCTGCCGACGCTCCTATTCCACGGAGCGACGGCAGCAGATCGTTGCTGTATCAGTCGTTTGTCTTTCAACATGTTTGAAAGACAAACGACACAACAATCAGCCGACATGAATGATGTTGGCTGATCGTTGCTTTCACGTCCACGGGATGATTATCGGCCGAATACGGCCGATAATCGTTCCGTGGAATAGGGCCTTTAGATAGTTTATCATGATCTGGCAGTCTTGTAACACTGTAAACTTTGCATTGTCACCGTGACTGTTTGTTCTTCTTTGCGAATCAATAAAAAAGAGGTTTACCATGAATTTACCCTATGGTATCCTTGCACCCTCGGTAGCTGTTTGGCAAGTAATTATCGGTCCCATCCTCGCCATATACTTATACGCTCACTCTGGCCGAGCACATAGGTGTTCTCAACTGCAGCCTGATTCCTCTGGTGGTGGCTTATCTCCCCTGAGAACTAAAGAATTGGCTGTCAAATATTATCATGTCTGATCCTTATTTTCTTGAATATCAGGGAACATTTATTTAGCAGTTCTTTCAGGAATTTATAAATTTATAAATGACCAATTATCTCATTCAGCCCATAATCTGCCCCTGTAAAAGTGTTAGCGATCAGCTAAAAAACGAAAAAACTCCTGCTCGTTGGCTGGTAGAAATTTTTGAGCAGGCGTTAAAAACATTGTTTACCTGCTGCATATCTCTCTGTGTAAACAGGTGATGTGTGGTCGATAGCATTGTACTTAAAGCGACGCTGTACCGGCACCTTGCCGCCCCTGAATTGCCGGCACAGTGTTGTGAAGCTCCTCACGCCATCCCCGGATCGGCCTGTCTCCCGGCGCCAGCGGATCGGGGCCGGCAAGGTGCTGGCACGGAGTTGCTTTAAATGACTGCACAAACTATACAGAGATCATTAGTTGACCGAGCAGCTCAATTAGCTGTGCTGTGTAAAGGCAATGCAAGCGGGGGCGGATCATGCTGATTTGCGGCCTGGACAGCTAAAGATTGCGCTATCTAAAAAGGATCCTAAGTACATTGCAGCTCTAGGAAATGGTCAGTATGTTTGAGGTCAGACACTTGGGCAGACAATCGTTAAAGAAAAAACTCTCATGAACAAAAGAAAAACAGGGGGTGCGGGGAGATCGATCAAAACACAGCAGAGACACATCATGTGTTTCTCAACATCAGTAATCTAGGAATATTGCCCCCTGGGAAAACAAATATGCAAGAATACTGTGGAGAAACCATCATGTTTCAGTGAGCTAGAAGGAACTTTCAAGGAAAGAGGGGTCTCCAGTCAAGGGAACCACCTTCCAACAGTCCAGCATGACATAACCTAGGAGATACACAAGCAAGGTACACAGCTGTTTCTGGGTATTTGCCCCTCATCAGTGTAGTGGATCAGGGAAATTAACCAAAACACTGCGGAGACACTATCACTTGTTTCTCAACATCCGTCAATCCAGGAACATTGCCCCCTGGGAAGACAGATATGCAAGGATACTGTGGAGACACCACCACATATTTTTTAACATCAGTGAGCTAACTTAATCTACCGGGAAGGAACAACTAAGCCAAGGGGCCCCAAATAGCCTGAAACAGCCAACCAAGCCAATGCCCCAAAACAGCTGTTTGTGGATAGAGACCCTGTTTGGGTATTTCCAAGGTGATGTCATGCTTGGCTGTGACTTGTTGGAGGGTAGTTTCCTTAACTGGAGAACCAACCCCCCCGGTTGTTCCTTCCGGGTAGAAGGTCTGGATAGTTCACTTACATTGAGAAGCACGTGATGGTGTCTCCACAGTGTTTTTGCATGTTTGACTTACTGTATATACACAAGTATAGTTTTGTTTTTTTTTTGTTTTTTTTTTCCATGGTGGAAGTTTGGGAAATATCCGCTTGTTATAGAATTGCTTTTGTTGTTTCAATAATAAGTCATATTATATTATTTGGTTATTAGGTCACTTGTAATGTTCTGTGGCAAGTCACATATCTTTGTTGGTAATGTAACTTGTGTTATTAGGTTTCCTAATCCTTTTTTTTTTTTTTTTTTTTTTTTTTTTTGCAGGTGTGATTATGTGGGCTGCTTGCTGTAACTGGTTTTGTGTAGATACTGAGCCCGAAGAGATCCCTCCAAATGCAAGAACACATGATCGCCCCAATCAGAACGTCAGGACTTCTCCTCCAGTTATAGAAAGTACCTGTAAAGCTTGTGGTACCAGACTACAGAGCACCACTAGAAAAGTAAGTGCTTAAATCTTCTAATTTAAGCATTCATTGAAATAACAGTAACTTTTGTCACGTCTGTGGATCCCGTCTCCTATAATCAGCTGGGCTGAGTGGCTAGAATGAGACCCTGACCGATCTACTTTTGACATGTCACAAGGTAGTTGTAATGACTGGAATGCATTAAAGAGAAAAACATGACAGCTTTCTTCCAGAAACAGCACCATACTTGTCCTCAGTTTGGGTGTGGGTTTTGTTGCTCAGTTCCATTGAAGTGGAATACCACACACAACCTGCGGGTGTGTAGCTAGATAACCTCTTTAAATCTAATTATACCAACTGGAATAATGCAGGCCTATGATAACAGGTCATAATTATCCAGTTTAGACTAATTTCACTGTGGTTTAAGCCCTTTCATTCTTGATGTTGCATGCATTTAAAGTGACACTGTCACCCCCTTTGTGCATTCTGACTTCTCTACACGGGTGTAAAAGGTAAATTTAGCGGTTTTCACACCTTATTTTATATCATACGTCATGGTGCTTGTTCAAGTAAAAAGTCATCTTTTATCAACTGCAGATTGAGTTAAGTGGGCGGGCCCTTGCCGGCCATTGGAACAGGCTGGCTGAAAGGTCTAGACCCCACCCCCTTTACGTCTGCCAACCAATGGGCGTCAAGGGGGCGGGGTCAACTGTGCCGTTGTGGGCGGGGCTAGGTGACACTAATGTCACGAGGCCACGCCCACTTAACACAATCTGCAGTTGATAAAAGGACACTTTTTACTTGAACAAGCACCATGACGTATGATATGAAATAAGGTATGAAAAACACTAAATTTACCATTTACACCTGTGTAAGGATGTCAGAATGCACAAAGGGGGTGACAGTGTCACTTTAAAGGCAAGATGTACTACATCCATCCTTGTCAGTGGGGAAAAAAAAGTGTCATTATAAAAAAACTTTTGACTTGTCATAAGTTTTGATATGTCCGGGTCTAAGGGTTCAGACCCGTAGCGATCGGGAGAGAGAGCGGGGAGAGAACCGCAGCTGCAGCACATCCCATCTCCACTTTGAGTTAAAAAATTAAACAAAAAAGTTGGGGTCCTACAGGAGCCCATTATAAGTCTGACTTTTTTTTTTAATTCAAAGCGGAGAGTACATGTGTTGTAGCGCATCTTCTCCCTGCTCGATCTCCTGATCAGTACAGGTCAGAACACTCAGACCTGGACTGATCAAGACTTTTGAGATGTCTCTATGACAGTGTGCCTCCTGACCTAACAGCTATCTAACAGTGTCAGTAGTTTGGAATGTACAGCTGACAAGATTCCTATAAAAGCAACTCTGTACCCACAATCTTTCCCCCCAAAACCACTTGTACCTTCAGATAGTTGCTTTTAATCCAAGATCTGTCCTGGGTTCCGTTCGGCAGGGGATGCAGTTATTGTCCTAAAAACAACTTTTAATCCGGCAGCGCTGTGTCTAACGGCCGGGGCTTACATTTGTTTATGCATTAGGCTGGCACACCCTCTCCGTCCTTCCTCCCCACCCTCCTCATCATTAGGAATGATCCAGGAACATTTACTGCTGTTTGAGCTTTGCACAGGTGTATTAACGATCCAGCCCATGTTCATTATACACACAGGTGGGGAATAGGAAGCAATCTGCCTGGAGCATTCCTAATTATGAGGAGGGTGGGGAGGAAGGACAGAGAGGGTGTGCCAGCCTAATGCATATACAAATGTAAGCCCCGGCCGTTAGACACAGCGCTGCAGGATTAGAGATGAGCAAACCTCAAGCATGCTCGAGTCCATCTGAACCCGAACTTTCGGCATTTGATTAGCGGTGGCTGCTAAAGTTGGATAAAGCCCTAAGGCTATGTGGAAAACATGGATATAGTCATTGGCTGTATCCATGTTTTCCAGGCAACCTTAGAGCTTTATCCAAGTTCAGCAGCCGCCACTAATCAAATGGCGATCGTTCGGGTTCGGATGGACTCGAACCCGAACCCGGTTCGCTTATCTCTATGCAGGATTAAAAGTTGTTTTATGACCATAACTGCATCCCCCCCAACGAAAGGACCCCAGGACAGATCTTGGATTAAAAACAGCTATCCGAAGGTAAAAGTGGTTTGGGGGGGACAGATTGTGGGTACAGAGTCACTTTAAGGGTGGGTTCACAAAGGACGACTCGCAGCGGAAATCTCGCTGCGAGATCCGCTACGAAGTAAGGTCCTGGCAGGTCCCTGTGAATACATACTCGCAGTGGTCTTAAAAACCGATGCGAGTACGTAAATCACCCGCACCCTTAATCGGCTCCCGCTGTCTGTATACATTACCTGCCTCCTTGCTGCACGGGGTCCCCGCTTCCTGCTCTGCTCCCCAGCCAAATGGGGCTGGGCAACACACTGATTGGCTGGCTGGGGCCAATGCAGCAAGGAGACAGCAATGTATACCGACAGCGGGAGCCGATTAAGGGGGTGGCTGAATTACATACTCTCAGCGGTCTGAAAGACTGCTGCGAGTATGTATTCACAGGGACTACTCAGGGCCTTACCTCGTAGTGGATCTCGCTGCAAAACTTGCAGCGAGATTTCCGCTGCAAGCCGTCCTGTGTGAACCCACCCTAAGCCATAACCAGGCAGGTCTGGTGGTGGATGCTTATCTCCCCTAAGAACAAAAGGGTAATGTTAAAAGTCCAACAGCTGATGCTTTTCTCCCACCATCTGTCACTGGGGACGTTGTGACATACACTTTAGCTGGTCAGTTTGCCTGGCTGATATTACTCTTTTATGTGTATGGCAACTTGCACGTCCTCCCAACATATATTGTATTTATAATAGGAATTCAGCCCCCATGCGCTCAATTCGTTTGGCCTAGAAACTGAAAACCCCTTTGTTTATAGAAAGATTTAGCTTTCAGGAAACAATGATCTGTGCTGCATCCCAAAGTATACAGCATTCACAACAGAAATACGTCTTTGTTTGCTTTGTGATCTGCTGACCCAACTTGTCACATCAACCCTGTATTGTCTAACCGTCAGACAAAGTGGTATCACTTTAACAATCAGGTTACTGTGTGTGCGGCTCCATCCTTGTTAAACAGTGCTCGGCTTTGACCTGGAGCTTGTAATTTTGTGGAGTTTTATATGCTTTGTTGTAGATACACTAAATGTAATTCTGTGCTCGCACATGTCCAGCTACTGCTCTGACTGCTTTGTTTAAAAAAATAATATATATATATATATATATATATATATATATAATATATTTTATGTATAGCTTATTTTACCCTAATGTCTTCCTTAGAACCCTTGCATGGATTGTAGAAATGACTTCTGCACCACATGTTTAACGCGATTAAATGACGGCCTACCTCTTTGTCAACTGTGCCGGAGGATACGCTCCACTTCCTTCACCCGAGAAGAGTTACTCAAACTCAAAGTAAAAGATCTTCGGGACTATTTATCAATGAGAGATGTGCCCACAGACTTGTGCCGAGAGAAAGAAGACCTGGTACAGCTTGTGCTGACTCTAAGACCTGATTCCTATCCAGATGTGACTAATGTTCCATTATTTTCATCACATCAGAGCAGCCAAATGACAGGTTCAAGTCAAATACACCCTGAACAGAGCATTCCAACAGTAAGTGGTCAGAGTGCTCGATATGGAGCTTATATCACATTAAAGTTATTCCACTGAATAACTTTTATATATTTTGCTGCCCATGTTGAGACTAACAATTCATTCCATACTTGTTATTATCTATTCAGTCTCCTTCCCCCAGTTTTGAGCTGCTGCTTTCTGCTGAAGACAGAAAGAACTGTGTGCAAGCTTTTCTCTCCCCTTCCTTCTAAGATAGCTGACAAACAAGTCCCTGAATGGCTGTATCTGCAATTTTGTAGCTTCTTTGTAATGCTGGGAGGGTTATTCTGAGGTCAAGTTGTTGATAAACTCAATGTGATTAAGGGCCCTATTCCACCGGACGATTATCGTTCAGGTTATCGCTAAATCGTTCGAATCCAAACGATAATAGTTCGGTTGAAATGCAGTTAACGATTAACGACCAAACGAGAAATTGTTGATTGCTTTATAAGACCTGGACCTATTTTTATCGTTGCTCGTTCGCAAAACGTTCGCATTGAATAATT
This sequence comes from Dendropsophus ebraccatus, assembly GCF_027789765.1. Classification (NCBI taxonomy): domain Eukaryota; kingdom Metazoa; phylum Chordata; class Amphibia; order Anura; family Hylidae; genus Dendropsophus; species Dendropsophus ebraccatus. Next base: position 125,286,201 of record NC_091458.1, read on the forward strand.
ATTCGTAATTATTCGTAACGTTTATCGTTCCATGGAAATCAGTGAACGTTTTCAGGTCTTTTGCAATAGCGGTCGTTTGTTAATCGTTAATGATTATGCGAATGATAATTATCCGGTGGAATAGGGCCCTAACCCTCCCAGCATTACAAAGTTGCAGATGAGTTCTTGTTTACATCAGCCGTCTTGGAAGGGGGAGAAGAGGCAGAGAGAAAAGCTCACACATAGAGTTTTGTGCCTTCAGCAGAAAGCAGCGGCTCAAAACTGGGAGAAGGAAACTGAATGGATAATAAGTATAGAAGGAATTTAGTCTCACCATGGGTAGCAACATATGAAAAGTTATGTTTATGAGGAATACCCCTTTAAACATGATGTACTCAGAAGGCCTCTGGTTATGTTTTCAACTATTAGCTGTTTAGTTTTCTATTCAGTGATCACTTTCCCAGTTGAAATCAATACAATGCATGTTTTGAGACAGACATTCACTTTTCCAACTAGTTTATGAAGGTGACGGTCTGCTGAGTATTTAGGTATTTTTAATGCTCTGAAAGCCCCTTTAGTGTTATCTTAAAGGAATTTGTTGGGAAAAACGGACTGATCAGTGGCGTGTTGACAGCCAGTCAGCTATGTGGTGCCTGAACTCTACACACTGAACAAAGTTTGTCTCCGTTCACTGTGTAACTGCATCTCAGCAACCATTCCAGTGAATAGGAGCTGAGCTGCAGTCACAGCTCACCACCACTACACAGTTAACAAACAATTTCTGTTTACTTTTCTACAGCTGATTGGTGTTGGCACCCCGCAGATCAGTCCATTTTGCTTGGAAACCCCCTTTCAATTATTAAAAAGTAACTGTGACATAATTTCATCTAGCATGGACATTGTGCAAAACCTTCAACTAAAAAATTGTGCAAAACCTTCAACTAAAAAAACTATTTTGCGTTATAAGGTACAGAATGTCTTATTGAACCATCTGTTCCAACCCTTCTTAGCATGAATTATTATACATTGGGATTCCTGAAATGTAATGTGGAACTGAAAGGAATCAGTTCCCCTCTATAGAATCTGTTCCCATTGTGGGTTTTTCTTCATTATTTGGTATTTGGGTAATTAGAATGGAAATTCTTCATGTAGTAATGATGTGAGTGGATTGCTTCGAGAAACAGTCAAGTAAAATAGTTTCCAAAATGTGTCCATTTTACCTTTTTAGAGAATTACAGACTCCAATATATATGGATTTTTAAAAGTGGTTGCTTGCTCTTAGTGGAATAGGGATTTTTTTCCTCAGTCTATTGGCTGAGTATAATATGCTCAACTTAACATGACTCTGTACCCACAATCTGCCCCCTCAAACCGCTCATACTGTCACATAGCTGCTTTTAATCCAAGATCTGTCCTGGGGTCCAGCAGGTGATGCAGTTATTGTCCTAAAAATCAACTTTTATACTTGCAGCCCTGTGTCAGATTGGCAAGGCCTATAGTGTCTGCGCCCTAGGCTTGCACCGCTTCCCTGCCCTCTTCATCATTGCCCTCCCCTCGCCAGGATTTCTTCTAATCACCACTTGTCTAAGCGATGCACATGTGCTAGATAGTTAAGGCACATTTGCAGTGTTCAGACAAGTGATGAATAGGAGAAATCCTGCCTAAGGGCATTCCTAATGATGAAGAGGCGGGGAAGCGGTGAAAGCCTAGGGCACAGACACTCTAGGGCACGCCAATTTGACACAGGGCTGCAAGTTTAAAAGTTGTTTTTAGGACTATAACTGCATCACCTGCCGAACGGACCCCAGGACAGATCTTGGATTAAAATCAGGTGTCCAAAGGTACAAGAAGCTTGGGGGGGAAGATTATGGGTACAGAGTCGCTTAAAGTTTATACTCTATAACAGCCCTATCAGTCTGTAAGTGCGTAGTAGGACCATACATGTAGGTAATAATTTCCCCATTTGTTCCCTCATATAGACAAATCAAGACACCTCAACTCCAGAAGAAAGGCCACAAGTAGTGACAAATGACCAACCTGAAGAAGAAGAAGATGATGAGGAGGTAGTAGTGTGTTTCTAAGCGCAATCGTGTTACTGCATACATGTAATTGCATGCAGTACAAACGGATAAGTGGGTATTTAAGTGATAAAACCAATGGTGGATGACGCTACTTAGTGATTCTCTCTCTTATATCTCATAGTCTACAGACTCTGAGGAGATACTTGTGCCTGGAAGGAGAGCCTCGCTGTCAGACATCAGCAACTTGGATGACATTGAAACCTTGTCAGTGCGTCAGCTAAAAGAGATTTTAGCCAGAAACTTTGTAAACTATAAGGGTTGCTGTGAAAAGTGGGAACTGATGGAACGGGTAACTAGATTATACCAGGACCAAAAGGAACTTCAACAAAAAGGTACAACTCCTGTTAACTTCAATGAGAGTTAAAATTGCATATGAAAGCAGTCTGTTTTTGGCTTCCTGATTTTATCTTTTTTGTTGATGGGTAAACCCCCTTAAAATGAATGTATCTTTTAAGGGGTATTTCACTCAAATTAAAGTTGTAATATGTTGCTGTTCTTAGGAAGAATATAACTAACAGCCTATTCCCACCTTTCTGCGCTCCCCCCATTGTCATCTTCGGATCCCCGGCTGAATAATTCTGTCTCCACAGCCAGCTAAGCCAATCACTGTCCGTGACGCTGTCCATCTTGGTCAGAGATTGGCTGAGCAGGCCGTCACTGCCAAACAAATCCATTCAGCCGGCAGATTTTCTGATGACACATTCCCTTTGTTTGTTTGCAATTAGCTAAACGAGTACTTCTCAATTCCAGTCTAGGGTGGGGGACAGCTAATCTTGTACAACCTTTCAATAGCAGTTTAATAATCTCTGAGTAGTTACTCTGCATTCGTAGTCAGATAATGGCAATACATTTGCTGTGTAATTATCCATATATATATATATAATCTCATGGTGCTACTTTCTGTCTAATTTCAGCTTATTATCTACATCTGTTATTTCACTGATTGCATGACTCAATACAGTAATTTTCCCATTTATAATGGTATCATGACACATAATAGCATGCCATGAGCCTTAATGCTACTTACTCATCTTATCTGCCTTTCCGAACTGTATATTCTGCAGGGGATTTTTAAATTATAACTTGTCGTTTCCAAACTTCAAACAACAGCTTTACTTTGAAGTAAGAATCCTGCTAGTTGTGTAATATTTGTTTACTTTCTCTTTTTTTTTTTTTTTACATATATTTAGTTACCATGGGAGAAGAAGGTAAGAACCCAGCCATACCTATCCTGCATTGTCATTGTCACCTTTTGAACTAACTGCATGCCCTAGTGAAAAGGATTAGACAGGGCACTTGTGTGTCATGCCTAGCTGTATCATATGGCTGCCGAGGTGCTGAGCCGTCAGGACACTAAATTCAGGTCATGCACAGGCTTGTATTTAACTAAGATTAAAGGGACAGAGAGATTCACTTAAGCTGACATTGATTGTGCAAAGTTTTTATAACTATACCCTTCATCTACCGTTAAGCATTATTGACGCCCATGAATATAAGGTACACCATGTAAAATATCTTCTGAAATTAAGTTATGTGAAACTGCCTAGATATATATAAAAACTAGTTTTGATAAAGAAAAGCACACCTTTTAAAAAAAAATAAATAAATATATTTATTTATCAGGAAAAAAAGGGGCATAGCTAAAGAGGGTTGTCCGGGATAGACACACAATTGAGGATACTGAGGGGGACATGACGGTAATGTATACCTTACCTGTCCCACTCCGCTGCTTCCCAGACCGCCTGCTCTCGGCTGCTGTTGGCGTTTCCACTACATGGAATGGACCTGAAAAGAGAACTCCCCCTTTTCCTTTTAAATGCGTCCTTCATTTATAATTTTGTTCCTGGCTTCATATTCAGTAATTACAAGCAAAAGCCCGAATGTGTGAACACAGCCCTATGGTTGTGTTTAGACAGCCGTTTATGCCAAGACAAGCTGTTCTAAGGTTATCCAATCTAGTTTTAGTGCAGCTCAGTGCAATTTATTATCAGCTTATTGTGGCTGAGAAGAGGTGATAATTCTCATAATCACTAGCACAGTTTATCATTTGAAGGGTCATATTTTAGAATCTGTTCCTTTAGAGATCCTGCTGGTTCTTAATGTTCTTTCTTCTTTTGTGAAGTAATGTTGGCTGCTTGTTGTCTTTATAGGCAAGTTTGGCCCTGCCTGCGATGAAAACGTCTGCAGGGTCTGCATGGATTCCCCCATCGACTGTGTACTTCTGGAATGTGGTCACATGGTGACCTGCACAAAGTGCGGCAAGCGCATGAGCGAATGTCCTATCTGCCGACAGTATGTAGTGAGGGCTGTACATGTCTTCAGATCCTGACTCGGCAGCCGTGGTTGAATTAGAATGTAGCATATATCCTATCAATCATCAATACTGGATGAAAGAAACGTTCATGAAGTACCAACTTTTGGGATATTTTTCTTTTTAGAATGTTTTTCTTCCTGCATTTCATTGTTACCTGGAAGTTCTGTGTCCAGTTTATGGTACAAGCTATATGCAACTCCCGATTTTCGACAGAGTGCCTTGACACTATTGCCTTAGCCATTTTGCTATTGGCGGAGCTTTTTTTACAAAGATAGCGTAGGTTTTTATGGCTAAAGAATATTTTTAAAAGACCAAAGTTAAATATAAATGCTCTTAAATGAAGAATTGGCCCATTTGTGACGTTATGTTTTTGGATACAAAATGTTACCAGAGCTGCATTAAGCTTAGACTTTCCCTTTTAATAAGGAAGTACTTGCTGATAAGAGTCTAATCGTCTTTTGATGACTTTTACCTTCTCCATGAACTGCGTGATGCTGAAGTGTTTCTTTTTCGGAATTGTGAAGCCAAGCACACTTACCACTTGTGGTGCTTTATGATATCAGTTTTGGATATTTCCTTCAAGAACTGAATCAAAAACACTATTCAATGGTAAGACCTTCCATACAGTGGACCCAACAGCTGATGAATCCTTACCTTCCTGTCTTATGCTGCTTTATGTGAATTGTTAAGGATGTTTCTTTGCTAAGCACAAATATAGGAAGAAATAATTTTTAAACAGATGCAATTTTTTTTTTAATTGTTAAAACTGATGATATTGTGAATAGATCTTAAGAATGTACACTGATTTGCAGAAGCCGTAATGTGCCTTTGTACCCAGTATAATAATGCTCAGCCTTGTGATTGGTAACCAGTTGCCCTCTTAATGGCCTAAGTGAGGGGGAAACATTGGGAACTGTAAAATGAGAGGACTGCATTATAATACAAACATTTCCTAATCTCATACACCAAGCTAATGTCTTCTCTGAAAGCTCATATTGAGTGTAATGTTGAATAGGCATGCTTAGTGAATAGACACACACAGCTACAGTCCTGTCTCAATCACATTTACATATGAGTGGTAGAGATGTAGTGTATGTGACTTTTTTTTTAATGAATGGCCTATAAATATCAGAGTAGCAGGGGGTGCCAGAATTACCACAGACAGATATCATAGGACAGGCCATCAGTTAAATAACCCTTTTGATCCATTGTGCTGACTAGGGCTATACAGGTTGCAAACCCTGGTCAGTAACATTGAAGCGTGTTTGATCAGTATTAGGTTGGACAATGGGCCTCATCTTTAAATAGTCTTACATTGGCCTACCTGTATGGAGAAGCATAATGCAGGAAGCACAATTTTATTTTTAATACCGAGATGAGCCAATGACTTTGATGTTTTCAGCTGCTACCTGTCCTGTGAGCCCCATTAAATTGGCTTAACCATGTAACTGGACTAATAGGTGCTATGCCTGTTCTACAACAGCCCACTGTGCCTCTCACCACTTAAAAAGCTTTATCATGTTCAGAGTTTCTTAATTTTACTCCGGGCTGTGGGGTATTTTTGTACTGAGGAGTTCTGCTTTTTTTTCTTTTTTTCTTTTTTGAAAATAAAGTTATGTGATTTGTTAGTTTTGTATTTTTTTTTTTTTAAGGAACATGAATTTTCTGTTATCTCTCACGTATGAGCACAGCTTCACCCTTGCACTGCATTACCCCTGTAATACAGCATTAGAGGGTCTTGGAAAATAAGTAGGTGGTGGTCCCAACACTCCAGAATTAAAATTTCAAAAACTTATTGCATGAGACATGTGTTGGTTTTTTGTCAGCCTCTACATGAGCTCTCTTTTTATCCATTTTGATATGTAATAGAAAGTGTTCGAAATTTTTATTCTGAAAAGCTGAGACTACCACCTACCTCTTTTCCATTGCTGAATGGGCATGAGACCAACACCGGACCCGTGCACTTTGGTTTTTGGCTTTAGTTTCAAATCTTTGGCAGATAATCTGTGTAAATGGACCCTTACTTATTAATGAATATCAAATCTATATCTTTTAAGGGCAGCAAATAATTATGACAAGGTTTTCCTGGCCTAGCTTCTCAGGAGTATCTACTGGGACGATACTGATTGATTGCCGATAGAGCGATACAGCAATGCCATTTATCTGGTTGCTGATCTCTCCACACTGATCCACTTACTCTGTGAATGAGGAAGAACATGACGAAAACGTTTTTCTAGGAGTGTGCTTCAGCCGCTAGCCCCGCTACAACTAGCTTTCAGCATTCTACACAAGTTTCAAGTGACGTCAGTTCTTAGTAGGAACAGGTAGGTCCAAGAGGTCCTACATGTTTCGGCAAGATCAATCTCCTTTGTCAGTCATCCATCCTAATTCGTCAGGATATCCTGAATGGGATGTATTATCTACCTAATTGTTTGAAATTCACTACCTACTGGCAGTAATCTTATTCACTCACTTTGTGGAGGTAATGTTGTCAGGGTATGTGGCATAATTATTTGTTCCTTGTACAGTGGTAATATTGGTGATCAGGGCTGGCTTAGATATCGGTCGCACAGAGTGGTATTTGGTTGGGTGAGTAATCTACATACTACCCTCATTTGCTGCACCCAAATCGGTTTGAAAACATAATGTCATTAATCTGATATCAATACATCACTGAAGTCATCGATCTGACATCTTGGATCTCATGTTATTCTTGGACATTACTGCTGACAATTTTTTTATGACAATGCTGATGTCATTGATCTGATGACATAATTACTGATTATATCGGTTTGATGACATCTACGACACAGGTCAAGTTATCATCCATCTAATATCACTGACGACATCATCGATAACTTCACCATGGCCAATGACATCAGTAACGTCAATCTGATGACATCATTGAGTCACAGATGACAATCTAATGGCTGATGAGAGACAGATATCAACGACATCATTATGTCATTAGTGTTAAATCAATCGGTTATAACATCAACGATGGCAGTCAACTAAGGGTCCTTTACACAGAAAGATTATCTGACAGATTAATGGATTTGAAAGAGGAGAAATCTCAGGCTTTCCTTTATAACTTTTTTTTTTTTTTTTTTTAGTCTGTTTCTGGCTTTGGCTTCAAATCTTTGGCAGATAATCTGTCAGATAATCTTTCTGTGTAAATGGACCTAAGTCACCATCAATCAGATGATATAGTCGATATCAATGATGATATCATTAAATCTGACAACATCAATGAAATTAAATATAATCTGTCTGACATCGATCATATCATCAAACCAATAAAGAAGTCAGTGATAATCAATGTAATATCAATCTGATGACATTACTGATGTTATCAATCTGAAGACATCTATATTGTTGATATTGAACTGGTGATAAGGTCATTATTGATTTGATGCCATAATCAACATCTGATAACATTTTCAATTACATCATCGAGAACATCACGTGACATTATCGATCTCATGACAACATCACTGATTACATCAATCTCATGTCATTATCGATGACTTCACTGCTAATGCCATTTTTTTATTATGATTTTATTGTCAATATGCTATCATAAATGACATTATCAATCTGATGATGACAGATTACATCACTGATGACATGAATAATATCAATCTGATGACAATTACATCAATGATGTCAGTCATCTGATAACATGGATAACACCACTAATGACATTGATTTGATTGCATAATTAAAACATATTACATGATTGATGACATCACCCAATAAATCAATCTGAAGACATCAACTACATCACCAATCTGATAACATTGATGACGAGGGCATAGATAATGTCACTATCGTTTTGATGACATCATTGATTACCGATGACATAAATGACGTTATCATCGATCGGACAACATGATCAACTTCATCCCTGATGACATCACCAATGTCATGACATCGAATATGTAATTGATTTGATTGTCATTCAATCTGATGACGACATCACTGGTGACATCGGTTTGATGATAATCAAATGACAATCTCACCATTGATCTGACATCAGACAACATCATAGATGACATTGAACTAGTGATATAATAAATGAAGTCACTTATTACATCAGTTTGATTACATCAATGATTGATAACATCGATAAGCAGTGATGACATCATAGGAAACCTCCATCATACTGAGTACAAGATGCTGGTAATATCGGAGTTTTGTACCAGGAAAAACAATAGCTCAGACCATTGAAGAGATTCAGATTTCTTGCGTGCACATATATACTATTTGGTCATTAGTATGTAAAAACCTGACCAACTCTCCCTACATCAGCTCACTGCACCTACCAATTGAAACCTATATTAAAAAGGTCCCCTTTTTGCCTCCCCGCATTCACACTTTCCGTGTTCCGCCTGTAACAGATTCCCCCTCCCCTCCGGGCAGCATCTATGATAACATGCTGAGAGCAGGGGAACTGTAGAAAACATACGTGCCACGCTGCAATGAAGCAGCCACGTGGCACGGTCATTACAGCATGGCACATGTTCATACAGTTCCCCCGCTCCCAGCATCTTATCACAGATGCTGCCCGGGCAGAGAAACTCTGTTACAGGCATTCCACGTCCGCGTTCTGTGTGGAAAACGGAACGTGTAAATGCAACCTTTACATTTCATCATAAAGTTGTTCAGTAGGACTGAGGTCATGGCTCCGAGCAGTCAGACAAGTTCTCCCACACCAAACACACTCACCCATTATGGACCATGATGCTTGATTCTTGTAGAAACTGGAAAAAAAAAAAAGTTTCCAGTGGTAACGAAAATATACCTCTGAAAATCGTAATTCTTTAATACATCCATAGATTTGTATATGCTCTATTACACCACATCACTCTGTAGGCATTAACTGTACAGCTAGCAAAATGGCACATATAAAATCGGATGTCTACTCCAGTACTCGGTAACAGAAGAGAGTTCAGCAGGCCCATTTCATTTAGGCAACCGCTATGTAGTAGCATTGTGACTGAAAACGCAACAATAAAAGTTTACATAGCACCTTTTCCAATGACCAGAACGTTTGTTTCTATACACGTAATTATGTAAAAGCCATATAGTGTCATCATACATCTATTTACACCAAAAAAATAAAGTCGACTTTCATTATTAGCGAAGAGTATAAAGCAAAAACACTGGGGAACTGATTTTTTTTTTTTTTTTTTTTTTGACACTGCAGAACAGTGCTGCAATGATCCAGAGGTGAGATTCTTACCCATTTTGGGTACATAAAGGTGCAGACCTGTTCCCAAATTTCTAGGTCCAGACTACTTAATTGTAGTTTTCTATGTGCGATGAAACTGATTGCTATAGAAGATACCACAGTCAGGTCAGCTAGTGCATTCACTGCACAAAGTCTTAAAATGGTTTCTCAGGGAAGGGTTCTACTGTAACATGGTTTGTAAACATCACCAAAAAGGTACAGGCAAGCCCATAAAGTCTTTTAGCATGGTGCCACAAGTCTACGGCGTCGTATGCATTCCCATATCCAGCGTGGTGTCACATGCTTGGCATCTTCAGCACACTCACAAGCGTCACCCATCACATGTGTAGCAGAAGGGATGTCAAATTCTGGGACTAGATCGCCATCGTAGGCCACAAAGTAACGACGCAGTTTTGCAAACTCCTCAAGTGAAGAAGGGAGGTATAGCTTCACACCAGTGAAAATATCTAGAAGGGTCTAAAATATCATGGATCATTTGTTAGCGAGAATAAGATACACCAGCAGTCTTCAGTTTAGGATTAAAATAAATAAGCCGTTTAGATTTTGCAGTCTAAGCAGAGTGGATAATACAGACAGACGTGCATGCAACCTAATGAATGACTACAGGTAGCCAGGCTGATCGGAAGGGGGAATTGTATTTATTGCTGTTAACCCAGTCTTTTCTTTGTTAACCCATTGTCTATGAGAATGACAGGTAGAGTCACTGATGGATACTTACTTTGGAAGTGGATGAAGATTGTACCGCATTGTGTCCATTGCTTTGGTTAGAATTTACTATTTTAGCCTGTGGAAAAAAATAAAAATAAATAAAATTTACACAAAAATACATGGACACCAAACATCACATCTTTATCCAATTCATAAACCATGGCCATTATTGTGGAGTAGCTGTGAGTTGCTGTATTACTCAAATAGTGAAATATCCCTTTTACTGTAACTGATTTTACCTTGAAATGGGCATAGCTATGCATCAAAACTTTGTTTGAGGTCTGACCACGACCAATAAATTTTAAGGTAAAAACACAGCTGTTATTTGGCAAGGTCAGATATAAATAATGAACATGAGCGTTTTTTTTACATCCGTTTTTCACTTAAAAAAAAGTGTGAACATAGCCTATTCATGTAAAAAGGAGGAAGAATCTTCTATAATGTTTGTAGTCCAAACTGTGCTGGTATCTAGGGTACACGTTGTGCAGCAGTAACTTCAATGCAGCATTATTGTAGACACAAGAACTGCTGTAGTAATGGTGGTGAATGTGGAACACTATGCAATCACACAAGTCGTGGATAAAGCGCTTGCTCACCTTCTTATTCTCAGATGGGACAGGAGACAGAGTTTTCCTTTTCGGAGCCTTAGGCAGCTCCTCACTTTTCTTTGGCTGTGGAGGCTTTCCACCTGAAGACACAATAAAATTATAACTTATGCATCTTTATACCACAATTACTACACAGAACATTAGGATGTTATATCCCATTTAACGTTCACCTCCAGTTATGCAGTCCCATGTGTTCTGCACAGTTTGATGCGTAGTGATGCAGCTCATGCCAGATGGCTGGGTTGCTGAGGCAATAAACAACGCCCAGTGAGCTGCATCTCTCCACGCCAAGCTGTGCCGAGCATGCTTGGCCACAAATCTAGAGATTAACTTTAAAGGGGTACTCCGGTGGGGGGCTATTATGGGATCTGGCCGGGGGAGGAGGTGGCTGAGGACAATGATGTCCACTCACCTCCCCCAGTTCCAGTGGCAGGTCCCGTATCGCGGCGCTCCGGTCCCCGGCCACTTCCTGGTGTCTGTCGCGGGCTCTAGACATGACGTCTCAAGTCCGCTCAGCCAGTCGGTGACAGAGGCGGGATCCATTTCAAGTCCACTCAGATCCCGCCTCTGTCACTGACTGGCTGAGCGGACTTGAGACGTCACGTCTCGAGCCCGTGTCAGACACCAGGAAGCGACCGGGCACGGGAGCGCTGCGATGAGGGACCCACCGTTGGACCCGGGGAGGTGAGTGGATGTCGTTGCCTGCAGCCACCTCCTCCCCGGCCAGATCCCAAAATAGCCCCCCGCCGGAGTACCCCTTTAAGGATAAAAAAAGGGGGAAATCAATCAATCATGTATATGTACATTTTGCTTAAAAAAAGAACCAATCAGCTCAATTGGGCTAATATAGTTCCGTGGAGCACTGTACAAAGCTCCTGAGCAGCCTGCGGCACGTACCAGCACTGCATGTACATCTGGATGTCATACAGCTCCACAGACACAATTTCCTACCTACATGAAAATGTAGCCCACTGGAGTTTACACTGGCTTTAAAGCATCATGCAGGCTGGCGTAAACGTACATAAAAACTGCTGTCACGCTTCTAAAATGCACCTCAGAACAACTGTATGACCAAGATTTACTCATTTTTGAGAAATGGAGTGAGCAGCATAGAAGACTAAGAAGAGTCACAAAATGTTTGAGCAATTGTGTGTGCAATAAAAAAAAAAGGGGGTCTTACCGTCACTCTTTTTGCCTTTCCCAGGTGACTTTGAGGTTGAAGTTTTAGGGGCCTTCAGTGAACCACTTGGTGTTGGTGGTCTTGAACTTCCTTCATTTTCCCGACTACCGTTTTCAGATGAACCTTCTTCATCTTGAGAAGACACAGCAGTAACCGTAAAATCAGATTTCTCCTTAGAGACGCGGTAAAGTTCCTAGGAGGCAGAGGTAGAAATGCTTATATATATGTATGTATGCGGTGTAATACATACATACATAATACATACATACATACATACATACATCTGATTAATTGGTTCTTACACTCCGTGGGTCAGGTGCAGAGCACCCGGCCCACAGGGCGTATAAAAACACTCTATATCCCCCGCAACAGTGAGAGGCAGGAGCGGGCGGCTATTTAAACTTGCCGCCGCGCTCCTGCTCCACTCAGCTGCGGGGAACACCCTGTAGAGAAGTGGGGATTCCCCTCATTATGATGGGATTCCCCACTTCTTTACAGGGTGTCCCCCGCAGCTGAGAGGAGCAGGAGAAATAGCCGCCCGCTCCTGCCTCTCACTACAGGGACGCCCTGAAGCCGCACTGCTCCCCGCACTGACCTGTCATTCCACGTCCCCCCCGCCGGCCTGGATCACTTCTTGTATGTATCCCCCACAGCCGCACGCATCTGCTGTTCTGCCGGCAGCCCCGCTCACCAACTCCTTAGCTGCTTCCGGGGAGCAGTGGCTAAGGAGCTCATGAGCGGGGCCACGGGCAGAACAGCAGATGTGTGCGGCTGCGGGGGGACGCATACAGGAAGAGCTCCGGGTCGGCGGGGGGGGACAGAGTGTCAGGTCAGTGCGGCTGGCTTCAGGGCGTCCCCGCAGTGAGAGACAGGAGTGGGCAGCTATTTAAACTTGCCGCCGTGCTCCTGCTCCTCTCAGCTGCGGGGGACACCTTGTAAAGAAGTGGGGAATCCCATCATAATGAGGGGAATCCCCGCTTCTTTACAGGGTGTCCCCCCGCAGCTGAAAGGAGCAGGAGCGCGGCGGCAAGTTTAAATAGCCACCCGCTCCTGTCTCTCACTGTCCCCGAACACCTCTGATGTTCAGCTGACAGTTATCCCCCTGATTTTGTTCGGATACCGAGCAATGTTCGAGTACCGAGAAATTAAAGGAGTTATCCAGTGCTACAGAAACATGGCCACTTTCTTCCAGAGACAGCCCCACTCTTGTCTCCAGCTTGGGCGGGGTTTTGCTGCTCAGTTCCATTAACCCTTAGACGACCCAGGGCGTATAGTTACGCCATGGAAGTCTGTCCCCAGACGACCTAGGGCGTAACTGTACGCCCTGGGTGTTTCTCACGCTATGAAGCGTGCTCCGGAGCGGAGCGCGCTTCATAGCAGGTGGGGGCCGGCTGCAATCAGCAGCCGGGACCTCACCGGTAATGACACGCTGCAGCGATCGCGCTGCCGCGTGTCATTAACTCCTTAAACGCCGCGATCGCGGCGCGACCGCAGTGTTTAAGTGTAAGTGACAGGGGGAGTCCCCTGTCACTTACCGATCGGGACCCCCGCAGTGTGACTGCGGGGGTCCCGATCGGTAAAACGGACTGCCGGAGGTCTCTCACCTGCCTCCGTGCGGTCCGATCGGCGCTCTGGTCACTGAGCCTGCACAGGCAGGCTCAATGAGCAGATCGCCGATAACACTGATCAATGCTAGGCCTATGGCATAGCATTCATCAGTGTAAAAATCCAAGTAGTGAATGTAAAAGTCCCCCAAAGGGACTTCAAATGTGTAAAAAAAAAAAAGTTAAAAACACCAATACACTACCCCAAAACCCCTCCCCCAATAAAAGTTGAAATCACCCCCCTTTCCCATTATATAAATAAAACATATAAAAATAAATAAATAGATAAACATATAATATACCGTAGCGTGCGTAATTGTCCGATCTATTAAAATATAACAAGCGTCATTGCGAACGGTAAACGGCGTACACGAAAAGAGGGAAAAAAGTGCGCGGATTACCGATTTTATGTTACATTATATATATAAAAAAATTAATAAAAAGTGATCAAAACGTCCGATCTTCACAAATGTGGTATTAATAAAAACTAGAGATCATGGCGGAAAAAATGACACCCCAAACAGCCCCGTAGGTGAAAAAATAAAACCGTTATAAGCGTCACAATAGTCCCATTTTATTTATAATTGCCAAAAAAAAGGATTTCATTTAAAAAAAATATATAACATTAGAGAATCTGTGTAACCTGCATATGGTTGTGTTCGGACTGACCTATAGAGTAATAGTGTCATGTCGCTTTTACCATATAGTGCATTACGTAGACACAGGAACCCCCCAAACGTTACCATATTGCATTCTTTTTTGCGATTTCACCAATTTATATCTTCATAAATAATATATTTGGAATTCCATCATACATGTTATGGTAAAATGAAAGATGCCATTACAAAGTACAACTATTCCTGTAACAAATAAGCCCTTACATGGCCTGTAGATAAAAAACTGAGAGTGCTAGAGCTCTTAGAAGGGGAGGAGGGAAAAACGGAAACACTAAGATCAAAATTTGCGCGGTCCACTGGGTCATTTTGGGCCTGGTCCTCAAAGGGTTAAAGTGAATTGAGCTTAATTGCAAACCACACCTGAACTGGAGACAAAGAAAGAAAGTGGCCATGTTTTTGTAGCACTGGATAACCCCTTTAAAGGAGTTCTACCGGATTACAAACCTTTAATTGTTGTAACGTAGTGGCCGACTTCCAGTCTTTGTCATCTCTGAACCGGGTGCAGCGTGGAAAGCGAATGGATATGCCACCAGCAGTATGAGCCTCTGCCTTGGAGAACTCTGCTCCAGTTATTTCCCATATAGGAGCTTTCTGTAAAACAGACAGGAAACAAAAAAATGGGGTCAGAAATAAGCAGCATAAGCCAAGCATCTCCCCACGAAACTGCTACGGGTAAGGAGAGGGCATCAGTACTTTTCCCATTCCATAATAATCTTCCTCGCACATGACCAAAGAAGTCTAATAAAATGATTAGAGATGAGCGAACCTGGAGCATGCTCGAGTCCATCCGAACCTGAACCTTCGGCATTTGATTAGCGGGGGCTGCTGAAGTTGGATAAAGCCCTAAGGATATGTAGAAAACATGGATATAGTCATTGGCTGTATCCATGTTTTCCAGACAACCTTAAAAGGGGTACTCCGGTGATCATGGAAAAAAAAACTAATTTATTCATACATGTGTAGGGTTTGTCATTACATTGTCTTGTTGTGTTATTTATTTTTTTTTTTTAACTCCCCTTTGTAGCCCCCATGCACCTACATTGATTCAATCAAAAACGTATCTGCTTCCTGTTTCATCAACATCTCCAGGGCATGCGCTCAGTCTGACTCTCTATTTCCCTCTGGCTGTCCAGGCGCTCTAGGAGTCCCCTGGCCTCTCTATGGTCCCATGTGTTTCTCCTCACTGCCCTACCCGATAACCAACTGCCAATCCTGTTGCTAAGCAACATACTTTGTGTGTAAGGGTACAAACACACACAGCAGATATGCAGCAGATTTGATGCGGTGTTCAGTTATTTAGATCTAATCTGCTGCGTATGGCAGCAGTAAATACGCAGCGCATATGGCATGTGTTTGTACCCTAAAGATTGTCCTCACAGAAAAAACCCTGCTGACATGGTCATGTTGTAAATACATATCTGTAGTTTTACCATGCAGGAATTGTTGCGCTCACCTCCACTACCGTTCTACCTCAGCAACCTTCCCACCCCTGCGAATCCTCAACCCCCCCCCCCCCGTGCATCTTGGAGACTCTGTAATAGGGGAGGGGTATTTCACTATTGGCTTCGTTGTCACCCCCTCTGTGACTCTCCATTTGTTGTGGCTCCTGTAGATGTTGAATAGCTACAAATCCCAGTATGACCTGGTGACATTACATGATGGGAGTAGTAGTTATGCAACTAGAAGAGCTTCAGGTGGCAGAAGTACAACTCCCACCATGTACCATCACCACAAGATGAGGATGGGACTTGTAGGTATGAAACCAGGAGAGCTCCAAGTTGCACAACTACAACTCCCATCCTCATGTTGTGATGACACTACAAGATGGGAGTTGAAGTTCTGCCACCTGGAGCTCTTCTGGTTGCATAACTACAGCTACCATCATGTACCATCACCAAAACATGAGGATGGGGCTTGTAGGTATGCACAACTACAACTCCCATCCTTATGTTATGATGGCACTACAAGATGGGAGTTGAAGTTCTGCCACCTGTAGTTTTCCTGGTTGCATAACTCCAGCTACCATTATGTACAATCACCACACCATGAGGATGGAGCTTGTAGTTATGCAACCAGGAGAGCTCCAAGTTGCTCAACTACAACTCCCATATTGTACTGTCACCACAACATGATGGGTCTAGTAGTTATTCAACTTGGAGTGCTCAGGGTTGAAGTACTACAACTCCCATCTGGCACAGTCACCACAATATGAGGATAGGAATTGTAGTGATGCAGCCAGGAGAAATCCAAGTTGCAAAACTTCAACTCCCATTATCCTGATGTAGGGACAATACTCTATGGCAGTTGTAGTTTTCCAACTTTGATCTCTCCTGGTTGCATAACTAAAAGCCCCAGCCTCATCTTGTGGTGACATTACAAGATGGGAGTTGCGGTTCAGCCACCTTTAGATCTCCTGGTAGCATAACTACAACACCCATCATGTAATGTCACCATGGCTCCACAATCTGAGGAGCCACACTAGATGGAGAGTCACAGAGGGGCTGACGGGGAAGCATGTAGTGAAATTTCCCACACCTACAGAGCCGCCGAGATGCTGGGATTCTATCTACGTATGTATCTCATATCTATCTATCTATCTGTGCGTTTACACAGGCAGATTTATCTGACAGATTTTGGAAGCCAAAACCAGGAATGGATTTAAAAAGAGGAGAAAGCTTAGTCTTTCCTTTATGACCCGTTCCCTGTTTACGGTCCGTTCCTGGCTTTGGCTTCAAAAATCTGTCAGATAAATCTGCCTGTGTAAACGCACCATCTATCTATCTATCTATCTACTCTTGTCTAGTGTTTAAAAAAATCTGCAGAACTCACAAGATCTCAAGATAAATTTATTGATTTATTTTTGCATGTATTCCGGTGATCATACCAAAATGAATAAAACATTTTATATCTGTAGTAAGTGTCATTAAAGGGGTTATCCAGCGCTACAAAACATGGCCACTTTTCCCCCTACTGTTGTCTCCAGTTCAGGTGTGCTTTGCAATTAAGCTCCATTTACTTCAATGGAACGAACTGAGTTTCAAAACCCCACCCAAACTGGAGACAACAGTAGGGGGAAAGTGGCCATGTTTTTGTAGCGCTGGATAACCCCTTTAAGGGTAGCTTCACATGTACCGACTCGCAGCGTTAATAACGCTCCCAGTCGGCTAGATCCTGGCAGATCACTTTCATTACATACACACAGCGGTCTGAATGACCGCTGCGTGTATGTAATTCTGCCGGCCGCTTAACCCCTTCAGCTGCGCCCGGTGTCTGCTCTGCATACATTACCTGTCCTCGCTGCACGGTGTCCCGGCGTACAGACCGCTGTGTGTATGCAATGAAAGTGATCTGCCAGGATCTAGCCGACTCGCATCGTTATTAACGCTGCAAGTCGGAACGTGTGAAGCTACCCTAAAGAGGCTGGCCAGTTTATAGTAAAATAGGTCAGTACAAAGTATTAGTAAGTGTGCTAGTAAATGTATATACAGACAGCAGCTTCCTGTGTACCTCATAGAACGAAAATCAGACTCCCCTCCTCCAGGCTGGGCTTTCCTGCTCTGTTTTGTTTCTGTCCATAAAATGGCCGACATGGAGGAGCATGTGACCATGCCCTGTCCTCTGTGTCCTCCATATGCATATACAGGCTCAGTGGTGGACACTGGGGGTGGGGCCTGGTCACACACTCCTCCATGTCATCCATCTTATGGACAGACCACAGAGCAGGACAGCACAGCCTGGAGGAGGGGAGTCAGATATTAGCTCTATGAGGTACACAGGTAGCTGCTGTCAGTATATACAGTGAGTACACTGACTAATACTGTACACTGAGCAATTTTACTATAAAGTGGCCAACCTCTTTAATTTGCCCTTTTTTAATTATTATTTTTTTTATAAAATACCCTTGCAGCCCTTATACACCTGCAGCTGCCCCATGCCCATCTGGTTCGGTCCCCTCCCCTATACAGTGTGAAAAAACAGTGGTGGCCCCGTTCCCCCTCAGAACCCCTCCCCTACTCCTCCACGAATGCAGTAATACTGGGGAATTCTTCTCCAGGACTCCCCCCGGGAAAGACAATGAGCAGTGTCGCCCCAAACTTGCATTCCAGCTTCCCCGCGGCTCTGCAATGTATGGGGATAGGGATTTCACGACAGGCTTCCCTCTTACCCTCTCTGTGACTCTCCATCTACTGTTCTACTGTGGTTCCTTAGCAGTTGCACTCTTACAACACCCAGTATGCCCTGGTGACATAACATGATTGAGGCAATGTTCACACAACGTATATTTCCGTATCAATACAAAAATACGCGTTACCTTGCCTCTATGGAATCCCGGCCGGAACATATACACAAAGCATACACTCCGGCCGGGTTCCCTAGCGGCGCCGCAAACAACTGACATGTCAGTTTTCTGCAGCCACTATTCAGTGAATAGCGGCCGCAGGAAACCATGTCAGTGCACACTATGTGCAGTGGGAATTCTGATGCGGGCACACACGGATGCGCCCACGTCAGAATTCAGTGGCAGGAAAGATCATTCGGCCGGTACTTTAGTACCAGCCGGAATAATCTCTGCAGAGACTGGCTGTTCCGTGACCCAGCCGGGTCACGGAACAGCCGGTCTCTTACTAGGCGGGAACATAGCCTGAAGTTGTATTTATGCTACTAGGAGTGCTCCTAATTGTAGAACTACAACTCCCATTACAATGTTGTGGGGAGTTGTAGTATTCCAACTTGGATTTCTACTGGTGATGATGGTACCAGATGGGAGTTTTAGTTCTGCAACCTGGACCTCTCTAACTTGAAGAACTACAACTCCCATTTGTTACCATCGTCACATTAGCATGGGTCTTGTATTTATGCAACCAGAAGAAATTCAAGTTGCAGAACTACAACTCCTATGATCATGTTGTGGGGACAATAATTAAATGGGAGTAGTAGTTTTCCTGGTTGCTTGACTGGTAGTTGCAGTTCTGCAACCTTGAGTAGTCTATGTTGCAGAACTACAACTCCCATGTTGTACCATTGCCACAATATTAATTAAGATGGGGCTTCTAGCTATGCATATGTATACAGTATGGGAGACAACCATCACAGCATGCGAATAAATAACCCACTGATATTCCATGTTGAAACATTGCGAGAAATCACAATAATATGAATATAAAAAAAAACAAAAAAAAAAAACACAACGTCAGTGGGTCCAACAGCACTATGAAGTGAGCTCAGAAGCAGAACTAACTTCATAGCACGTAGGGACCGGCTGCCTTATGTGATCGTGCAGCAGCCCGCCAGTAACCCTTGCAACTGTGCTCCTGTCACTGTCTGATTGGGACACTGTGAGGTTCCAATCGTACTGTATATATGGATAAATAGCCAGATAGATAAATACAATAGATAGTAAAGCAGCACGGCTCCCAGTTCGTAGGTTGGTGCAAGCACATATCACAGCCACAGGTTTGGGATATCTATATTGCAGATAGTCCGCAGCATTCCAAATTCAATTAAGTAAAAGTGTAAATTTATTCCATTGAACTTGCAAACAACAAACAATAGATAAGTGCAGCATACAATGCGACGTTTGGATGGAAAAAATTCACCCATATACTTCACTGAATTTGGAATGTTGCTGAGTATGTGCAATACAGATAGATAGAAAAATAGAAAGAGATAAATTGTCAGTCAGCTAGACAGATATGCTCTTACATACAGTATATATAAACACAATATAATATACAGTACACAGTAAGTAAATCACATACATTGAACAATACATTACACATCACACATACATAGAACAATACAGACAAATAACATCACACATACATTACACACCACACATACCACTGCACATTGTACACATACAGTACTGTACTTACTCCTTGTGATATCCAGCTAGGTGCAGTCTTTAAAGGGTTCCCTTAGAAGGCCCATGTGGATAGCAAAGGGCTGACTGTCTCAGTGTGTGCTCAGGGTTTGCACAGTATTGTCCCTCCCTCCTCCTTGTAGTCCCGACTGCTGCTCTAATAACTTCCTCACACGCACTCAGGGGGAAGGAGGTGGGTCCGCAGCTTCTTGAGACTGCCATTTAAAGTGGCACTGCCAGCACACAGTGATACTGCTCAGTGCTGGGTATAGTAAACCTCGGCAGCTTCAGCTAGGTTTACTTTTATATGGTTCAAGCTACTGCTACAGGGGGCCCTTTGATGATGGGGGCTTTTCCAGGGGACAGTGCGATCATAGAAGCCGCCTCTCACATGGCCCCCTGCTTGATGTGATCTTCTCCAGTCGGCATGTACAGCATAGGGCAGAGAGACAGTGTGCAGAACACTCTCCTCTGATTGACTGCACTGCCTCCGGTAAGCAATCAAAGGAGAGTCTCCTGCACAGTCTCTCTGCCCTATGCTGCACATGCCGACAGGAGAGGATCACATCAAGCAGGGGGCCATGTGAGAGTGGCTTTACTGGGGAACAGTGCGATCATAGAAGCCACCTCTCACACGGCCCCCTCTCTTAATGTG
Organism: Dendropsophus ebraccatus; assembly: GCF_027789765.1. NCBI lineage: Eukaryota > Metazoa > Chordata > Amphibia > Anura > Hylidae > Dendropsophus > Dendropsophus ebraccatus. The sequence goes on from NC_091458.1 coordinate 125,307,124, forward strand.
ATCCTCTCCGGTCCCGCATAGGGCAGAGTAACCATGTCAGCGTGTGGGCCATAGGGGACAATGAGAGGAGCTGCAGACAGTTCTTCCTGCTCTCCTCTCATTATCCCCTACGGTCCACACGCTGACATGGTTACTCTGCCCTATGCCGGACCAGAGAGGATCACAGCAAGAGAGGTGGCCGTGTGAGAGGGGTAATGTGAGAGGTGGTTTTACTGGTGGCATTGAGCAGAAACTCTCTACAGCAATGCCAGGCTCCCAGCTGCCATCTCTGCATGAGCAGCCGCTGTGTGATCTGCGCATACACAGAACAGTTTCTCCGTTTGGAGCAAGTGCACAGGGAGGGCTCTGATTGGTTGCAACTGCAGACCAATCAGAGGAAAGCAGGAAGACACGGACTGACCGTGAATGACAGGCATATGCAGGAGAGAGAGAAGGTCGGTTAGTGACGCATTGTCACAAAATGGTGGCGGAAAACGGGGGTCGACAGTCAAGAGGAGGACCTCAGGTTTTCAACTTCCTGTGGGGAGGAGCTGGGACCAAAAAGAAGACCAAGCTGCAGGAATCCATTAGGTAAGTATATTGCAATGTTATATAACTTTACCTAACCCTTTCATTGCAGGTTAATTTTTTTTCACCGGAATACCCCTTTAAAGTTTTATCCAAGTTCAGCAGCCCCAGCTAATCAAATACCGAACGTTCGGGTGGACTCGAACCCAAAATCGGTTCGCTCATCTCTAAAAATGATTTATAGTGCAAGCTAGAGGTCACTCTTTACAAAATTTTCTGCTCAAATCCTACAGAATAAATGGACACCCGCCAGACCTCACTGAGGTCAATATTCAGAAATGCACCTATACTGCAACAGTCCTTGTATTACAAGAAGAGCCATTTATCTGAATGGCTGCCATGTAATGCTAAATGTACTCCCGATTGTCCATTGACCGATCATGACTTTCCAATTTGCCGCAGATGCTGGGAACAAGGGCCTCATTCTGATTAGGGCCTGTCTGATTAGAACATGAACATTACCTCAGGGTCTTGTATAATGAAGTCTGGGTAATAATTCTTGTTGATTTTCAGCCAAGATGGAATTTTGGCTGGGTCCTAGAAATAAAATGCACAATAAGACTCTGAAAACATCATATAGCGTATGACATAATATTCACTTTACTCCAAGACCACAAATACACTTACCTTACTAATCTTCACCATGTCCAATTCCTTTTGTAACCGTGCAAGTGTGGCGTCATCATAACCACTTGAACACTTTGTGACTGTGCACCACTTACGAGTTTCAGGGTCGTAGCATCCCATTAAAAAGATGGACATCATGCCACCTATAGTAAATGAAACCAAGCATGTGTGTAAAATGAGACATTTCTATTTATTAATGTTTAAAGCATACCCATCATTTAAACAAGCTTCTGAAATGTCATAGTGACATGTCACAGGTTTGTATTGGTGGTGTTCTGAGTGCGGATACACCTGCCGATTGTTAGAACGAAGGGGCAGAAGCATTCTACCCCTTCATTTCTGCTTAAAAGTAGCGGTGGACTGAATTATTGAGCCTATGTAATTTCCAGCAATCGTTTCTAACAGAAATTTCATAGGCTGCAATTATAATTTGGTCTACTGCTACAAGTGAGAGCAGAGATGAAGGGGCAGAGCGCGCGCTGCTGAGCATGTCTGCCACTTCTACTGATCAATGGGGGGTTCCAGCAGCCAGACCCCCACCAATACAAACCTTTGACATGTCAGAAGTTTGTTTAAATGATAAGTACCCTTTAATGATAAGGCAATGACTTATCGGTTCACTAACCATTTGCTCCTTTCCCATAGAATGCGCCTAATACTGCAAGATCAGCAGTATCTGCCATAGCACCTTCATTCAAATAATCCTTTTTCACCTTTAGCCAATGGCGCTTCCCAGGCTCATAGAGGGACTAAAAAAAACAAAAAACAAAATAAAAAGAATGAACTAGGATTTAATAAAAGAAAATAATTCTAGCAGGACTGCTACTCGGCTGTATTTTCTATGTAATAATACGATATGATGTTAGAGGGGTAATCCCATCCCAGGTAACTTGTAGGACTTCAAATTAAGTTTTGCAAATACCTTTATTTAGCAAATTTGCCTCATTCTATCAATATTCTGCTCTTTCCCTCCAATTGTTGACAGCTTGTTATCTAGGTTACAAACCACCACTCTGCTCAAAAGCAGAGTTCTGTCTATACAGGTACACATATAAATACACACACAAGCCAGACCAGAGTGATGGTTGGTAACAGACAATAAAAGGGTAAAAGAGGGGGCATATAAGGGGGAGGGAAAATTGCTAAGCGAATCTGCAAACATAATCAACCTGACGAGCCCTACAAGTGAAACTGGATAAGCCGAGATGAGAACACCTCTTTAAAATGTCACTGTCGGGTTTTTTTTTTTGCGATTTTAGGAAACTTTGTAATTGGGTTTATTAGGCCAATATGCCATTATCTGCATTCAAATAGCCTTTTCCCCAGGTCCCCCCTCCCTCTTTTCTCGCATTCACTGCTTATTATCATTAAATCTCGACTCTTTTACATCAGTTGAGCCCTGTCTAACCTATGGAGAGGGGAGGGGGAGATTAGTCGCCAGCAGAGAGCAGAGTTGTCTTGTTTTGGTGCCTCATCTCCGTCCACCCCTCCCCTCTCCATAGAAAACCATGAAGACAGGGGGGGGGGGAAGAGCCTCAAACTGATTTTTCATGATAAAAATGCATTTTTCAGCTAATAAACCTAATTACAAAGTTTCTTAAAATCACCTGTACTATTGATTTCTTAATTTTTTTTTTTTTTAAAACAGTGATACTTTTAACATCTACAAAGAGGTACAACTAGACAGAAGCAAACACACACAAACAAACTACACAGTAGTGCTGTTCTCAAGCACAATGGAATGATAGCTAGGACATTCAGGTGACACAATACCTTCAAATCTTTAAGTACAAGGCCTTCTAAACCTTCCCGTATAACTTTTGTGATCATATCAGCAAGATCTGCCGCTTTCTAGGAATAAGAACACAGTTTAACTCTTAACTACCATACAAGTGTTGCACTGACACGGTAACACATCACACAGAAATTGAATCTGAGTGGAATATACAGGCAACGCACTCACTGTAACGTGCTTCATCTCTGAGAACATGATATGGTTAGGGATCTCTACCATGTTGTCACGCATAAATTTCCGTCGCTCATTGAGTGGCCTGTGATAACAAAGGACGGATCATTACAGTGCAACACATTAAAAATGATAGACAGATCAAATGATGCAGGTCACATTACACTCACCTGTCCATCAAACTGACACCATTAAAATATATGCAGTCAAAGACAAAGAGGCAAACATTGGCATCTTTAAAAGCCGCTTTCTAGAAAGCAATATGGACAAGTAAAAATGAGACGATTTAAAAGAATTACACTTGTCACAAAGCATAAATGCAACTAATACACCAAAGGTAGATGGGCGGCTACAAGTCTGTATTCATGCACAGATATTGTGGTTCTTTTAGTCAGGTCTAAGAGGGAGTACAATATTTCACTTGTGAGATGAACTCTAGCAGTCATTACTAGCAACAGAACACAAATGCAGGGAGATAAAACTTCAACAACTTAATACCTTATGGACCCCCAATGTTCCAAATGGAAGTGGCTTGCTAGTGTTTGTGTCAATGAGGAGCACTTCAGAGTCCAGGATCATGCTATTACCACCTGGAAACGCTTTTGGAATGTAATCTTTAAAATGAGCGACCTATAGGCAGAATACAAAATTGTACTCATTGATGAATATAAAAGTAGAAAAAAAAAAAACCTGAATATATTTCCAACAAAGCCTTACAAAAAAAAAAAAAAAAGGCATAGCCGAATTACCTTATGGGGAAGGACGGGCTTGAGACTGCGACTGAAGTAACTAAAGTGATCACCATTTTTGTGCACTTGGACACGTTCCCCATCATACTTGATTTCTGCATACATTCCATTGGGACATTTCTTCATGGCATACTCTATAGATTTACAAGCTTCAGCCTAAAAGGTTTAAGGAGCAAATGATACAAGATAAAAAGTTATAATCTGAAAATAATAAAACCAACACACAGAAAACTCCAGTACTAATAAAACTGCCCCAAAAACTTGTGCGGGAACAATATTGTTATATTTTAATAGATTGGACAATTCTGCACTTTACAATATATATTATGGGAAAGATGTGTGTATGTATTTTAAACTTTTATTGGGGTTTACCATATAAGGGTTTTTTTCCCTACAGTTACATATGAAACCATTGGATTGCATATAGCGATTAATGCTATGCCATAGCATAGATCAGTACTATTGGCGATATTCTTATACAGCCTGCCTCAGGGCAGACTTATGGTGCGTTTACACAGATTTATCTGACAGATTTTTGAAGCCAAAGTCAGGAATGGATTTAAAAAGAGGAGAGAGTCCAGTCTTTCCTTTATGACCTGTTCCCTGTTTATAGTCTATTTCTGGTTTTGGCTTTAAAGATCTGTCAGATAAATCTCTCTGTGTAAACGCACCATAACAGAGGATCACCGATCTGACAAGATGTGGTAAGGAGATCCTCCGCTTGTCAGAGAAAGTGATTGGTGCTTATCCTGTCACGGATTTTCTTAAAGCGAATTAGAATCAATGGAGCCGCATCAGAGGGGCGGGGGTTTCCTCCCATTGGGGGCAGGCCAGCCTGCCTCCATCGCTTCAGCCCGAGCCGATGTCTGTAATAGACCGGCGCCGTGTGCGGGAACCAGGCCGGCTCCGCTGCACCAGTGCTGTTCTATTGATATGCTACACTTTAAAGGACAACTCCCGCGGGACCCCCCAAAAAAAAAAAACACAGACACACACAGACACCATACTCACCATCTCTCCGGTGACGATCGCCACTCGATTCGCCCGCCGTCCGCCTCACCGTCGCCGCCGTCCGCCATCCAGCGATGTCTCCAACTTCCGGGTCCAGGGGATGGAAAAGGCTGCCAGTGCGCTTGCGCACCGGCAGCCTTTTCATTGGCTGGAGCGCATCACATGGCTTCCAGCAAGCTCAGCCAATCAGGGCTGAGCAAGCTGGAAGCCATGTGATGCGCTCCAGCCAATGAAAAGGCTGCTGGTGCGCATGTGCACCAGCAGCCTTTTCATCCCCATTCACTTTGCATGAAGACGCCGAGGAGGAAGAAGACCCGGACCGCCCCTCGGCTCTGACGTCGTCGTCACCAGATGCCGCCCCGGAGAAGAGGACCGTGACGATCGTAATAGGTAATGTATACATTCCTTAACTTCCGGGGTGGGGGGTCGGGGGTCCGAAAGTGGGGGAAGGGGGCCAGGCCGGGTATTTAACCACATTACAAAGTTATATAACTTTGTAATGTGTGTTAAATGAGCAAAAAAAAATTTTTGTGGGAGTTGTCCTTTAAAGTAAATGTACTATCAGGTACATTCGCTTTAACACCGCAATCACTATGCGTGACCACGGCTGCCTGTGATTGAGTGTGGGCATGTGTAGTAGGAATTAATAAATATTTTCCATTCCAGAAGTGCCACACAACTTCTGGCTTTGGCGCAAAAACTGCCGTGGTAGTTTAAAAAAACAAAAAACTAATATTTAGCGTAACTATTTCTACACTTTAAAAGAACAGGATTCTTAATTGTTTGTGTAGTATGAAATATCTACACAGGACCTAGATACCTAAAGAGGCATGCTTATTGTTCCACTACTTTATAAAGCTGCCGACTGCTTTTCAACACAATTTTATTGCAGTCATATTCTCTCTCTTCAGCAAAGAACTCAAATATGTTAGCGTATCTCAATGTAGCCATCTAAAGGGATTGTATAATTCTGGAAGCTGGGTTTTAGGTGCATAGCATATGCTTAAGGACAATTCAAACATATTTTACCAGCATAGGTTGAACCGGTGTCATAAGTGAAGCTTCAACACTAAGAACTTGTTTCATTCCTGGGCCTTGCTGTCTGTTCCGCAGAACACGCTCTACAACATCGCCTAAATTACGAGAGGCTTTGAAGGCATCATATGCATTGGGATCAAGAGCATCAAGACTGAAATGAAAAGTGGAAATTAGTTAACTATAATTTCACCAAAGCGCCATCATTAAAAAGTTCCTCAAAAGGAAAAAATGAATCATTTTATTAAGTTTTATTGCAAATCCACACCTCTTTCCGCCTAAAATAAAGATTTTTACACAAAGACGCCGCATCACCAAAAGCTCCTGTGATCGGCGCCTACAAACTGCATTGTACACATTTAATAACATGCAGCCACTATTACTCCTACAAGAATGTTCATCAATTCTTTTCAGACCTTTTCAGAATATATCTGCTTGGTTATGCACTGATACACGCTTTGTGTTGTACTTCTTGGCAAATTACTCATTGGAGAGGCAAAATCCCGATGAGCGAGCCTCAAGCACACTTGCATTTGTCTGAACCCGAAATCTCAGCATTTGATTACCAATGCATGAAAGAGTTGGGTGCAGCCCTAGGGAGTCTTGCAAAACATGGATAAAGCAATAGGCTGTATGTATGTTTTTCAGGAAGCCTTAAGGCTGCATCCAAGTTCTTCAGCCTCCAGTAATCAAATGCTGAGAATATGGGTTCAGAAAAGCCAGAGTACATATTAAAATCTAACAATATGTATACAATACTTGGCCTTACTGGGTCCTTCAGAACAAGCGCAGCTTTCTGAAGCAGCTCTCCACAGTGACAGTGATGTATTTACATACAAACAGGGGCTGCCCTAATCGGGAAACCTCTTTTATATAATGGAAACATTTCTCAAGATCATTGCAGTTCAGCAACTGCTTATGTTATTAACAGACTATACTACTCTGTAGCACAGAGTCCCAAAACAACGCTCAATAAGAACATGTCTACATGTATTATCACTTACACGTGTTTGGCTCCTGAGTTCATCTTTAAATCATGCTTGATAAGGCGAATTATGCACTTCAGATCATTGCTGGTACACCTACAAATAAACATGAAATGGATCCAGTTTAAGCCTGAAACACCCCTTAAAAGGTAATTTATCACCAACCTCAAATAATAAGGCATGTGTGTGAATTAATAGGGCACGCAACAGTAATAATTTTCCTTGTAAGGTCATGAGCATTTTTATGGATATGCAAGTTGACTATTTAGGTGCACTGGAGACATGGCCTCATGGGCAGCAACACTGGTAAGGCTGCCCCTATTGCTCCTCAATGCTCTTGTAGTAAAGCCTGCCCTGTAACACCAGGCCATCCCTGTTCTGTGACATCACTCACAGGCCTAAAAATATTTGTGGGCAAAATCTTGGCATTCACTGCACATGCAGTTTTAAAATAGGCTGAACACATACATTATTGGGGAGAACTAAAAATAAATAAATATCAAAAAGGGAAATATCAATGTTTACAAGAAGAAAAAAAAAAAAGAACGAACGTAGCTAGGAATATAAAGACAATTTAATTTAAAAGAGGTCTTTAACTCTCCTGACATATTCTCATAACAGGGTAAGCTAGCAGAGATAGAATGTGTCATATTATATACACACACACACACACACATTTATATTTTATTACACACTTAATTTAATTTTTAATTTAGATTGAATTAAAGTAAAAAAAATAAATAAATGAGATTTGTAGAGGGCTAAAGCTAATAGGAGAGAAAAAAAAACCAAAAGAAATCTGTTAAATACAAGAATCTACCAAAACTATAAGCAGTGACAATAGGTATTCTGCTCTCAGATGCCATACCTGGATGCTATGTCTTCCAGGACCTTCTGCTGATCCTCCTCTTTGGTCATTTTGGCAAGCCGATTCAGCATGTCATCCACCTCCTGGATTGTCAGGAGACTCTTAGCAGCTGGTGGGAAGGTTTTGCTCTCCTCAAAGAAGATTCGAACAGTTTCTGACACATCACCCTAATAGGGGGAAAAAAAAAAAAAGGTCAAATATTAGACAGCCATAATGACAGGGGTAGGATGCCAATAACAGAACCACTTTTACAGCTCTTAGGTGATTGTTATTACCTGCTCAAGGTCTCGGACCATTTCTTCCTGGTTGCAGTTGAATATCCGACTAAAAAGCTTGACGATCTGCTTATCATTCAGGTTGTACACATTCTTGATAACACCCGGTAACAGCAGCTTTACTGTTAAGTAGGTATCGCCATGAAAGCCATCTGGTTAAAGGAAAACCAAGAATTTCTATCAATTACTCTTTTTTAACCACATCTTGGGTCACACTAAAAGGAGACATCCAGGATATTAAAAGCGATCTATTCCAAGAACAGGCCCTCAACAGTGAACTGTTAGAGGCGGTACAGCGGCCGATCAGCTGGTACAAGGGTACAATGGTGTTCAGGTCAGCACCGCAGCCTCTTTATTCTTTACCTTCATCTGTACTGGGTAAGTATTCCAGACTTTATGCCATTCACTTTAAGAGGGCAAAGCTGCAATTCCAAGCACAGCTGCTACTAAAAGTATAGGACCAAGGTTTATAATAAAGAGGCCAAGGCGCTCACCAAGCACTTTGAAAGTTATAACTGCAGCAACACTTTAAAGAACAACAAACTCTAAATCAACAGTAGATATAATATAAAGCAAGTTTACAATTTACATTTAGTATTTTTTTTTAGTCATCAAGGAAAACACGGCACTTCCTGTTTTCTGACTCTTTTGGGAAAAAAAAACCCAGGAAGTCCTGTGTTTCCCAGGCCATCTGAGCGCTCACAGAGAGAAGGCAGTCATGTGATTGTTGGACACAGAGCTGTGACTCTCTGTAGAAAACAGACTAAATACATAAAGTCCTGGCCAGTACAACCAGCATAAATCAGAAAATCTTGCCTTCAGGAGACTGGACCTGGATTTCTGGTAAGTTCAGCTTTGTTTTACAGCATAACAAAAATAATGAATGTATATTGCAAACTTGCTTTATGTCACATCTACTGCTGATTTAGATTGACAGTTATAACGACAGTGACACTTTAAACAGCTGACTGGAAGGGGACAAGAGACTTGGACACCCATTGATCTAAAGAAATACATTTTATCTGGATAATCCCATTAGGTAAACCATTCAGATGCTGTATACATTTACTTAGAACCAGTCTTCAAAAGATTATGTTGTTATCAAGGGATTTTAAAGTATGCTGTAATAATGAATGATTTCAGAGTTCCCTGAATTAGTATGGAGATATCATGCAAGAGTATATCAGCCTGTGTAACCATCTTTAAAGGGGCAATCTGGAGAAAACAAAATTGTTTTTAACCCCTAGCCGCACCATGCAGTTATAATACGTCATGGTAGAAGGTTAGTTTCAGCACAATGACGTATTATAACTGCGCAGCTTCGGATGCTCGCTGTTTACACAAACAGTGACGGGAGCTGCAACTAAACTGTCAGCTGATAGCTGACAGTCTAGTGCAACTGCCACTGGACCCCCAAAGGAGTTCCAGCATCGGCAATTGCCGGCATTGGTGGATCGGTAACGGTATTTGGTGTGGTAAAAAATACATAGGATTACATTGGAATCTCTGCAAAGAAAATGCAAATTTTAACTTTTCACTCTTACTTTGCAGCTATTCCTGTGAAATGCCCAAAGAGTTAAAAAAAAAAAAAAAACAGGACTGTAGATTTGAATACTTGAAAGGGTGAAGATTTCAAAATGGGGTAAATTATGGGGGTTTCTAGTATACAGGCCTCCAAAATATACTCCAAAACGGAACTGGTGCCTAAAGAATTTGTCAGCTTGAAATTTTCATGAAAAATTTGAAAATTGCTACTAAACATTAACGGCCTCTATCATCCTAAACAAGTAAAAGCATGTTCACCAAATGCTGTTATTATAAAGTAGACATGTTCTAGATAGGAATTAATAAATAATTTATGTAGTATTACTATTTTCCTTATTGGCAGAGACTTTCAAATGTAGAGAAATGCTATTTTTTTTAAAATTTTTCACAACTGTTTGTGGAGTTTTTTCACAAAAAAATTCTAAAGTTATAAACCCAAATTTACCACTAACATAAAGTAGAATATGTCACGAAAAAAACCAAATCTTGGAATTACAAGGATTGGTTAAAGCATTCCAAAGTTATTGATGCTTAAAGTGACACGTCATATTTGAAAAAATTGGCCCTGTCGTAAACGCCAAAACTGGCTGTGTCCCCTTGGGGTTAATTCAACTGGTGTCAAAGTTATAGAGATTTGTAAATTACTTCTATTTAAAAAACTCACATCAACTATTTATCAGCTACTGGAAGTCCTGCTGCTAATGGTGTATTCTTTCCAGTCTGACACCGTGCTGTCTGCTGCCACCTGGTTCAGAGCAATAGCAAACCACCATAGAAAATCTTTCCTGTGGTTCCTGTCACGGACAGTGGCACTGTGTCAGACTGGAAAGAACATGTAAGTCATACAGCAGTTGATGGATGTATTGGAAAGCTTGATATTTTTAATGTAAGTGATTTACATAACTGTTTAACTTTCTGACACCAGTTTATTTAAAAATATTTTTTTTTCCTCCTGAGTACCCCTTTAAGTCACCCAAACTCCCCTTCAGAAATTCTGCAAAGGTTTTATGTGCAATCTAAATAATGTGATCGATTTCAGTTGCAAGTCATACCGCCACTTGTTCCTTTTGTCAGGAAGTCATGGATGATCTGGGTCTTGGTATTGTAGCTTGCCTGGTCTGCTACCATGACACATAGCTTGCGGAATTCACGTAGCAGGCAGTCCTTGTGCTTGGGATCACACTGAGCTGTAGAAAGACTTGAGCCACTGCTAGAACTAGGTGCAGGTGATGATGGGTCTGGTTTAGCTGTTCGAACAAGAAATTTAGACTGTTAGACCAACAAATATTCTCCTTATGGATGGATGGCCGCCTCGGCAAGCCCTTGTCACGTCGCAATACTCGCACCTTGAGTTTGACCTCGACACAAAAGGGGCCACCCTGTTTCCCAATTTATGTTCCAATACTCACAACCGAGTAGGACTTAAGGGGCTACTTATCAGGGCGGTGCTCTCCCAATAATGAAGGCACCCCGTGTTAACAGGCTAGGGATATCTGGCTATCCCATATTTTGAGACTCGCAACTGAGGCTCAATGGACCCTTGTTTTGCATATTTAAAATTTTGGGGGCATCAGTGGAGACTCTTGATTGAGTTCTTCATTGGAATGTTTTTACTGATCTCCTTGAGTTCAGTGATTACTGTGTTTTGTTGGTTAAATATTCTTATGTTTTACACAATGCAGGTTTGCTATGTAACATTCATGTTTGAGGAGCTCCCCTTTCTGGACAGATTGTAGAGAATCCAGTGGGACTATTAGTACTTAGGAAAGAGGTTGCTGACTGATCCCCATCACTGCCCAAGAAGTGAAGCAGTACATAGGTGCAAACTAAGCACTGGGTTCTGTGGAAAGACAGCAGGGCCTTGTAGTGGGTTTCTGCTCTGGTCATAGCCATTCCCCTAACTGGGGAAAGTTGTATGGAGGGACTCCTCTAAAAGGACACACTTCAGGGACAATAAATACCAAAGCTCTGTAAGTGGAGGTTAATAGAACAGAAGCAATTTACAAAGGACCCGTGGGTGCACAGACATGAAAGAGTGAGGCTGCAAACTAGTGCCATGGCTACAGGGGGGGGGGGGGGGCTGGGGACAGTAACATCACATACACTGGGGCCGATAATGGGCATGTTAGCAGAACCATTAACCACATGGTTTTTGATGCAGAAATGACACGTCAAAAGCACATGGTTTCACTTACGCTGGCTTCAATACGAGAAAAAGAGCATGAAAAAGTGACACATTATTTCTTTGTTTGGTTCCACTCTGAAGCTCCCACTAAAAACACCAAGGACTTTAGAACAGGCCCCTGTGCACTAGCCTAGGATTGGAGAAGGCCAGGGCACTGCACTCAGGCAAGGTTTTTGCTGATATTCAAACACCTGTACAATGCAAAAAAAAAAAAAATGCCTATCGCCTGTACATAAGGATGACTCATAATGCTGCAGCTATGAAACTTTTATACAGTATATTGGAGTCCTACTGTGCTCCATTGCTGAGATAGTGAAGTCCAGCCCCCTTGCTCCCCTCCTTCTGAGCAGTTTGGACAGTGATACAGTCCATAAGATGGTCAAGCGTGGAGGATCATGTAACCATGCACCTAGTGATGCACTGATATATCGATACTACTATCGATATTTCGGGCAGAAAAACGGTTCGGGCGTCTGCTGCATATGGAGCGGCCCCCACTGCTAATGACTGCGGCCTGCAACCTCGCGGGCGGCAGTCATTTAACTACTCCCCCCCCCACTCAGGACCCACTGCTGCAGCCGGTTCCCCCGTACCCACCACTTCCCGCTGCTGCAGCCGGGTCCCCTGTGCCCGCCTGTTCCCGCCATTGCAGCAGAGTCCCCCGCGCCGCACCACCACCAGGACCTGCCGGTGCAATGCGGTCCCTCGCACCCTCCGGTGTCCACAATCCTGCCCCCCCTCCCTTCCCTCGGGGCCATCCGGTACAGTGGCACAGCAACTCCCAGCATACCTTCTTGTGGGGAGTTGTTGTGCACAAGGAGGTATGCTGGGAGTTGTTGTGTCAGGAGGCTGCTAATGCACTACAACTCCCAGCAGCACACCTTCTTGTGCACTACAACTCTCAGCATACCTCCTTGGGCACAAAGGTATGCTGGAGGTTGTAGTGCACAAGGAGCTATGCTGCTGGGAGTTGTGGTGCATTAGCAGCCTCCTGACACAACAACTCCCAGCATACCTCTGTGTCCACTACAACTCCCAGCATACCTTCTTGTGGGGAGTTGCAGTGCACAAGCAGGTATGCTGGGAGTTGTTGTGTTAGGAGGCTGCTAATGCACTACAACTCCCAGCAGCAAACCTCCTTGTGCACTACAACCCCCAGCATACCTCATTGTGCACTACAACCCCTAGCATACCTCATTGTCCACAATGAGGTATGCTGGGGGTTGTAGTGCACAAGAAGTTGTGCTGCTGGAAGTTGTGTCAGGAGGTTGCTGCTGCACAACTGCAACTCCCAGCATACCTCCTTGTGGGGAGTTGCACACAAGGAGGAATGCTGGGGATATGTAGTGCACAAGGAGGTATGCTGAGGATTGTAGTGCACAAGGAGGTATGCTGGGAGTTGCAGTTGTGCAGCAGCAGCCTTCCGACACAACATCCCAGCATACCTCTTTGTGTACAACTCCCAGCATACCTTCTTATGCACCACAACTCCCAGCATACCTGCTTATGCACTACAAATCACCACAAGAAGGTATGCTGGGAGTTTTAGTGCATAAGAAGGTATACTGGGAGTTGTTGTGCACAGGGAGGTATGCTGCAGGGTAGAGGGGAATTAAAAAGTGTTAAAAAAAGTTAAAATTAAAAAAAAAAAAAAAATCATAATAAAAGGTTCTAAATCCCTGTTCCCTTTTAAAAAAAAAAATTATATTATATTTGTATTTTTACATATTTTTTTCAAACTTTATTTAGTATCGTATTAGTATCGAAATAAGAAAGCTGGTATTGGTATTGAACTCAAAATTCTGGTATCGTGACATCCCTACATGCACCTTGCCTGGCATCCTCTCTAGGAATGCACTGCGCATCAGAAACCAGGACAGGTGCAGTGAAGAATTCAGGGTGAGGCACATGGTCACATGCACGGCCGTATAATGGAGATGAGCACTGTCCAAACTGCTGAGGAGAGAGCAAGGGAGCTGGACTACAATATACTGTGTGGAAGTTTCATAATTACAGCACCTCTTCTATATGTGATAAGGCAGCCAACCCCTTTAAGGTTTTTGCATACAGGCTGCCGGACCCTGAGCACGGCAGGATTCTGCCGTTTTTACTCAGTGTGAAGTGGCCCTATTTCTCCGCTTGTGTCACGTGGCTTAAAGACTTTTGTAAATGAACAGATTAAATGATTTTAGCAAACACATACCTGAAAAGCCTGAAAACTTCAGGGGTGAAGGGTTTACAGCCGATGCTTTAGTAGGAGTTGCACTTTGTGCCCCTGGAGATTGGTTTGCTTTTGATGGTGTCTTCTTCCGGGGAGTGGGTGCAGCCCCTGCTTTGGCAGCAAGCTCTGTGAGTAATATCAGAGTTGTACACTAAGATTACAAGGCATTAGAACAGTAGTCTACTGGAACATGGGTTTTTATTCACACAAATAATTACCATTCAATATATTCTACATCTTGGAAGATAGGTACTCATTACCCTTATAATTCAACTCCTGGCACCCCCAGCGGTCAATTGACAAGAGGGACTGCAGCACTCTCGTAGGTGCTGCGTCCCCTACATGCTGGTGTGGCTGTGTCTGGTACTGCAGCTTAGCTGACTGGCGAGGGTGCAGAGCGTTGCATCCACATGGACAGCTCCACATGAAATCTATTTCACTACAACAAAAATATGTCAGCAGTTTCCCCCCACCGTCATGATATCCACAGGATAGGTGATAACTGGGGGTCATATTTCTGGAACACCCACTCATCCTGACCATGAAGGGCAAATGCTTTATTTATTCCATATGATGCAGACCACCCTCCAAGCTTGGTACTCCGCAATGTTCAGATGCCCACAGAGAGGTAGAATGGGGAGTGGATGCTGAGGCTACATTAATTCCTTTGGGCTCGTGCACAGAATTATCCCAGTTTGGTTGTGTTCATAGTTACCTGAACTTCACTAAGACAATATCAGATCATAAAAAGGGGTCGTCTTCATAAGACAATCCCTTTAACTCCAAAAAGACTGCTACCTTTGACATGCTGGTTGATGAAATCTTTCTCTGCATCCTGTAGTTCTTGCCAGCCCTCGAGCTCTGTAAGGTCATCGATCTTCTTTGTAGTTGCTCGAACGCGTTCCAGTTTCTCGAACATACACTTGACATGGTACCACTCCTTCATATCTCCAGCAGATTCACTAAAGGGATTTGGAACGATTTTTCCAATCCGCACTAGTCCCTTGCCAATTTTTTCCTTACACTTCTTGCAACCAGCAGTCCCACGCTTGGCATACTCTACACAGTACCGCTGCTCCGCCATGTTGTGACAACTAGATGCCTGTAAAGCTAATTTTAAATTCAAAGTACCAAGATGAGGTAAGTGAGAAGTAAAGCGGTGTAAAGTAACAGGACACGGCAAAGTTCTCTTGGTTGATAGCTGGGAGAAGGTCCTTGTGGTCTGATAAATAAGCTTAAATATCCCTTTCATAAAAACCTGTAAGATGAAAAAACTGGTTTAGGTTCAACCATATAAAAACCTACACAAGCGAGGCATTAGTAAATAAAGCATTACAAACCCAAGATGATATTTTTCACAGGACTTGTGCAAAAAAACAAAAACAAATCATCAATCTGAAGTGCAGGAGCCCTAAAGAATAATTCGTATCTTAGGCCTCATCCACACAAGTTTTTTCTGTCTGAATCAGGATCCTGATTTACTGACCCATTAATTTCAATAGGATCATCCACAAGTGAGAACCATCCCTTACCTAGCAAGCCCTAGGCGGGCGCCACCCTGTGGCCGCCCATTGCCCTCCTATCAGTTCTTGTGGATCTGCAAAAACTGACACATTGTTTCTCCAGCACATTGCTGATCCTGGAGAAAAACAGATGTGTGGATTAGAGATAAGCGAATGTACAGTAGGAACAAAGCAAAGCACTTTCTTCCTGTCGGCATTTTTGCTCATCAGTCTGTGGGCTTTGTAGCTGGGAAAAGATGGATCCCGTCCTGGGAAACTTCTCCCAGTTTCCCAGGACTGGATCCATCTTTTTTCCAGCACCTGGGGAGGAGAAGCAGGGAGCGAATCAGACTTTAAAGCCCTGTAGCCCAATAAGCGGATTACTATTAGGAACGAAGCACTTCTATTCGTTCCTACTGTAAATTCGGTCATTCCTAGTGTGGATGAGGCCTTAGCCATACAAAGCAGGACTTGAATCTATATCTAAACTAGGGCCCCCCCTAACCTTGTTTCCCTCCATTTGTGTAGACAGGTGCAGGTCCACATCTATCACACATTTATTATAGGGATATGAACCTGTGGATATGTATCTGCTGCAGCAAAGCTGCTCATTCTGGCTCAGTCTTCTCATGTTTCTCAGTTGCACCATTTAGAAGACATTTACTCAGAATGCTAGTTAGTCCATTTGGTGCACTGGGGGCTTCCTTGCATCCCAGCAATTTGGGGGTCAGGGGGTACTTAATCTTGATAATTGCATCCGTGCTCACATGAGGTGACCAATGGGTGCACAACATTGCTGCAATAAGTGGGCACAGCTCTCTCCCCACACAAGATCTCCCACATGCCAGAGATCTATTGCTGGAAGAGAGCCGTGTCTATGTATGCAGAACTAGGTGTGGGTGGGATGGTGGACTGTTGGACCCCCAGCTCAAAAAGTCTCATGTATGCAAAAAAAATAAATAAAAAAGTTGCCAAAAAAAAAAAAAAAATAGTAAAACAAAAGAAATAACCTGGGTATGGCTGTAATCATAGGGCCCTGCAGAATACAGATGACATGTTGGATTTACTGCACGTAAATGCTGTAAAAAAAAACTAATATAAGCCGAATAGCGCACATGTGAACAGAGCCCAATTCACATTTCCACAATTTTTTGGGAAGAAACACACCACGGAGCACTAGAGAGGAGGGGCGGCCAGGCAAGAAGAGCAAAGTATGGTGGAGAGCTGAGAGGCACACTATGGTGGCACTAGGTGGGATAAACAGAGATCAGGCCAGTCACACAATAACTCTACACACAGAGGTCCCCCCCCCCCCCCCCCCAGTATAACACTACACACAGAGGTCCCCCCCCCCCCAGTATAACACTACACACAGAGGTCCCCCCCCCCCAGTATAACACTACACACAGAGGTCCCCCCCCCCCCCCCCCAGTATAACACTACACACAGAGGTCCCCCCCCCCAGTATAACTCTACACACAGAGGTCCCCCCCCCCCCCAGTATAACTCTACACACAGAGGTCCCCCCCCCCCCCAGTATAACTCTACACACAGAGGTCCCCCCCCCCCCCCAGTATAACTCTACACACAGAGGTCCCCCCCCCCCCCAGTATAACTCTACACACAGAGGTCCCCCCCCCCCCAGTATAACTCTACACACAGAGGTCCCCCCCCCCCAGTATAACTCTACACACAGAGGTCCCCCCCCCCCCCCAGTATAACTCTACACACAGAGGTCCCCCCCCCCAGTATAACACTACACACAGAGCTCCCCTCCCAGTATAACTCTACACACAGAGCTCCCCCCCCCAGTATAACTCTACACACAGAGCTCCCCTCCCAGTATAACACTACACACAGAGCTCCCCTCCCAGTATAACACTACACACAGAGCTCCCCTCCCAGTATAACACTACACACAGAGCTCCCCAGTATAACACTACACACAGAGCTCCCCTCCAGTATAACACTACACACAGAGCTCCCCTCCAGTATAACACTACACACAGAGCTCCCCTCCAGTATAACACTACACACAGAGCTCCCCTCCAGTATAACACTACACACAGAGCTCCCCTCCAGTATAACACTACACACAGAGCTCCCCTCCAGTATAACACTACACACAGAGCCCCCCAGTATAACACTACACACAGAGCCCCCCAGTATAACACTACACACAGAGCCCCCCAGTATAACACTACACACAGAGCCCCCCAGTATAACACTACACACAGAGCCCCCCAGTATAACACTACACACAGAGCCCCCCAGTATAACACTACACACAGAGCCCCCCCCCCAGTATAACACTACACACAGAGCCCCCCAGTATAACACTACACACTAGCCCCCAGTGCTGGCACACCCCCTTATACTCCCGGACACAGCCCTCACGTGCAGAGGTCTATAACAGACCAGACCCCAGATATAACAGACAGTACAGCACGCTGTACAGCGCCGAGACACCGCCGCTCCATACACCCCTACAGGATCACGCGAGTGGTTTGTCCCCTTCCAGCCACCGTCCTCTCCCTTACCTGCTATCACGGCCTCACAGCGCGCTCTCGTCCTTACCGAGGACTCTGCATTCAGGAAACACTGGGGACTGTTGGAGGCCAGCTAGGCCTCGGAGCGTAGCGACTTCCCCTTTAAATCCGAAGGCGGAACATAAGTTACATTACTAAGGAAAATCAGCGGGAGGCAAATGACGTCACGTTTAAAGGCACAGAAGGGGAAAACAAATAGGCCGACAGAAATACACTTGGTTGGTGACGTCAGGACGCAGAGTTCCGCTGTGCGTGCTGCTAGGTAGCGCTGCGTCAGCCACGTCTCCGGCTGCGTGTGCGGGGATGTGATTGGCAGAGGGGAGGTGTATTATTATTCATACGGGGAGGCTGGAGGCTGCCAATCACTGTTCTGCACTATTCAGGGTTACAGCAAATGGATAACACTGCAGTACAGCAACAACAGAGAGTATAATGCAGGGATAGGGAACCTTCCGTCCTCCAGCTGTTGCAAAACTACAATTCCCATCATGCCTGGACAGCCAAAGCTAAGCTTTGGCTGTCCAGGCATGATGGGAATTGTAGTTTTGCAACAGCTGGAGGGCCGAAGGTTCCCCATCCCTGGTATAGTGTGTGCAGTACAAGCAAGGTGAAGCCCCATGTAAGGCACAGTACTGCATGATGTTCATTTCTCAAAAAAAAACAAAAAACACTCGAGGTACACTTTAACCCTTTAAGGACTGAGCCAATTTTCAATTTTGCGGTTTCGTTTTTTCCTCCTTGTATTTAAAAGGCCACAGTGCGTGCATATTCTCACCTACAGACCCACATCAGCCCTTCATTTTTGCAACACCAATTATACTTTGCAATTATAGACTTAATTTTTCCATAAAATTTGCTGCGAAACCAGAAATAAATTATTTGTGCTGTGAAATTGAAAAAAAAACACAGATGCAATTCTTTTTAATTGGGGTGGTTTTGTGTTTACGCCGTACGCTTCTATGGTAAAACGGACATGTTATGCATGTTCCTCAAATCAGTACGATTACAATGATACAGCATGTAACTTGTATAACATTATTTGATGGCTTTTAAAAAATTAAAACCTTTTTAAAAAAACTAAATGTGTTTAAAATTGCTTTATTACCATCCTTATAGCGCTTTTATCCTTTGTTCTATGGGGCTGTGTGAGGTGTCATTTTTTGCGCCATGACATGTACTTTCTATTGGTACCTTGTTTGCATATATATGACTTTTTGATCACTTTTTATTAAATTTTTTTCTGTATTTGATGTAAACAAAAATGTGTAACTTTGCAATTTGGCAGGTTTTTGCGCTTACGCCGTTTTCCGTGCAAGATCGGGAATGTGACAATTTAAGATATTGGGCAATTACACCCACGGCGTTACCAAATATGTTAATTTTAGAGATGAGCGAATCGGGTTCGGGTTTGAGTCCATCCAAACCCGAACGATCGTCATTTGATTAGCGGGGGCTGCTGAACTTGGATAAAGCTCTAAGGTTGTCTGGAAAACATGGATACAGCCAATGACTGTATCCATGTTTTCCACATAGCCTTAGGGCTTTATCCAAGTTCAGCAGCCACCGCTAATCAAATGCCGAAAGTTCGGGTTCGGATGGACTCGAGCATGCTCCAGGTTCGCTCCTCTCTAGTTAATTTATTTATTTTTATTTATAAAATGGAAAAAGGGGGGTGATTCCAACTTTTATTAGGGGAGGGGATATTTTTTTTATTAATAAAAAACTTGATTTTTTTTTTACACACATTAATTATTAGTTCCCCTGAGGGACTTCTAATGCAACTACACTGATGTATCATATAGATCAGTGTAGTATACATAATACAATATATTTTATGTTCTATCAATCTAAGAACCTTATTATAACAACCATAAAAACCCTTACTCACATACATTTAGTTAAATAGGGTGAAGCATTTTCTCCATATAATCAGGAATAATGCTCTGTCCCTATTAGTTAAGGGTGGTCGGGGAATAGTTGTCAGTCACTATTTGGCAGTTTGTTTCTGAGCTGGAAGAGTCCATTGTGTGGGGGGAGATCTGTGCTGTTCTCTTCCTGGATGCTGGATGACTGTATATGAGCAGCAGTGTAATATGGAGATATCCTGTGTAATATAGAGGAGGAGGAGAAGCCATAAGTAGTGTAGCAGTAACCTCTGTCCTCAATGTGGTGTTTTCTCTCTGGGAGAAGATTGTGTATTTTTCCTCAGTGTGCTATGGCTGCAGCAGGCTGTGTGTGTACAAGAGAAAAGACCAAAGTCCTTCACCTCTTTTTAAAATTCATATATTTTATTATAGCAAATTCATAAAATCACTGACGTGTTTTGAACCAACTGGTCCTTCATCATGGTATCTACACAACATATAAACATAGACAAAGTGTTAGTATACAAACATCAATACACAAATATTAGAAACTGTGTGTGTGTGTGTGTGTGTGTGTGCGCACTATGGCTGCAGCAGGCTGTGTGTGTGTGCTATGGCTGCAGCAGGCTGTGTGTGTGTGTGTGTGTGTGTGCTATAGCTGCAGCTGTGTGTGCTATGGCTGCAGCTGTGTGTATGTGTGCTATGGCTGCAGCTGTGTGTGTGTGCTATGACTGCAGCAGACTGTGTATGTGTGTGTGTGCTATGGCTGCTGCAGGCTGTGTGTGTGTGCGTGCTATGGCTGCAGCAGGCTGTGTGTGTGTGCTATGGCTGCAGCAGGCTGTGTCTGTGTGCTAGGACTGCGGCAGGCTGTGTGTGTCTGTGTGCTAGGGCTGCGGCAGGCTGTGTGTGTCTGTGTGTGTGCTATGGCTGCAGCAGGCTGTGTGTGTCTGTGTGTGCGTTCTATGGCTGCAGCAGGGTGTGTGTGTGTGCGTTATGGCTGCAGCAGGCTGTGTGTGTCTGTGTGCTCTGGCTGCAGCACGCTGTGTGTGTGTGTGTGCTATGGCTGCAGCTGTGTGTGCTATGGCTGCAGCAGGCTGTGTGTCTGTGTGCTATGGCTGCAGCAGGCTGTGTGTCTGTGTGCTATGGCTGCAGCAGGCTGTGTGTGTTTCTGTGTGTGTGTGTGTGCACTATGGCTGCAGCAGGCTGTGTATGTGTGCTATGGCTGCAGCAAGCTGTGTGTGTGTGCTATGGCTGCAGCAGGCTGTGTGTGTGATGGCTGTTGCAGGCTGTGTGTGTGTGTGTGTGTGCTATGGCTGCAGCAGGCTGTGTGTGTGTGTGTGATGGCTGCAGCAGGCTGTGTGTGTGTGCTATGGCTGCAGCAAGCTGTGTGTGTGCTATGGCTGCAGCAGGCTGTGTGTGTGATGGCTGTTGCAGGCTGTGTGTGTGTGTGTGTGTGTGTGCTATGGCTGCAGCAGGCTGTGTGTGTGTGTGTGTGTGTGTGTGATGGCTGCAGCAGGCTGTGTGTGTGTGTGCTATGGCTGCAGCAGGCTGTGTGCGTGATGGCTGCAGCAGGCTGTGTGTGTGTGAGTGTGCTATGGCTGCAGCAGGTTGTGAGTGCGCGCTATAACTGAAGCAGGCTGCGTGTGTGTGTGCTATGGCTGCAGCAGGCCGTGTGTGTGGAATCATAATAAAGAAGTCCTACTTACCTGTCCCTGTGCTCCTGCAGTGCCGCTGCTCATGGTCCCCCGCCGGGCTCCACGATCCTGTGATGTCATGGCCTCACTCAGTAATGCCCGCACAGCCAATCAGTGGGTGAGGTGAGGCACTGCTGCAGTCACTGACTGATCTGGGCCTATGTCTGACCTCTATATCACAGGTACCTGGCATTTTTTTCCTTCATGTATGGTGAATATTTAGTTAGTAGTGAGTTTAGTTAGTAGTGAGGCTGGAGACTAGCTGCATCTACTGCACACACAAACACACACACAGGAGAATCTGCTTTATATCTTTGCCTTATTTACTCAGAAGCCAGGATTATGAAGAACATTAGGAAGAAGCTGCTGAGCCAGATCTACTTCACACCAATGTGATAAATAATTCCTCCATTTATGAAGGAGCCGGAGTTTAAATACATGATTTTATTTAAATAATTTAATTTTGACTTTGGTAACAATATTTAAAAGATATCAAATAGTAATAGTTAATACAATGGTGTCAAACACTATCAGCAGCAGCCAGTGATGTGATTTGTTCCATCATGTTAATATATTGAAGTCATAGTTACATCTGACAGAAATGGGGTAAATTACACATTCCTGGCACAATTTCATCTGTCAGTGATTTTGACATTATTATTAGGTCTGTCTGACAAACCTGACTGATCCAATTACTATAAAACAGCATTTAAAATGTTTGTATCAGCTCTACATGCTAAAGACGCAGCTCCACTTGAGAGGAAATTTAAAGTGTACCTGTCATTGTACTGATTTGGAATCATCTGCTGGCAAAAGTTCGGGTTACCGTGGAAATGTCTCACACAATTGAACATTTCACACTCAACCCCTATTAAGTTAGAAAAGGACTGACGCATGGAACATGCTGACACATGGGACGTTTCCATGGCAACCAGAAATCTTGTATCCGATGCAACTGCACATGGAAGTTTAAAGGGAACACGTCACCAAGACAATGCCTATCTATCACCATCCTGTTATAGATCCGGAAGAACTGAGCAGAATCCCGCCTGCCTCAGTGTCACACAGTGTCTCTATGGGATGGCTTACACTCCTACACTTCCTTCAATCTCTGCTCAAACAATTGACAATTCTTTGGCGGGAGTGGAGGCACGCAAGCCATCCCGTAGAGACACTGAGACAGGTGGGATTCCTCGGTGGAGGGCTCCACCTGTTGCTTAGTGTGAACTTACCCTAAGGGCCTTATTCCACCGGACGATTATAGTTCACATAATCGTTAACGTTTAACGATCTCAAATGACCGCTATTGCGAAAGACCTGAAAACGTTCACTCATTTCCATGGAACGATAATTGTTACTTATGATCGTATTTGCGATAGTTTTTTCTTCGCTATTGCGTTCGTATCTACTGCAAACGACCGAACAACATCTTATTCAATGCAAACAATTTGTGAATGTTTTGCGAACGAGCAACAATAAAAATAGGTCCAGGTCTTATAAAGCGATCAATGATTTCTCGTTCGGTCGTTAATCGTTAACTGCATTTCAACCGAACGATTATCGTTTAGATTTGAACGATTTAACGATAATCTGAACGATAATCGCGCGGTGGAATAGGGCCCTAACTTGTAACTTGATAGAAATCCCTGATCATTCTGTGTTAAGGAGTCCAGTGGGCGGTGTCACTCAATGGACTGGACTCCTTAGCATGGAAACATCAGATTTCAATCAATAAATTACTAAGTTATACAGAATCTTTTCCCATAAAGATATATATCAGCTCACTTCCTGTGGTATAACATAATGCAGACAGCAAAGGTAGCATTTTAATGGTGATGGGGTCCCTTTAAAAGGCTAGGGCTCGTGATGTGTGGTGTGTGGCTGAGATGATCAGCGTAAAAATCGCTAAAAGACCGATTGAGTGATTTATCGCTATTTGTAGTCTTAAGTTGTTATTAAAAACGGCAGTTGTTTTGTTAATATACGTTAAATGCTTTACTGTTCTCTTAAAGCCAATGACCATTGTGTGTCTGTAGTAATGCTCCAGGGAAATCAATTAGTCATGAACAGTTTTTCCAATAAAAGCAAGTCAATTTGCTAACAAAAAAGTTTTGTGCATGATTATTGAATTGACAAACACTTAAGCATCACAGGACTGGCTGGAAATAAAGAGAACGTGGCCAGTGGCGGCTGCTTCACCCAATAATTATCATGGACAAGTCCTCTGGGCCCCTCTGGAAATTGATTTAAAAGACTGTTAGAATGTAATTATTCCATCCAAGGACAGAGAAGCTGACTAACAAGTAATAGGTCTGCACTTGGTGAGGACCATCAGTTTAGGGCTATGTTCCCACTACGTATAAACAACAGCTGTTATTTTGTCACTCAAAACAACGGCCGTTGTTTTAGATGAAACTGAGTAAATTGAAAACAACAGCCCATTCTTTTCATAAAAAGAAAGTTGTGTGAACATGGCCTTGAACTGTATTTAGAGGCGTGTTTGGTGCATGCTTATTGGGCCTGCTTCTTTAGGAACACTGAGCTGCACCGTACAGAGCCATGTTTTTATTTGATATATATAGTCTTTGCAGTAAGAGGAATTGCTGGGAGGATTTCACTTCCACATGTTACCATGAGAACCTTTTAAGTTTCTAGTGCTGCTCTTCAATGGCAATTACTTTAGTTTGTAATCTTTAAATTACAAAAGTACTTATGTAAAGTACATTTCGTAAACCTCTTAACAAGGTTATCGACAAAAATATATTTAAAAAGTGTGACTATATTTTTAGTTCTAAAATAAACTTAATAGTAAAACTATCACACTTACCTAGTGCTTTCTTGGTGGCTGCCAGCTTTCCTTCTGCCCACTGCATGTGGGTCTCCCATACAGTGTTCTGCCTGCCACCACTGCCTTTTGGATCGCTGTTACACCCTCTAGAGTACTAATCGCCTGTCACCCCACATGTTTCTTGCAAATACAGTTTCAAAGTACATTTCATAGCGCAAAGGTGTTCTACAGTCCTGTTTATTTCTTGCTGTTCCAACTTGCCATTTGACCTTGATTACCATATGACATAGCCCCGCCCTCAATAAGTTTAGCCCTTTTTACCATTTTACACATAAAACCGTTAAAAATAAAAAGAAATTAACATATTATATATCGTAGGTTGCACAATTGTACTATTAAGCTTTAACAATACTATTACCGCACCGTGAATGGCGTAAGCGAAAAGAGGAAAACAAAAGTGCCAGGATTGCAGATTTTTATTACTCTATTTATCAGAACAAAATTAATAAAAAAAAAATTAAATAATATGTTACTAATAAAAATATCATACTATTAAAAACTAACGCCATAACCCTGTAAGTGATAAAAACAAAGCTCTATGGGGGAGATTAATTAAACAGGTGTAAAGTAGAATTGTCTTAGTTGCCCCTAGCAACCAATCAGATTCCACCTTTCATTCCTCACAGACTCTATGGAAAATGAAATGTGGAATCTGATTGGTTGCTAGGAGCATCTAAGACAATTATGCTTTACACCAGTTTGATAAATCTCCCCCTATTGGCTCTTAGAAGGCGAGGAGAGAAAAAAAAAACACAAAAATTGACTGTGTCCCTAAGGCCAAAATCCACTGTGTCCTTAAAGCGACTCTGTACCCACAATCTGACCCCCCCAAACCGCTTGTACCTTCGGATAGCTGCTTTTAATCCAAGATCTGTCCTGGGGTCCGTTTGGCAGGTCATGCAGTTATTGTCCTAAAAAACAACTTTTAAATTGGCAGCCCCGTGCCCAACGGCCATGGCCTAGATTGTGTATGCATTAGGCTGGCACAACCACTCTGTCCCTCCTCCCCGCCCTCCTCATCATTAGGAATGCTCCAGGCAGATTGTCTCCTATTCCTCACCTGTGTCAGCTCGGCACATGGGCTGGATCGTTAAGGCACCTGTGCAATGTTCAGACAGGAGAAAATGTTCTAGAGGCATTCCTAATGATGAAGAGGGTGGGGAGGAGGGACAGAGGGGTGGTGCAAAGTTAGGACACATATATTGTTGGCCACGGCCATTTGACACAGGGGTGCCAGTTTAAAAGTTGTTTTTTAGGACAATAATTGCATCACCTGATGAACGGACCCAATGACAGATCTTGAATTAAAATCAGCTATCCGAAGGTACAAGTGGTTTGGGGGGGTCAGATTGTCAGAGAGTCGCTTTAAAGGGTTAAAGAGGTTGTTACACAATAGTTAAAAAAAAAACCTGTACTTACTTTCTGCTGATTTCCTGCAGCTGCCGTTCTGACATTGTCCAGTTCTCATTTCTCAAGAATATCTGTCCTCCGTCCAACACAGGGAAGTGTCCACTCAGCCAGTCACTGTCCACAGCCAATGATTGTCTGAGCAGGTACTTCTTTATAACAAAAGGAGACCAGGATGTGCTAAGAGGTGTTGATGTGTTGATCTGGTGTTGTCAGAACTGCAGTGGTCACTGTAAAAAAATAATAAAAAAAAAAGAAGTATTCCTGGCAATCTCCTTTAATTCAGGACTGTCATTTTGCTGTAAACATTTTCCCATACAATTATTATTTGTAGTTTCTGCATGATGATTAATATATCTCTAGATCTAGGTCACCCATGGATAAGTTTGAGAAATTAATTTGCTTAATTACATTTCTGAAAGGTTAATTAAATCATAAGCAACATCTTTGATCACATCATTTTGGAATAATTTCCAGTTATTTTCATTAATGCTTAGAAGACCCAAGCTGAATACACATTATATTACAGCAATAGCAATTTTCATCTAATAGAATTTAGTACAATATTTTTCTATGGTACATTTGGGACATGACATTCTAGGCCCAGTGTCCCGCCTCTGCCGCTGACTGGTTGAGTGGGCCTAATACGCCATATCCCAGGTCCCATCTCTACACAAGGAAGTGGCCAGGGAGCAAGGATCAGAGTGGCTACAGCCCATAATGCATAGGGAATCTGAAAGTTCTCATACAGAACAAGATCTCTGTTGTGCATGTGCAGCTGCCAATGTGGCAAAGCAGTCGGGGTTGCCACTGGCCAGGGTAGCTTTGGGCACTTGTCACGGTAGCCTGGAGTGGCATTGGTACCGACCCCCGGAAAGACAGCTACTGCTTCTGCAGGTTTGGATAACCCAAGTGTAACCTGGTGTGTAGGTGCAGAATGATAGACAGAGTCCAGTCGCTTAACCAGAATAATGGTTATTTACTTAAAGAGGTAGTGCGGCATTTAACATTTATTCACTAAATAACACACATTACAAAGTTATACAACTTTGTAATGTGTGTTATTTAAGTGAATGGCCCCCTTCCCCGTGTGCCCCCCACCACCAGAAGTGTGGTGCATTATACTCACCGACCCCGGCTGCCATTTTGGGTCGATCGCGTCATCTTCGGGAGACCGGCCGAACCGCTCTGGCCGACCCTCATGCCGGCCCCCCTCTGCCGCGTCATCAGCTGCTCAGACGCGATTTTAAGAAATGCTGCTTGTTTAATGGTGGATTATTCATGTACCCTTTCTGCTGTCTATTGTACCCCCCCCATTCCAATGTAAAATTTCATGAGCAGCAGAAGGATGAGCTAAAAATAGCGTTCGGCCTCAGAT
The DNA here is from genome assembly GCF_027789765.1 of Dendropsophus ebraccatus. Classification (NCBI taxonomy): domain Eukaryota; kingdom Metazoa; phylum Chordata; class Amphibia; order Anura; family Hylidae; genus Dendropsophus; species Dendropsophus ebraccatus. The sequence goes on from NC_091458.1 coordinate 125,334,402, forward strand.
AGGAGAGAAGCTTGAATCAGCACACTAAGGAACTTAGTAGCCATTTGTTTAGTCTAAAGGAGTAGAATGTATGTGTGTATGTACACTCCAGACATGAAATATGCTTCTCATTGATGGATGGTGCTTTAATCTTGAGCATGGCCGTGGCCCTCAGTGATCTCCCTTCATCTATCCTCCTAATTAGCACAGGATCAGACTTTTTTTTTTCTGGAAAGTATGTATTTTTTCCTATTATAAAACAGTATGCACACTTACAGACCCTTTAGTTAATATTTTACTTAAATAGAAACTAAAAATATGTTTTCTCCACTCTTGTGATGATCAAAGTTGTTCCATCACACCACGTTTTATCACATCAATAACATTCCTTCTGAACTTTTGACTTTGGAGACTTGGCAAGACTAGCTGTCGGCACAGACATCCTCATTATTCATAAGCTGAACGCTGTATTCACTGTTTGTTTTTATTTTTCTTGTGCTATTGAGGCTTCTTAATAATTTATTTGTTCCACTCAGCACCGACACTTATGTTTTGCATAATATACACTGCATTTGCCTATAAATGTTCAGTGATTTTTTTAGGTACTAGAAGTATCAACTTTGCTTCATCTCTAAGCCTTAGTGATTTGCATTAATGGACAATATGCAGTTAAGCCTCATGGCAAATATACTATATTTGTTAATTCTGCTCAGTGTCCCAAAGCTAATACTAGCGATTTGTAAGGAGAATGTTTCATTACTTTGGAGCTTGTTGTAGTTTTTACCTTCTTTGTCTGAACCAATTTATCTTCAGAAAAAAAAGCATTCACAATGAATTAGAATTAGAGATGAGCACAACTCTAGCTGTACAGCACTTAATAAGTGCCTAAGTCTTACTGTCCAAGTCTTCCTGAGTATTTTGAGCTATCTCTCAACTTTCTAGCTGCCACAGTTTTGGAGTTCCAAGTTTTTCTAAAAGCCGGTCCATATTCAAGATGGCGCCAGCCGGAAAACTACATTTCCCATCATGCAGTGCTTATCCCTGATTGGTCCGTTTGCTTACTTGCCCTCCTTCCTGGCCACTTCTGTCCTTACTATTAGTAGTAGTAAACACAGGACTGTTTTTTTTTCAACGATTTTGAAACACATCACCTCAGTATGTATTCCATAATAGCTCATGATGTAGCAGAGCTGGGTGCATGATGTAGTAGAGCTGACGCGCACTATGTAGCAGAGCCGACGCACGCATGCTGTAGGTATGTGCTGCATAACGGGAATCTGTTTACCGGGAGTGGAGGTGTAGAGTAGGTTTAGATCTCTGTTTGCTGACTGTGAATAAAAATATTCTAGTTTCATCCAGAATCTAAGAACATCCATAACACTTACAATATACAGAGCTGTGACACAAAGACAGATACATATGCCTGCATTCACTGAAAGCAAGCAGAGATAGAACTATAACATTTCATATTATTTAAACCTAGACTCAGGGACACATGTAAGTCTAGGAGAGCAGCACTTTTATCTTCACTAGCAGTCAGTAGCGGCCCTAATAGCAGTCCTATATGATGACAGTCCGAGTAGGCTCCGGCTCTCCCACTCTTCACACCACACAAAGAGAAACAAGCCCCCCGGAGACCCTACTCCAATAAAGCAGCACCTTCAAGTACATGCCAGCGATAGAGCTGAGAGGTAGTGTGGTTGAGGGGCCCATTACGCAATTACCCCTTCCCAATAGAACTCATGTCTACAGTGCTGAGCAGACTTTTGCGTTAGACGGCACTTTCACACCATTTTTTTCTCAGCCGGAGCGGGCATCTGCTTACGGAAAGGGGGGTGGTGTGAGAGAGTTGGAGTGGGCATCAACTTGCGGAACAGTGGTTGTGTGTGTGTGTGTGTGTGTGTGTGTGTGTGGAGGGGGGGGGGGGGGGGGGGGTTATGGGAGAGCCGGAGCTGGCATCTGCTTATGGGGAGTCTGGGAAAACATGGCCTCTAGCTGTATCTATGTTTCCCTAGGGCTGTATCCAACTTTTTTAGCCACCAGTGTTCAAACGCCCCATGATTGGTCTTACTCACCAAGTCCCCCTGAGTATTTTAAAACATCTCCCGTCTTTGTAGTTGCCGCAGTTTTGAAGTTTTTCTAAAAGCCGGTCCATATTCAAGATGATGCCGGCCGGGAAACTACATTTCCCATCATGCAGTGCTTCTGCCTGATTGGTCTGTTTGCATACTCGCCCCCTTAGCTCTTTCCTGCCCATTGCTGATTATTTCCATTACAAAATTTTCTATCAATTTTAATCTCTGGGCTTTTGTTTTCTCCTCCTCGCCTTTTAAAAGGCATAAATCTTTTATTTTTATATCTTCAGACTAATATGTTTAGGACTTTTTTTTATTTTTCTGCTGGACCAATTGTACTTTGTTATGACACCCTTCATTTTTCTATAAAATGTGTGGTGATTTTCTTTTCTTAAAGGGGTTTATCCAGTGAAAATATTTTTCAAATCAACTGGTTTCAGAGAGTTATAAAGATTTGTAATTTACTTTTATTTAAAAATCTCAAGTCTTCCCATACTTATCAGCTGATGTATGTCCTGCAGGAAGTGGTGTTTTCTTTTCAGTCTGACACAGTGCTCTCTGCTGCCACCTCAGTCCATGTCAGGAATTGCCCAGAGCAGCAGCAAATCCCCATAGAAAACCTCTCCTGCACTGGACAGTTCCTGCCTCGGACAGAGATGTTAGCAGAGAGCACTGTGTGAGACTGGAAAGAAAACATTTCCTGCAGGACATACAGTCGGCAGATATAAGTTATACGTTCACGGCCGCATTGAAATCCACGGCTGTTGTTGCAGTATTACCGGCCGGAATGTAACGCCTGGAGTAGTGGATCCACTGGACCGACACCAGCGATGACACTAACCTCACCAGGGGGCGGAGTCTAAGGGGCCGCTGGTTTTCACCAGAGCCCGCCGCAAGGCGGGATGGACTTGCTGCGGCAGGCGACCCCCAGGTCGCTACCCCTGGCTTGGTTGCTGGTGACGGCAGGCGAGGCGTGGCAGGAGCAGTAGGCAGGAGATGGTGCTGCAGAGGTCAGTGGACGTAACCGCAGGTGACAGGCAATACACAGGAGCAATGGTGATGCAGGGGAACAGGAACCAGGAACAAGGACTAGGGACAAGGTGGCGGATAGGAATCAGGAACAGGGACTAGGAACCAGGTAACGGACGGGAATCAGGAACAACAGGGAGCTGGGCCAAACGCTATGGGAAGCATGTAGAGGCTCCAACACTAAGGACAGGGCATGCTGGGATTTATAGGGAAGTGATTGGTGCCACTAACCAATTAGGAGCGCACTGCCCCTTTAAATCTGAGACAGCCGGCGCGCGCGCGCCCTAGGAGGCGGGGACGCGCGCGCCGGCCGGCACAGACCGCGACATGCACGGAGGAGAGGTGAGGCGCCCCAGGGGCCGAAGCAGCAGCAGCGCCGGGTCCCTACACAAGGACCCCGGCGGCTGCACGGGACAAGAGGCGGTCGCGGCGGCCACCCGGGACGCGGGAAGCCGCCGCGGCCGTGACAGTACCCCCCCCCTTTGGCCTCCCCCTCTTTCTTGCCTACAAATGGCACAGGAAGCCACAAAGTCTTTGACATCTTGGGATAGACTGGGCCACCAGTAGTGGCGAGAGATCCGTTGGCCGGTCTTACGGACTCCAGGGTGCCCGGCCTCCAACGAGGAATGTCCCCACTTCAAAATACCTCTTCGAAGCGCAGGGTGAACATGAGTCTTTCCGGGGGGTACTCTCCGAAGAGTGGAGGTGACGACTGGTACTAGGCGATCAGGCGGTAAAACGTGGCAAGGGAATGTGGGTCTGTGGACGAGGTCCTTCTGTAAGTTCTCCCGGTGGTGAGAGGACATGACCTCAGTCTTGGGTACGGAGAGAGGGTACACCTCGGCAGAGAAGGCATCCGCCGACTCTTGGTCTTCTGCCGGTAGGCCGGATAGAGGCTTGGTAGGGACAGAAAACGACATAGTACACTTGGTCTGAGGTGACTTGAGACACTGGTTGGAACAGTCCTGACCCCAACTGAGAATCTCCCCGGTTCTCCAGTCCAGCTGAGGGGCATGTTCTTGCAGCCACGGGAGTCCCAGGAGGACCGCGGGGGAAGAATGGGGCAGGACGTAGAAGGATATCTCTTCTTGATGTAAAGGACCCACCTGGAGGACTAAAGGTGCGGTCTGGTAGTACACACGGTCGGTAAGAATTTCGCCCGTGACCGAGGAGATAGTCAGGGGCCTGGCTCGTCGTGTCACGGGTAGCCGCCATCTTTGGACCAATGTTGCCGCAATAAAACTGCCTGCTGACCCAGAATCGAGGAAGGCAGTAGTCTGATGATTTTGTCCTGAGGGAGTCCAGATGGAAACTGGCATAGACAGACTTGGAAAGGTGGCATTCACACCTAGGGACACCTGTCCCACCGGACCTAGGTGCGAGCATTTTCCGGATGTTTGGGGACGTAGGGGACATCCCAGCCGGAAGTGATCGGAACCACCGCAATAGAGACAGAGATTCCGCTCCAGGCGCCGGATTCTTTCATCAGGCGTCAGGTGAGCCCGTTCCACCTGCATAGGAATCTCAGGAGAGGGCTGGGACATCGAAAGGTCAGGATTCTGGAAAACCGGCGCCAGCTGGGGATGGCGACGGGAACGGCTTAGTAGATGTTCATGCCGAACCTCCTCCTCCCTCTCCGAAAAACGAGTATCAACTCGGGTGGCCAGTAGAATGAGTTCGTTCAGGGAGGTAGGCAGGTCTCGGGCAGCGAGCACGTCTCTCACTCGACTAGACAGACCCCTCTTGAAGGTGGCCAATAGGGCGGCCTCGTTCCAGTCCAATTCAGCTGCCAGGGTGCGGAACTGGATGGCGTAGTCACCAACAGAGGAGCTGCCTTGAGAGAGGTTGAGGAGAGCAGTCTCGGCTGAAGAAGCACGGGCAGGTTCCTCAAAGACGGAGCGAAACTCGAATAGGAAGGCCCGGAGATTGGCAGCAACAGGATCATCACGGTCCCACAGTGGCGTGGCCCAGGCCAGGGCTCTACCTTCCAATAGGCTGATGATGAAAGCCACTTTAGAGCGCTCGGTGGAAAACTGACTACTCAAAAGTTCAATGTGCATGGTGCACTGAGTCAAGAATCCTCTGCACAACTTAGAGTCCCCAGAGTACTTGCTTGGGAGAGCCAGTCGGAGTGAAGAAGAAGCGTCAGGAGGTGGTGTGCGCTGGGCAGTAGTCTGCTGCTGTAAGGCGATAGTGAGTTGCTGGATCTGCTGTGACTGTTTCTGGATTTGTTGCGCCTGCTGAGTGACCACTCTGGCGACGTCACGGAGATCAGGCACCTCGCCGGGATCCATGGTTGGAGCCTACTGTAACGCCTGGAGTAGTGGATCCACTGGACCGACACCAGTGATGACACTAACCTCACCAGGGGGCGGAGTCTAAGGGGCCGCTGGTTTTCACCAGAGCCCGCCGCAAGGCGGGATGGACTTGCTGCGGCAGGCGACCCCCAGGTCGCTACCCCTGGCTTGGTTGCTGGTGACGGCAGGCGAGGCGTGGCAGGAGCAGTAGGCAGGAGATGGTGCTGCAGAGGTCAGTGGACGTAACCGCAGGTGACAGGCAATACACAGGAGCAATGGTGATGCAGGGGAACAGGAACCAGGAACAAGGACTAGGGACAAGGTGGCGGATAGGAATCAGGAACAGGGACTAGGAACCAGGTAACGGACAGGAATCAGGAACAACAGGGAGCTGGGCCAAACGCTATGGGAAGCATGTAGAGGCTCCAACACTAAGGACAGGGCATGCTGGGATTTATAGGGGAGTGATTGGTGCCACTAACCAATTAGGAGCGCACTGCCCCTTTAAATCTGAGACAGCCGGCGCGCGCGCCCTAGGAGGCGGGGACGCGCGCGCCGGCCGGCACAGACCGCGACATGCACGGAGGAGAGGTGAGGCGCCCCAGGGGCCGAAGCAGCAGCAGCGCCGGGTCCCTACACAAGGACCCCGGCGGCTGCACGGGACAAGAGGCGGTCGCGGCGGCCACCCGGGACGCGGGAAGCCGCCGCGGCCGTGACACGGAAATAATTGACATGTTCATTTTACACGGGGATGTATGAACAACGGTCGTTATTTGATACGTAGTGTGCATTCAACGGCTGTAGTTACATTGCATTGCAGTCATATTAGGAACCTCAAAACAACAGCCGTAGTTTTGCGGCGCGGACAACGGCCGTTATTTTACGTATTGTGAACATAGCCTAAAGGGCTGAAAAATTACCCATTTTTTGCTCAAAACGTTGTATGCCAGAAAAGAGGCCTTTAAAGACAGTAATTTCCCCTTTTATGTTTAAAAGCAGATTCCCTTTAAATCTGTTTACTTAGGTTATATTGGCTTTAGTGGATGTGACAGTTCACATGTAATTATTGTAAAACATTGTGTACCAACTTTGTTGTTTGCGGCATGTTCTGACCCCATTGGAATTTACTGGTTTACATCCAAGGCAGAATTAACTAATTAATTTTGACCTAAAACAAATACTGAAAACATTTGGATGTGTGTCAGTGTAACATCCAAGAAAAATCACAGAAGGCAGCGGTCAACTCAATGCATAGAGGCTGGCATCTAATATTAGGACAGCTGCTCACAGCTATTTACCAGTTGCCCTTTATAAAAAATATTTGAGAACAATTTAAAATTTTACAAGATCTATCTATCTGTCTGTCTATCTATATCTAATCGATCGCTAGAGAAAACAATTGCATGGTTGTTGCCAAGGCTTCACATATGGACAAAAGGGGTTGCCTCAGATTGGGCATAAAATAAGAATTAAATATATAAAACATTAAAAGAATATTCCCATCTCCATCATTTATGGCATATCCACAGAGGGCCCGCCTCAGGACCTGTGGTGACCGGAGATGGTTGTTAAAGGGGTATTCCGCCCAAAGTAAACTTTTAATATGTTGCTGCCCTGGTGCAGAGCATAAACAACCTATTGAGTGATCCCGCCTCCACTTCACGTCTGGTGGTGACAGCCCGCTCAGCCAATTACTGACCAGTGATTGGCTGAGTGGGCTGTCACCCCCAGACAAGTCCATCTCGGAAGTGGAACCGGGATTGTTCAGCTGTGGACATAAAGATGATGTAGGAGAATACCGTAGGAGCATGGAAAGGTAAGAATAGGCTGTTTGTTATGTTCTCCCCAGGGGCAGAAACATATTAAAAGTTTACTTTGGGCGGAAAACCCCGTTAAGGCAGCCAGATGGGCAGTTTTACAGAACAGTTTACATAACAGGCTGGAGGATAGAACTGGTTGACATTGTTCTCAAGAAGCAGGTCCAGCATCTGACAAACATTTATGTGGATAAGCTACTCAAAGTACTAAAAAGATATACAAAATAAAAATATTATTCACCTGTCATTGACTTTCTCGACAGTTTCTATGTTGCTGCTGTTTACTTTTTTGTATAGACCACATTATATCATACCTAAAAATAAGTAAAAACAGTAAACAGGTAATGAAAATCACAAATGATTATATAAAAATGCTTAAAAGCATTACAAAAAAACGCTCTGTTAAATTAGTGATAGCTTGCAGCCATTCCAGGACATTTCCCATTGTGCATGGCTTTGCCTCATTATATTATTTTTTTTTCATGAAACAATCTAGCTTTATTATAAAGGAACTGTCTCTGTACAACAGAATGCCATTTGTAGGCAATAATAAAAGTTGTGAGAAAAAGTACACAGTGGTTCAGAGTGGCTCTTATAAACAGCAGAAATAATTCCAAGCACAAAGAGTTTTGTGACGCATTATTTTCTAGGTACAATGAATGAATGTCATCTACAACAGTAACACAAAGAAAAGGAAATAAACTGAAAAAATTTTCCCGGAGTAAAAAAGTCCAAACTTCCTAAGGTCACATAAGAGGAGTTGCCTTGGAATAAAAGAAATCTGACCTTAGTCAGTGATTGGCTGGCCATGTGGGGATAACATGTCATCAGCAACCATGGAATAACTGAGAGCACCTGAAAGTATCAGCATGACAGCTGTGGGGGATCGGGGTAGGTGAGTATAGCCTCTCTTTATTTTTCTGCACCCCCCCCCCCCATCCACATATACATTTTATCCCCAGACAAGTCTTTCAAGTAGAGTTCAAGCACAATTCAATATTTAAAAACTTGACTGTATATTTTCTATGCTGGTACAGGTATTTTTTGTGAGGGATAGTAGATCGCCCATGTACCCTGCTTCCAATGCAGAGTTTTCTGTTTAGCCTGTTTAATTCTTTCACTTAGGTGGACAAGTAGATCACTCCTTCTCAGTGGCAGTGCAGCAGAATACTTGATATTCCCTTAGCAAGGACAGGATAGATTTCTGGGAGAGTTAAAATGTACCTGTCATTTCTGGAAACTTCTGATATGTTATAGCCGCATGTCAGAGGTTTGTATCGGTGGCGGTCCTTGTCGTCAGACACCCGCCAATTGCCAGAACAAATGTAAAAAAGTTCAGGAGGCATTATGAATAGACAATTTACAGTACAGAGACATTATACTACATTGTAACATTACTGCAACCATCCAACACTAAATACTTAAAGAGAATATACTATCAGGTATTTTTTTTTACCGTAGCCTCTCGGCACCAGTGCAGGGATGACATTGTCGTGCAGGCCCACTGCCCCCCAGTGTGACAAAACCCCCTCTCCCTGTGACCCGGCTCTATTAGAATCAGTGGGGCCGTGTCACAAAGGGGAGGGGATATAGTCACACTGGGGCCGATGGGCCTGCCCCCAGTGCTCTGAGGACGGCACCACTGGGATCCCCGCTCCTGTGCCGAACGACTAAGGCAAAAAAAAAAAAAAAAAAGCAATGTACCTGATAGTACATTCACTTTAAATGGAGGCAGGTTTTGTGCTAGAATATTGCAGATGCAACAGAGCTGTGGTTAAAGAGGACCTGTCACCCCCCGTGTCAGGGCAGAGGCCGGCCGGCCCCAGCTAGAGACCCTTATACTTACGCTGTGCACAAAGTCCCACTCCCGCCGCCGAGATATCACTGTCTGGAGCCCGGCGCGCGTGCATCAGAAATGAGTCCGACGCTCATAGAGAATGACGGCTCCAGTGCGCGCAACGGGCTTCAGACGGTGATATCTTGGCGGCGGGAGCTGCTCCAGGAGCGGGATTTCGTGCACAGCATAAGTATAAGGGTCTCTAGCAGGGGGTCGGCCGGGCTCTGCCCTGGCACGGTGGGTGACAGGTTCCCTTTCAATTACTAGATTGCTAGAATGCTGCATTTGCATTATATATAGGATTACAAAAATACTTCAAGTATTTACCACGATATACATTATATATAGGCAAACTGATTACAAAGCTCTTCCAATTCTATTAGAAAATTAGAAATGTTTTACAGCACAGCAGCACAGTTTTCTAAAATCTCATGTTTTTCAGGAAATTAAAGCTAATGTTATGATTTTAACTTGCGACTATAATTTTAGAGTAAGAAAAGAGTATGATTAGAGAACACCTACCCGATCTGTTGAAGTTTGCTTTAATCTAAAGGAGAGATAATTATTAGAATTAGGAAATTGCTGGTAGACTGTAAGACATGCAAGCAATTGTGTTCTTACTCGACATATTATGATAGTACTTTACAGAACATACACTTCGTATTCACAATGTCCATATACATTTACAGAAAATTGCTCATTATCCTATTATTGGTAATGTTCTTTCATTTTCACATATTCTTTTATCTTTTAGGATTCAAATTCCTTCTGCCTAGTATTAAGATTTGACAAATTTAATTCATTTCATTCTTTGAAGGTAATCCTCACTATGTACTTATTGCTTCTGTGTAACAGAAATAGATATTTTACTAAACATTCTGTCTTACAGGGGTACTTGAAATGGAGCCTAATATTTCCCTATGTATTGGACTGGTTATTTAAAGCGGGTCTGTACCCACAATCTCCCTCCCCCCAAACCGCTTGTACCGTCGGATAGCTGCTTTTAATATCTGTCCTCTCACAGGGCTGCAAGTTTAAAAGTTTTTTTTAAGGACAATATCAGCATTATCTGCCGAACGAACCTCAGGACAGATCTTGAATTAAAGCAGATATCTGACGGTACAAGTGGTTTGGGGGGCAGATGTGGGTACAGAGTCACTGTAAAGAAATTCTTCCCATCAAACGCTATTATCAACATTGTTATTACTAAATAAAAAATATATATTTTTGTAGTTACCCAGATGCATGTCCATCCTGCAGTATCACAAGGTGTGGGACAAATTTCCTAAAGAAATCCAACAGCATAGTGTGCCACTTAATTTTCTTGAAAGTAGAAGTGTCATAGAACTAACAAATCTTGACGACTTATGATAGTGCTAGAGGCTTCAGTGGTGCTCCCATAGGGGGTGACATAGAACATTGCTTGTAGACTCCGTGACACTTTTTTTTTCATGACTCTCTATCATGCCTGGGGGATCTCCCCCCTCCACTTTTCTCTTTTGTGTCCCCCTCCCCTCATTTTGTTTCTTTCTCTTCTCTCTTCTTTTCCTCCTTCTTCTCCCCCTGTTCCTCATGTGTCCCAATCCCCTTTATGTTGCATGTGATTTATATGTAGAGCCTTTCTTATTATGGTGCTTCTGGTGTTGGGCTTTGGACCCTGAATTACCCATGTTGGGAAGTTAAAGCGACTCTGTACCTTCAGATAGCTGCTTTTGATCCAAGATCTGTCCTGGGGTCCGTTCGGCGGGTGATGCAGTTATTGTCCTAAAAAACTACTTTTAAACTTGCAGCCCTGAGTCAAACGGCCGTGGCCTACAGTATCTGTGCCCTAACTTTGCACCACCCCTCCCTCCCTCCTCCCCACCCTCTTCATCATTAGGAATGCCGCTAGAACATTTTCTTCCGTCTGAACATTGCACAGGTGCCTTAACAATATAGCTCATGTGCCGTGCTGACACAGGTGATGAATAGTAGAAAATCTGCCTGCAGCATTTATGATGATGATGGGGCGGGAAGGAGGGATGGAGAGGGTGTGCCAGCCTAATGCATACACAATCTAGGCCACGGCTGTTTGGCACAGGGCTGACAGTTTAAAAGTTGTTTTTTAGGACAATAACTGCATCACCTGCCGAACGGACCCCAGGACAGATTTTGGATTAAAAGCAGCTATCTGAAGGTACAAGCGATTTGGGGGAGACAGATTGTGGGTACAGAGTCGCTTTAAACATGTACCAGATACTTGAATAGAATATCTTGTTCTGCTTTCTATGATGCATGTATAGTTTGTTTGTACTGTTTGTTTGTTAAACAAAAAAATACTTTAAAATAAAATAAAATATATTTTTTTTTTTAAAAAAACCCTAACAAATCTCAGGCAGGCAGGGGGGTGCGGGAACATAATAACAAAAGTATACTTACCTGTCTCTGTGCCCTGGTAGCGCTTACTTAACGATATCCGACAGACGCAGGCCTCCTGCAGCTCCCCCAACTGCAACGTCACATACTCGGATCTGGCTGGGACGGGACAACGCTACAGTCACTGACTGGATGAACAGGCAATTCATCAGCCGCTCCATGACATTGCAGCTGGAGGAGCCAGGGCTGAGACATACACCATACCTGGATGAAAATGACTTCTGGACGCTGTGACCCGAGACCTGAGAGCAGTGCTACGAAGCACAGGGACTGGTAAGTATACTTTTTTATGATCTTCATGCACCTGCCTGCCTGTCATTTGTTAGTTTCACAAGACTTTTTCTTTAGGGAATCTGTAAGCTGTAATTCAGATTCCAAACTGCTGACACCATTAGATGCTGCTAGGTCAAGAAGACACATGGTACCTTAAATATATTTGTGTGTGCTTCCATAGCAAATAAATTGCTTTTATTCTCTGGAACAGAGTAAAAGAGGCTTCTCCCTGCTGAAATGTCACTTGGACCCAGAGTCCCCAGTATGAGGTATGGGAGGGGGAGTTGCAAATAAGTGAACATAACATGTAAATACATATTACATATAAATATGCACAATATATACACACACATCATGCACAAATATAAAGACATTACCTATATGCATACATAGTGTACACACACACACATGAACGATACGTACATCAAATCCTTAGGGATTTGATTAAATCCCTGATGTTATCATTTCCCTGCAACATATATATGACGTATATTTAGGGTGGTGTCCATGTTTCTATGATATCCTATGATTGGTGTGCCCTGTTACTCAAAAAAACTTTTTGACAAACCTTGCAGATGTAGTTTTAAACCTTGTGATGCATGTTGTTTCTTCAAGATTTGAGTGCTCCTTTAACCTAGAAATAGTCACACACATGCAGGAGTTCTACTAATCACTGCTCCATCCTACTTGCCCTCATTGGGCAGGTGATAGATCTGTGTAGCAGGCAGATGTCCAGCTTTATGACCCTGCAATATGTAATGGACCCCCAACTCCCAAGCATAATAAATTAAACCAAAAAACGCAAAATAAAGACACAACACATTGTAATCAGGTGTCAAACGGTCCCAATTTTATTTATAATTACATGACACTGAAAATGGCAGACCCCCGACTCACGAAGAGTCACTCTCCAGCACTCAGGCGAGGAAAAAACCCCTGTGGGGGAAACCTCAAGGGAGCCATGGCTGGAGAGTTGCCCCTCCCCTGGGCTTAGAGGGTAATACCATACTATAAATATAATAAACTGGGTTTGAGAGAAATCCGACTGCAATATATGTCACCTTATTGATGGCTAGGCGGATGTATCTCTTCTCCCTCACAGATCCAGCTCAAGAAGGTGGAGACTTGATGAAGGGGTAGTCTAAAGCAGATCACCCCTTTTCCCCTGCTAGAACCTCCAAATTGCATCCCGGGAGGGGCAGTAAAGTGGTCAAGCTCAAGGTCCTCTGGCTCATCCAAGATGGCACTGATCAGGGCGCGGTGCTTTGCTTTATGGAACCTTCTTAATGACATAAGCGCTTGTCATCACAGTGCACGGTTGCCATGGTTACTGCAGGTAAACACATCTGAAACATTAACCCATTAATGACTGGCGATGTGCTTTACTGCAGAGGTCACTAAACACACTTGTGACCAAGCAAACAGCTTATGGTTAGGCCACAATAAGAACACAAAATAATATGGTTTGATGTGGCCCATACCAACCAATCACAGCTCAGCTTCCGTTTCTCAAATTACTAAAATAAAAAATTTAAGCTGACTTGTGATTGGTTGCCATGCACACCTAAGACAGTCTAACTTGCCCATAGCAACCAATCAAAGCTAAGCTTTAATTTTACAAGAGCTTGTTAAAATATGAAAGGTGAGCTGTGATTGGCTGCTATGGGAAAATCAGACCGTGTTTTGTCTCAACCCGTTCCTGTAAAGCTTATGATGATGATGATGATGATGATGATAATGATGGTGATCATCATCATCATGAATAAAAACAAATGACATCAAGCTTCCCAATGATGCTTTGCAGTCAGCCCTTTCTCAATACCTTCCATCTTTTTGTGGTTCACAGACATTTCTATACACTACAATTCCCAGCATTCCCTGTCACTCAGTGCTGAAATGGCTGTATTATAAATAAAGCTGTTGAAATGAATAGACAAGGAAGGTATCCCTACCTGGAAATCCTCCAGAGTAAAGACAAGTAGTATGGTTGGCATGTAACACTACATTTCTCAGGCTTTCATAGGAAATCGGTGATCACCCGGTTATTTGATCACTGGAGAAACTGCATTGACTGTACAAAAGGGACTGTCTTGTTGTTTTAAAGGAAAATAGTTCTCAGTATTAACCCCTAGACGACCCTGGACGTAAGTTTACGTCATGGAAGTCTGTCCCCAGACGACCCATGACGTAACCTTACGTCCTGGGTGTTTTTCCCGCTATGAAGCGCGCTCCGGAGCGGAGCGCGCTTCATAGCAGGTGGGGGCCGGCTGCAATCAGCAGCCGGGACCTTACCGGTAATGACACGCTGCAGCGATTGCGCTGCCGCGTGTCATTAACCCCTTAAACGCCGCGATCGCGTTGCGACCGCGGCGTTTAAGTGTAAGTGACAGGGGGAGTCCCCTGTCACTTACCGATCGGGACCCCCGCAGTGTGACTGCGGGGGTCCCGATCGTTGAAACGGACTGCCGGAGGTCTCTTACCTGCCTCTTTGTGGTCCGATCGGTGATCTGCTGCACTGAGCCTGCACAAGCAGGCTCAATGAGCAGATCGCCGATAACACTGATCGATGCTATGCCTATGGCATAGCAATGATCAGTGTATAAATCAAAGTACTGTATGTAGAAGTCCCCCAAAGGGACTTCAAAAGTGTAAAAAAAAAAAAGTTCAATACACTTACACACTACCCCAAAGCCCCTCCCCCAATAAGTCTAAATCACCCCCCTTTCCCATTATATAAATAAAACATATAAAAATGAATAAATAGATAAACATATAATAGACCGTAGCGTGCGTAGTTGTCCGATCTATTAAAATATAACAAGTGTCATTGCGACCGGTAAACGGCGTACACGAAAAGAGGGGAAAAAGTGCGCCGATTTTATGTTACATTATATATTAAAAAAAATCAATAAAAAGTGATCAAAACGTCCGATCTTCACAAATATGGTATTAATAAAAACTAGAGATCATGGCGGAAAAAATGACACCCCATACAGCCCCGTAGGTGAAAAAATAAAACCGTTATAAGCGTCACAATAGGCCCATTTTATTAATATTTAATTGCCAAAAAAAAGGATTTCATAAAAAAAATACATATATAACATTAGAGAATCTGTGTAACCTGCATATGGTTGTGTTCGGACGGACCTATAGAATAATAGTGTCATGTTGCTGTTACCATATAGTGCATTACATAGACACAGGAACCCCCCAAACGTTACCATATTGCATTCTTATTTACGATTTCACCTATTTATATCTTCATAAATAATATATTTGGAATTCCATCATACATGTTATGGTAAAATGAATGACGCCATTACACAGTACAACTATTCCTGTAAAAAACAAGCACTTACATGGCTTGTAGATAGAAAACTAAGAGTGCTAGAGCTCTTAGAAGGGGAGGAGGGAAAAACGAAAACACTAAGATCAAAATTTGCGCGGTCCACTGGGTCATTTTGGGCCTGGTCCTCAAAGGGTTAAAGGGGTACTTCAACAAAACTAATTCTTTGAAATCAACTGGTGATAGAAATTTGTAATTTACTTCTATTAAAAAAATCTCCAGTCTTCCACTACTTATCAACTGCTGTATGTCCTGCAGGAAATGGTGTATTCTTTCCAGTCTGGAACAGTGATCTCTGCTGCCACCTCTGTTCATGTCAGAAACTGTTCAGAGTAAGTTCCTGACATGGACAGAGGTGGCAGCATAGAGCACTGTGTAAGACTGAAAATAATTTACCACTTCCTGCATGGCATACGGCAGCTGATAAGTACTAGGAGGCGAGGGTTTTAATAGAATTACATTAAAAAGCACCAGGTACAGCTCACATGCTGTCAGATTTTCAGCCCCAGGGTCACACTGTGCAGGCTGCAGACCCTCTCCCTCCTCTCCTCCTGTGTCCCGACTGCCAGCAGCACATAGAGCAGATAGAGGAAGCCTGAAAAGAAGAGGTGATGGAGGGTCTCAGGGGAGAGAAGAGAGTCTGTGGTAAATCTGCACACTACATACTGCTGCTTGTCACCCCAGCCCCTCCCTGCCTCTATATAATATGATGAAACCCCAGGTTACTAGATAGAGGGAGTAAGTGACCGGGTGAAAGGCAAGTGCAGCAGTGTTGGGGGATTATATATCACTGAACATGATATATATTAACAGAGCAATGTCCCATTGTGTTTAATGGAATTTCCACTCTGCTGTTGAAACTGCAGAATTTCCAAGCAGAATTTTCTGCCACAGATCCACTTTCCGCCCAAAGGCCCAGTTCACACTGAGCAAGAATGGCGGAATTCCACAGCGGAGCTCTCCGCCATGGCATCCCGCCGTACTTAGTGTCATGGTTTGAGTGAATGAGAGGGCGCACACTCCTCTGTTGCCGCCGCTCTCCGCTCGAAGGAGTGAGGAGAGGGGAGGAAGGGGATGCGCGCGCCCTCTCATTCACTCATAGCAGGACACTGAGCACGGCGAGATTCTCAGAGATTCTGAGAGCTCTTGCTCAGTGTGAATGTTCTTGCTCAGTATGAACAGGGCCAAAGAATTGACATGGCGGATTCTGCTAGAGGAATCCTATAAAAGTCAATGGGGGGTAAATTCTGCTCGAATTCCGCTCGACTTCTGCTCCTATTCTGCCAGAGCTGAATAAACAAGGAATTTCAAGCAGAAAACTTTCCTTTTAATGGGGAACTCCAGGTAGAGGTTAAAAAAATGAAACTTCTGCAGAAGCATAACGCAGTACTTACCTGTCTATTCCAGTTTTGAAACTACCAAAAATCCATTTGTTTTGGGGGGTTTTGTTCTGTTTTGTGTTTCTGTCCTTCCTGGTTGATGAGTTCCCAGAATGCAATGCTTTCCCTCAGCTGATCATCACAGCTCCCCCCCATCACAATCAGTAACATTTGTGCTGCACCTGCTTTTGGTCGGTCAGAGATGGTGAATCACTCAGGGGATTGGGGGATCCAGCCCGGCCTTCTGTTACATTATGCCCTGCCTCCTGTCTGCATCATCAGCCTGTGCTCAGCAAGCACACACAATGTGAGACAGAGGCATGGAAGATTTGTCTCTTAAGGGGGGAGAGCAGAGGGAGCAGGAGACTATGTGAATTGGCACAGAGACCTTTTTTTTTTAACTTTGTGGATTTCTATCAGCTACCAGTGTGGCAGAACCGCACAGATACGGTAATACATTGTATAAACACATCTATATAACTTTTAATATGCTATTAATAGAAAACAAGTTTTTCTTATCCGGAGTTCCCCTTAAATTCCTTACTGAATACTTGCCTATTTCTTAGTGTGAACATACCCTAAGGCCCCGTTCACACTGAGCAAAAACAGTGGAATTCTGCAGTGCTCAAGGTCCTGCAGTGAGTGAATGGGAGGGCGCGTGGAGAGCGACGGGAGCGGACCTAGTGACAGATTCCCACTAATGACTCAGATACTACTGTATTTTATTTAAAGAGGATGTACCACCAGGTACGTCCTCTTTAACCTAACACAGGGATAGAACGGCGCCGTGACGGGGAAGTCGGTGCCGCGGTCCATTTTTTGAACTACAGCCCGGTTCCCCTGTACAGCGCTGTTCTTTCCACGGTTACCGGCCGGTTCTCAAGCACTGGAGGTAGGCCCGGCCGCCCCCAGTGGGAGTGAATTCCCTCCCCTGTATGACGTGGTTCTGTTGATTCTAATGAAGCCGCGTCATAGAGGGGAGGGAATTCCCTCCCACTGGGGGCGGGCCGGCCTACATCCAGTGCTGGAGCAGCGTCCGGTAACCGTGGAAAGAACGGTACCATACAGGGGAATCGGGCCGCAGTTCGAAAAACGGACCACGGCATCGGATTCCCCGTCACGGCGCCGTTCTAAAGAGGATGTACGTGGTGGTACATCCTCTTTAATGTTTACTGAATTTTTGAATGTTAGCTTTTGTGCCCTAGGTTTAATAATCTTGGGTCTATGTTGTGCTTATACATGATTTCACCAAAGTATTTTTACGCAGTCAGCTGTGTGATAATACTAAGAGGGGAACTTTGCTACAGAGTCTGGACTTCTAAAGTAATCTTTTACCACAGTCAATAGAGATTGTGCTAAGAAAGCAACGATTTGTAACTTCCTATAGAACAGAATTAGTTTATTGACTTGTCAGGGAATGAGTGAGAAATCAATATTTGACATGGCCTTGAGTCCTTATTATGTCTCTTTTTCTATCAGATTCTTTCTGAAGACAATTTTAGAGGCTAGGTACTTTTTATGGATATTGCCTTTTTAATCTTTTGGATTTTTCCCCTTTGTTTTACTGCAATGTGATCAGTTAGTATGAAAGCAACGTGTCTGCTTTGTCATTTACTATTAAGATCAGATACTCATAAATCTCTTGGTGGCAAATACTGTCTATACTGTACTGGATTTTTCAATGTATGAGATTTTATGTTAGATATAATGCCCAAAGGTGGGTTGTAACCAAGGGCAACAGATTATCAAAACTAAGGGCCCTTTTACACAGAAAGATTATCTTACAGATTATCTGCCAAAGATTTGAAGCCAAAACCAGGAACAGACAATAAACAGAGATCAAGTCATACAGGAAAGCCTGAGATTTCAACTCTTTTCGAATCCAGTCCTGGCTTTGGCTTCAAATCTTTAGCAGATAATCTTTCAGTGTAAAGGGCCCTATGCAGACCCTGTTTCTTTTAACATAATGCATCGGTTTAGACCTAGTTTCCTTTGTAACACAACCCCTTTAAGGTAAACCTTCCAAACCAAAAACATTAACAGTCTAGTGCAGCTGACCTATAAATCTCCAATCCTCCTGACAGTAAGTTATCCACGAGGGAGTATACCCCCCAACGTCGCTTGTGGATAACTTACTGTCAGGAGGATTTTTATGGTTCTTTGTATGTTTTACATAATTTTATGATCTGTGCATGTATTTTGATGATTGTATGAAGTATCTATAATAATTCTATGAATTGTATTTATTTTTAGCATAATAAAGACCACAAGGGCCCTGTGGCACATACAGCCTGCATTTTGATATCTACACTTAACTGCTAATAAATGTATTGTGTTATATAAGTATGAGTACACTGCTATACTTCTTTTAGAACTCATACCTAGAGGACAGACTGCTTTTAGGTTTACAAACCTTCCAAACCACTAATGGGGTTATCCAGCGAAATTATTTTTCTTTCAAATCAACTGGTGTCAGAAAGTTATAAAGTATTGTAATTTACTTCTATTAAAAAATCTCAAGTCTTCCCATACTCATCAGCTTCTGTATGTCCTGCAGGAAATGCAGTCTGACACAGGGCTCTCTGTTGCCACCTCTGTCTGAGAAAGGAACTCTCTAGAAAAGGAAAGGTTTCCTATGGGAATCCCCATAGAAAACCTCTCCTGCTGTGGACAGCACTCTGTTCATGATCCAGGAGCATCAGGAAGAACAGTACTATAAATACTTCCTAGGAACATAGGGTATATACATAAGCTTTTTATTTAGTCACATAGATCAGATTAATAAATAAAAAGCTGCAAAAACATATAACTCAGTGTTGACATTGAAAAAAAAATAATTTACTGCAGGCATCTTTAAATGATCAGGTGACTTTTTTTATTACATACATTTTCAGGGTAAAATGTTATTGACAGAAGAGGATAGAAAGTAAAATAATATGGCGAGAATTCTGAAAGTGTCATACTAGATGGCTAGCGAGTAAATGCAGAGGGACTAAGTGTTTTGCTTGCTATAACCTATGGCCTACGGTAACTCTCGAGACATATGTGGTAAGTCTGTGCTGAATGGTAATCATAGTCATAGCTCGGGAGTTAAAACCTCATTCTCCTTGCAGTCATGAGCAGAATAAGTATGAGGAAGGCTGCAGGCTTCCAGTTCTACATGAGGTCAATGTCCTGCAGGTGAAGAGCAAAGGGCAACAGACGATGAGTGTGTGGAAAATCTCAAAAAAATATATTTTTCACTGCTTCAAATTTGTAAATGGACAAAAATAAAAATGAGAATGAAGATTTAGTAAGTTATTCCTGATATCCACTGTGGGATGACAACCAATGCAATAGTGACACATACCCCCACCCCATACTTCCTCATGAAACCTGCTTTAAACAGTTGACTGAACAACCTGTCTTTCTAAGCAAAAAACCGAGCTTCCTCATAAAAGCGCTTGTCAATCTTTTCAGCAGTAACCTACAGGCCCCAGTGACAGGAGCCACATAACTTGCTTTAGGCTTTGTGGTCCATAAAGGACATGTTAAAAGCTTTTCATTACAGTGATGAAAGTGCACTTGACAGCTAATGTCATTATTCACATTAGACTGCTTTCCAAATCTTACTTTCCAAAAATATATTTCACATCAGATCCCAAAAAACTTTTATAGTCAAAGTTTTACTATCATCCGCTTTTAAGTGACAATAGGTATTTTAACCTTCAGGTGATCTTCTGTTATAGTATGTTAAAGAATAAAAGACGGATAAATAAAATATTGTCTCAATTGAATAACAAAATCTAACAGTTTAATTCCATATTTAATACGTGTAAAAAGTCTTTGAAAATTTAAATTTAATCAAATTGCATTTAAAGGAGAAGTCCAGCAGGCAAAAAAAACAAAAAACAAAAACTGTTCGGGCAGGGGACGGGGGGAAAACATAATAAAGAGTGTATATTTATTAATCACCATGCTCACACAGTGCTCCATCCTCCACCGGCATTCTGCATCTCATACTCCTTTAGGCTATGTTCACACTGCGTATGTTTCCGGCCGTAGTGCGAACCGCGAATATACGCACGTAGTTTTGAGGTTGATGCGTTCGCTTGAAAGTATACGATATACGCCCGCACAGTGCACACTACGTATGAGCTTACGGCCGGATTGTATTCGGCGCCGTGAAAAATTAACAAGACCATTGTTTGAGGACAGAAATGTTGAAACTCACGGCTGTGGATTTCCATGCGGTCCCGTACGAAGTACTTATTTCAGACAAATTGAACTTGATTTTTTGATCCAAAAGGTTCTGTGAGTTTTATTGGGCTGGGCGAAGATTTCCAAGTAAATGACCTGCCTCAGATCGCTTCGAAACAAGCTAGGGAAGCATAACTGTACTACGGGCGTATGTTCGCGCCTCGTACGCATCCGGCCGCATGTCGATTTTTCCCACGCCCTTAGTTTCAGCCGCACATGTACGGTGGCATGCGAAATGCGGCCGGACTCATACGCAGTGTGAACATAGCCTTAACATCATGACCCAGCTGATGGATACCCTGCTTAGCCAGTCAGTGACTGGGGCGGGACACCTCTGCAATCACTGATTGCCTGAGCAGGCTATATCCCCCACCTTTTCATCCATTGGTGTCCAGCAGCTGAGTGATGCGGTGCTACGTGCGTGTGGGATCTGGGGAGTATATTTCTTTATGTTTCCCCCACCCTCTGCCAACAATCTCATCTTCTAAACTGCTTTCTGGCCTGTTTGAAGCTGCTGGCCAGAGGGGGCCGGAAGCTGCTGGCCTGTTTGAAGCTTCCTTGGACTGGAATCCAATTACCTTTGTGTTGGTACAACAATAAAACTTTATTGGTGAAAAAGAGGTAGCAGGGACTCCCCTCTGTTACCACTTTTTCACCAATAAAGCCAGTGTGTTGTGTTGTTATACCAACACAAAGGTGAGTGCTGTCTATATCTTCTTCTATATCTTCTCTATCTACTTTATATCTTTGCTATTTGGACTGTTTTGAATAGCCCAAGAAGGAAAGGAGACCAATTAAAACTCAACAAAAGCTTTTTGTATGGTATGATTTCTTAAAGCATAGATTTCAATATGTTATCTAGTTGTAAATACATTTCAATAAACCTGAAAAACAAATACACCCAGCACTACCATGTTATTCACTCTATGATCACTCATTGGAAATAGGACCACGGTACATAGCATAGGGAGGAAATAGTTTGTAAAAATTTAGGGTTCACCCAATCCTTGTAAAGTGTATACACAAATTCCCCCAGATGGATACATGTATGAGGAGTATATAGCCACAATCGTGAACCCCCATCTGCGCGGCCGCTCTATGCCTCCAGTGTACTCCAATCCGCTCAACAAGGGTATCGTTTGGTAATCCTCTACGATGTTTTGTGAAAAAATAATCTGAACAGGAGGGTGTCCCGACCGTTAGCAGCGATCACTAGTCCTGGTGTTCCGCACCTATTTCAAATAGTTCACGATGATGTCATACCTGTGTGAGACCTTTGTGTGGGACAAAAATCCTACGCATTTCATTTGCCTTCCTCCGGGATGTCTCTACTACCCGAGATCTCCTTCTTATAGATAGTCTTGTACAGTCACCATTTTTATTTCACCAATGTCCAAAATTAGGAATAAAAATAGCATGCTCACTTGGTTTCCAGTTATTGATGTTCTTTAGAATTACCTTTCTGCATTACTAGCTTATCTATATATTTGATGGATCGCCGATGGTTTGCACTCTGGTTTGTTACAATTGCTTCCTTTTTTCTACCCTCGACCACCTATATTCATATATACCCATACTTTACACTGCAGGTGGCCTTCCTCTACCATGCTTTTCAATCCACTGAAGTTTTTTGACAATCTCATTACTACTTCATAAAGAGAGTGCAATATCGGTCAGAGAAAAGCAAATAATTCCAGATCTACATTTAAACCATTTCAATTATAAAGACATATTGCTCCCTAACATACGTTGTGACCAAATACGTATTACTGCTGCTCATATGCATTAGAAGGGGTGGGCCAGTGGGCATGTATTGGTGCATGGTGGTTGGTAGACCCGCCTCCAGTGCACAAAAATGCCTCAAAATGCCAAAAACGGATAACAAACGGAAAGTGAAATGGATGCATTTGTGTGCATACGTTGTGATCCGTTTTTTCCATTGACTTCCATTATAAAAAAGGATCAAAACGCATTAGTTTTTGACTGTACACAAAAATAAGGTAAGCTACATTTTTTTGTATGTTAAAAAATTTATGCATTTTGATCCTTTTTTTTTTTTATAATGGAATTCAATGAAAAAGCGGATGCACACGAATGCATCCTTTTTTACATCCGTTTTTTGCAAAAAAAAAAAAACGTATAAAAAGACCGTAATGTGAACCCAGACTTACCTTCATCCTCAGCACCCCATGCGCTATAGAAACATAGCAGCAGCTTAGATTCTTCTAACCTGCTGATAGTTTCCCTTTGAAGGATGAGTGTATTCTATAAATGTATGGAGGAAACACATACTGTATGCAATACTATCAAGAAGTATTTTTTGTTTCAATTTCTTTAGAATGACATTTGTCCTGTTTTTATACTATATGGTATTGTATCCCGTATATCCCATATACTGTATAGTATACCTTATTGCAACATTTTCATATCTCTCATATAACAGGACAACCCCTTTAATTGAGCTTGTACCTACTGAACATTTTTTCTTCAAAAAGTTAAAGTTCATTTGTATAGAAATCACCTTTGTGCTGAGACAAATGAAGGAGTTGACATTTCTTCATGACAAATTGTCCACTTTGCTACTTTAACACTTGTAAATGTTATTCGGTGACACGCGGCAGTCTTACTGCATCGGAATAATGAGCTCACGGACCAAGCCATCATCGGCATGCAGTATTCACATTCACCTTGTGTTCATGAAAGTCTGCATAGCCGTTTTCTAAAAATATACTGATGAGTCATTTGTTTTCCTGTTGCACCTAATGTGCGTATAGTATATATGTGTATGGCTCTCTACATAAATGTCTTTCATAAAGACACACTTAGGCTATGTAGTAATTTGGTCAGTATTTTTGTCCGTATTTTTGTCAGTATTTGTAGCCAAAATCAGAAGTGGGACTGACAGGGCAAAATTATGATGGAAAG
The DNA here is from genome assembly GCF_027789765.1 of Dendropsophus ebraccatus. NCBI lineage: Eukaryota > Metazoa > Chordata > Amphibia > Anura > Hylidae > Dendropsophus > Dendropsophus ebraccatus. Next base: position 125,358,013 of record NC_091458.1, read on the forward strand.
ATTTCAACCCACTTGTATGCAAGTCTTATTACACTTATTACGGAAAATGCTTATAAAGTGTTTTTTCCCTGCACTTGCTACTGCATCAAGGCTTCACTTCCTGGATAGAATGGTGATGTCACGACTCGACTCCCAGAGCTGTGCGGGCTGTGGCTGCGGGAGAGGATGATGGCAGAGCGATGCTCAGTGTCCCCCTGACATCATCCTCTCCAGCAGGCACAGCCCGCACAGCTCTTGGAGTCGAGTCGTGACCATTTTATCCAGGAAGTAAAGTCTTGATGTAGTAGTAAGTGCAGGAAAAAAAAAACTCTTTATGTGCCTTTCCCACAAAATGAGGATGCTTGGACTCAGGGAAAATGTATGCAAATAGGTAAGTAACTGGTTGTGTGATAGAAAACAGAGGGTGGTCATTGATGGAACATATTCAGATTGGGTTTTAGTTACTAGTGGGGTACCACAGGGGTCAGTGTTGGGTCCACTTCTTTTTAATATTTTTATTAATGATCTTGTAGAGGGGCTACAGAGTAGAATCTCCATTTTTGCAGATGATACTAAACTGGGTAAAGTAATCAGCACAGAGGAAGATAATATCATATTACAGAGGGATTTGGAGAAGCTAGAGGCTTGGGCGGTGAAATGGCAAATGAAGTTTAATGTGGATAAATGTAAGGTTATGCACTTGGGCCATAGAAATAATAAGTACAGTTATGTGCTAAATAATAAAACACTGGGTAAAACTACTTCTGAAAAGGATCTGGGAGTATTGGTGGACAGTAACTTTAACTTCAACTTTAGTGATCAGTGCCAGGCAGCAGCTGCCAAGGCTAATAAAATAATGGGGTGCATCAAAAGAGGTATAGATGCTAAAGATGAGAATATAGTTTTGCCTCTTTATAAATCACTGGTCAGACCACACATGGAATACTGTGTACAGTTTTGGGCACCGGTATAAGAAGGACACAGCTGAACTAGAGCGGGTGCAGAGGAGGGCAACAAAGGTCATTAAGGGAATGGGTGGGTTACAGTACCAGGACAGGTTATCAAGCTTGGGGTTATTTACGCTAGAAAAAAGACGTCTTAGGGGCGATCTGATCACAATGTACAAATATATGAATGGACAGTACAGAGATCTTTGTAGTAATCTTTTTACTACTAGGTCTGTAACCATGACAAGGGGGCATCCTCTACGTCTAGAGGAAAGAAGATTTTATCATCAGCATCGACGCGGATTCATAAATAAGTTCAAGGGAGGCCTGGATGCTTTTCTTGAACAATATAATATTACAAGTTATGGGCATTAGATTTCCGGTGATACGTTGATCCGGGGATTGTTCTGGTTGCCATTGGAGTCGGGGGGGGGGGGAGTTTTCTCGCTGTGGTGGGGCTGTTGTCGTCTGCCTCATAGGGGTTTTTGCCTTCCCTGGATCAACACAGTAGGGTTCCCCTAGGTTGAACCTGATGGACTCTAGTCTTCTTTCAACCTTATTTACTATGTTACTATGTTACTATGTAATACAATACTTTAATAAAAATTTTCATAGGACTTCTCCTTTAAATAAAGCCCGCCCCCTTTCTCAGTTGGATTTACTAAGAGGCATATGCCTCATAGTAAAGTCGTCTGGCCCTGCGCAGCAGATGTAGCAGGTCTAGATTTGTATCACAATTTATGTCTGCAAGCGGGTCTAAATCATGATAAATGATAAATCAGGCATGGGAGGGGAAGCTACGCCCCTTCCCTGCCTAGCCGTGCCCCTTGCTTGCCCATCAAGCGAGTGGGGGATATGGCAGGCACACGCCAGGGAGAAGGGGTGAAGATGCACCCTCTCCTATGGCGTACGCCAGGGGTGCAACAATAGTACATGCCCCCCTAGTGTTGTGTATAAAGATAAAATACATTGGTGTGTTGATAGTTCCCTGTATTTCCAGTTAGGTCATTAGATTGTAAGCCCTCGCGGACAGGGTCCTCTTCCCCATGTATCAGTCTGCCATCTGCCTTCATGTAATGTGTTTTGATCTTGTAATGTTCTTGTTTGTTTCCGCCTGTATAGCGCTCTGGAATTAAGTGCGCTTTATAAATAAATAATAATAGCCACTAAGATCCCCCTTTTTTAAACTCTGTTTATTAAAATAAGATTTGCATATTACAACGCAGTCCAAAAAGTTTTATTCAAGAATAATGCAGTGTCCAAAAGTGCAAAAAAGTGCCAAATGCTGTGGCCACTGTTCTTCATCCATTATTCTAAGTAGACAAAAAGCCAATTCACATGTGATGGGTCTCTGGGTTATTTCCGGAAGGAATAAAAGTGACTTTTCCCCCAAAGGTGGAAAGTCTGGGATAGTACCAAATTAAATGCCAGAAATCAGCTGCTTAGTAAGAACATTTTGGACGTTATGGGGTCGGTATTCTACCCCTTCTGCTTGGGGGAACAGGTGTTAGGTAACACTGATGAATGATGTATAGTTGCTTTAACTTGTTATTGGCCGCTGGTGCGACAAACAAGTAAGATTCTAAAATATCTTCAACATTTTCATCTGTAAGGGTAGGGATGTGCATGTCCGAAGAGCAGCTAATGAGTATTTAGGGACTTGATGGGTAAGCATATGTGGGAACAAGATTTTTTTTTTTTTTTTTTAATACTATCACAAAACCAACATATGATTTCCTGCTACTAGGAACTACTACTACCTACTTAGTAACTAGTAGGTACGTAGACAGACTTGTAAGTTTAGTAATTTTTAGGTCTAATTCTCATGCTCCATAATTTACAGAAGTTAAAGCGACTCTGTACCCACAATCTCACCCCCCTTCCCCCAAACCACTTGTACCTTTAGATAGCTGTTTTTAATTCAAGATCTGTCCTGCGGTCCGTTCGGCAGGTGATGCAGTTATTGTCCTAAAAAACAACTTGAAGCCCGTGCCAAATGGGAGTATCTGTTCCCTAACTTTGCACAACCTCTCTGTCTCTCCTCCCCACCCTCTTCATCATTAGGAATGCCAACATGTCCTTAATTATCCAGCCCATGTGCCGGGCTGACACAGGTGGGGAATAGGAGACAATCTGCCTGGGGCATTCCTAATGATGAAGAGGGTGGGGAGGAGGGACAGAGAGATTGTGCAAAGTTAGGGAACAGATACTCCCATTTGGCACAGGCTTCAAGTTGTTTTTTAGGACAATAACTGCATCACCTGCCGAACGGACCGCAGGACAGATCTTGGATTAAAAGCAGCTATCTGAAGGTACAAGTGGTTTTGGGGGGTCAGATTGTGGGTACAGAGTCGCTTTAAAGAGTGTGGAGCTGCACAGTGGACTCGTAGCTCTCCTGGCGCCATGTATCAATATCATACCGGGAGAGCTGAAAGGGACTTTACTGATTGTAACAATAAATAGGCTGTATCCGTGTTTTCCAAGACTCCCCAGGGCCGCATCCAACTTCTGCAGCCACTAGTAATCAAATGCTGCATGCTCAGGGTTGGACGGACCCAAGCAGGCTTGAGATTAGCTCATTTCTGTTGCCCTTTTTGGCTTTATTCCTCTCTCTTAGGCTATGTTCACACAATGGCAAAAAAAGAGAAAAAGACGTCCGTTATTGCTGCAATTTAACTGACTGCAATGCAATGTATTGTAGTCAATGAAATGACGGACGTCCAATGCACACAATGTATAAAATGACGGACATTATCTGCGCGGACATCAATATAATGATCATGTCAATTATTTTCAGGCGTCTTTTGCAAACAGCGGACGTTATTTTTTGTTGTAATATTGAATTTTGGGAGGGCACCATGCAATAGTCTCAAGCAGGGTGCTCTAGTGCCAAAGTGGGTCACAATATAGACGAAAAAAGAAAGCACTATATACAAGTACACCTTAAGGCTATGTTCACACTGCGTATGAATCCGTACGCAGGTATTACGCTGCCGTACATGTGCGGCTGAAACTATGGGCGTGCAAAAAATTTACATGTGGCCGGATGCGTACGCACCGCGAACATACGCCTGTGGTACAGTTATGCTTCCCTAGCTTGTTTCGAAGCGATCTGAGGCAGGTCATTTACTTGGAAATCTTCGCCCAGCCCCGTAAACCACACAGAACCTTTTGAATCGAAATATCAAGTTCAATTTGGCTGAAATAAGTACTTCGTACGGGACCGCATGGAAATCCACGGCCGTGAGTTTCAACATTTCCGTCCTCAAACAATGGTCTTGTTCATTTTTCACGGCGCCGTATACGATCTGGCCGTAAGCTCATACGTAGTGTGCATTGTGCGGGCGTATATCGTATACTTTCAAGCGAACGCATCAACCTCAAAACTATGTGCGTATATTCGCGGTTCGCACTACGGACGGATTCATATGCAGTGGGAACATAGCCTTAATGTATAAAGAAATTATTTTTTATTGAAACACAGAAAATTGTTTAAAAACACTTATAACATGACAACATATAGCACACACAAGATTATGGTGTACTATCAACCCAGTCCGCAACAGTAAATATCACCTGCCTATATTCCCTGATAGGAGAAAACTATATACATGCAGATAGATGTATAGGTGCAGACAAATACATAATATAGGTATGCATAATGTATTAACACTGCCACCTCATTCTATATGTATAAACATCCCATGCATAGTACTACAAGTGCCTGCATGACAAAATATACAACCTGTACCATGGGACTTCAAAAGAGGAGAACCAGCCCAACGCGTTGCGTCACGCTATGGGACTTCGTCAAAGGACAATTAGTCCTCCTAAACTAGAATAATGTCCCACCAGCTGTTATTGCAGGGTGGGGGGTGGTGCAATCCTCAAAATAGCGGACGTCATTTAAAAAAAATTATAAACTGACAAAAGAAAAACGTGGAAACATAGCCTTATAATCCTATGAACTCCTCTATAGGAGTTCAAAACACCAGCAAAACTGCATGTTTTCAATGCTCCAAGTTCCAAAGTAAAATACTGCACTAAAAACACTTGTAAAAAATGCCATTAAAATTGTTATAAATATGGTGTTTTTCAGAATTTGGGTCAAACACCATACTATTATGGATTATCTATGGTCTTCTTCAATGTAAGCAGTGTAAGCAGTCAGACTCTCTGTCATTGCACTCCCTTGATACATATAAAAGGTTTGACATTTATAAAAAAAAAGTGCTGTCTCCGGTTATGTTTGCTAATTTATTTCACTGCAGCACCTCGCCTGGTAGCTTTACTATCTATTTTATACCAATTACATTTCACCAACGGAGACATTTCAAGACTTTTTTTTTTCTTGAAGAAACTTGGATGACCTAAATGCCTTAGGGTGTATTCATGTGTGACTTTATTTTACACTATGACTTGTATGAAGATCTGTGAAATAAAATTACGCTAGTATGATTCTTGCAACAAATCTTCTGTGTGTGTGAAGTCACAATAAATCCTCTTTATATACGTTTTTTTTGTAACTTTTTTTGTAACTTTTTTTTTAAAAAGCTAGGAAAATAAGACTTTTTTTTCATTGTTTTATGCATTTTTTTTTGTGATTCCACCCCCCCCCCAGTGGTGTTTTCCCCTTGCTGCTTCCTGCCGCTCCACCTTATGTGCCGCGGAAAAGCTGGATCCAATCCTGAGAAACTTGGAGAAGTTTCCCAGGATTGGATCCAGCTTTTTCTGGCATCCTGGGAGGAGTGACAGCCAGCCAACTTGATAAGCGGAGTGCTGATCGAATTAAGAGCTTTGCTACGTTAAGATCAGCAATTCGCTCATCTCTTGTTGATTAGCCCTGTTTAGGGTCCATTTAGACCGAAAGATTATCTGCCAAAGATTTGAAGCCAAAGTCAGGAAGAGGAGAAATCTCAGGTTTTTCTTTATGACCTGATCTCTGTTTATAGTCTGTTTCTGAGAAAAAAGAAGTGTGGACAGCGCTCCATAGTGTAAAGTCTGATGGTAAATGTGCAAAAAAACAGGCGAGTAATTGGAGACTCTCACCTGTAATGGTTGTGCATATGGAAGGCACAACACTCAGTAACGCATGTGTGTGGACCGCAGCCACTCCCAGAGACCAAACCGGTAAGCAAATAGTCAGATCCTCCACTCCAAACCCTGGGTAATTCGGGCGCAGATCCAAGATAGGCAAGATAAAAGTAGATAGAACTATAAAAATTTATTAAAACAACGACAACGCGTTTCGAAGTCGTGCTGACTTCTTTCTCAAGTGTCTTATACAAACTATATTCTGAGGTCCATAAAAAGGAGTGCACATGCTCAGAAGGAGCTATGGCACAGATGGTCTCTAATTACAGACAAAAGAAACGCCCATCAGTAGGTGGGCCATTATATCTCTTGGTTAACATATACACAATACACACCAACAAAAACATATATATATATATACATAAATATATGCACATATATATATGTAGAAATACTGAGTATACATAAAAAATCACATAAAAAAAGTCATGTAAAAATAAATATATAAATATAAGTGTATATTATAAGGATAAAAAAGTGGCCTATCTAGTATTTTCAATGGTCTCATTCAATCCTTGTGGGGATAGAGTGGATAGTTTAAAGATCCAGTATGATTCACGATTGATCAATTGTCGGTATCTCCTCGGATGGTTTTCAGGGATCTGTTCTAGTATAATAAGTGTTATATCTGTAGGGTCACTTTTATGATAAATGGAAAAATGTTTGGATACACTATGCAGGAGGAATGCATTTTTTATATTAGATCTATGCTTATTCATGCGTGACCGCACTGTTTGAACAGTGCGGCCCACATATTGCAAACCGCAACTACATTCTAGCAAATATACAACAAATTGGGTAGCACAAGTAAGTTGGTTGCGTATTGTAAATGATTCACTAGTGATATTGGATTTAAAGGTGTTTACTGGGTCCGATGACATCCATTCACAGCAAAGACAACGATTATGTCTACATCGCATGGATCCCGTATCGTCTATATTAAGTTGTGTGAGATCATCAACTGATATTCTGCGTAGTCTACTAGGAGCTACATGGCCCCTTAAGGTTTTTGTTCTTCGAAAAATAATATTAGGTTTTTTTGGTATTATAGATTTAAGTATTGGGTCATTACATAAAATGGACCAATTTTTTTGCAGATACTCTTTAATGCGGTCACGCATGAATAAGCATAGATCTAATATAAAAAATGCATTCCTCCTGCATAGTGTATCCAAACATTTTTCCATTTATCATAAAAGTGACCCTACAGATATAACACTTATTATACTAGAACAGATCCCTGAAAACCATCCGAGGAGATACCGACAATTGATCAATCGTGAATCATACTGGATCTTTAAACTATCCACTCTATCCCCACAAGGATTGAATGAGACCATTGAAAATACTAGATAGGCCACTTTTTTATCCTTATAATATACACTTATATTTATATATTTATTTTTACATGACTTTTTTATGTGATTTTTTATTATACTCAGTATTTCTACATATATATATGTGCATATATTTATGTATATATATATATATATATATATATATGTTTTTGTTGGTGTGTATTGTGTATATGTTAACCAAGAGATATAATGGCCCACCTACTGATGGGCGTTTCTTTTGTCTGTAATTAGAGACCATCTGTGCCATAGCTCCTTCTGAGCATGTGCACTCCTTTTTATGGACCTCAGAATATAGTTTGTATAAGACACTTGAGAAAGAAGTCAGCACGACTTCGAAACGCGTTGTGTCGTTGTTTTAATAAATTTTTATAGTTCTATCTACTTTTATCTTGCCTATCTTGGATCTGCGCCCGAATTACCCAGGGTTTGGAGTGGAGGATCTGACTATATAGTCTGTTTCTGGCTTTGGCTTCAAATCTTTGGCAGATAATCTGTCAGATAATCTTTCTGTGTAAATGGACCCTAAATTGAACTAATTAGCATATGGCACTTTTAGGCTATGTTCACACACAGTATTTTTGCTCAGTATTTTGCAACCAAAACCAGGAGTAGATTGAAAATGGGCTACCATTTTAAAACAACAGAAATAATTTGCCATTATATGGCGGCCATTTACTCAATTTCAACAGTGTGTGAACGCTGAAATAAGTGACAGGTTATTAAAAATGTGTGCTTAAAAAAATATGGCTCTCTATTCACCGTTGTGGTATAATGGGTGTGTATTGCACAAGTTTCTCAGTGTAATATATACATGATTTTACTTGTGGCAGATTATTTGCAGAAATTTTTGAGATGTTCCCATTCATCTGAATATGGCATGCAGAAATCAATGTGCTTCCCTCAGGCAAAGTGTGTGGCAATTGCCGGCAAAATAAGATTTCTTTCAAATCAACTGGTGTCAGAAAGATATATAGATTTATAATTTACTTCTATTTAAAAATCTCAAGTTTTCCAGTACTTATCAGCTGATGTATGTCCTGCAGGAAGTTGTGTATTCTTTCCAGTCGGACACAGTGCTCTCTGCTGCCACCTCTGTTCATGACAGGAACTTTCCAGAACAGGAGAGGTTTTCTATAGGGATTTACTATTGCTTTGGACAGTTCCTGTCTCGGACAGAGGTGGCAGCAGAAAGCACTGTGTCAGACTGGAAAGAATATACCACTTCCTGTAGGGCAAATAGCGATTGGCTAAATATTTTATAAAATAGATTTAAAAACTATATACAGTAGCTTTCTTAAACCAGTAGATTTAAAATAAATAAATCTCACCGGTACCCCTTTAACCCCATCCCAACAATTGACATACTAGTATGTCATAATTTTGGAAAGTAAATTTGGCTTACTAGCGGAGCCTGCTCCAATCTCGGTGGGTGCAGGCTGTTATCTATAGCTCATACCCACCTGGGTATGGGAGAGTTAGCTGCTCTGTAGGGTCAGTATTTTTTTTTACTATTAGGCTATGTTCATACACAACAAAAAATGTCAAAATACAGTCGTAATTTGCAATGGCAATAAAACAATGGGGGAGATTTATCAAACATTGTGTAAAGTGAAACTGGCTCAGTTGCCCCTAGCAACCAATCAGATTCCACCTTTCATTCCTCACAGCCTCTTTGGAAAATGAAAGGTGGAATCTGATTGGTTGCTAGGGGCAACTGAGCCAGTTTAACTTTACACCATGTTTGATAAATCTCCCCCAATGTGTTAACAGGTGAAAAGAAACTACCATAGTTTGCAAAATCAGGTAGCAAATCATGAGTATGTCCGTTATTTGGAAGGGCATAATAAATTGCGGCCGTTATTCTATACTGTGTGTCAACTGCTGGCCAGTTTCCCATTGACTTTGCACATTAATATTTTGAAAATACAGCAGTATTTTAGCCCCAAAATTATGTCTGTATTTTTATTTTATTTTATGGTGTGTGAACCTAGCCATATTCATACCTACAGATTTTCCAAAGGATCTGCAAGTAGTCCACAGCAAAATCTATGGTACATGTTATTTTGGGTTTTTTTATAATTGATTTTTACTATTGATCTCAGTAGTAAAATTCCTCAAAAAAAAATCCTCACAATCATTCTGTGAGAGTAATCTGTAAGATTGATAAAATATTGACCACAATCATGGTACTATAAAGTGCTGGAGATTTTACCTGCAACAAATCCATCCCTTGGTAATTTACTCCAAGGCTTCTCCCACATACACTTTTTTTAAAAAAAACTTTTTTTTAATACTTGAAAGTAAAGAAGTGGCTTTTTAAATGATGGGCCAGATTTACTATTGAAAATAGGATATACTGTAATTTTGGCAGAACTTGTGTAAGGTAGTGTTCACACGTACAGGATCCGCAGCAGATTTGATGGCGCAGATATCAATGTAACTAAATCTGTTGCAGATTTGTTGCGGATCCTGTACGTGTGAACGCACCCTAAAAGAATGGAATAAAAGAATTCTGATGGAGTAGCTCTGCCAACCACCTGATCGGCAGAGGTGCTGGGTGTCCGCAGCCCACTGATCAACAGGCCATCCAAGTCCAAGAAAACCCCTTTAAGCACCTGTGTGTTTTGGTGGTGTTATTTTTCTGCAGCGTTAATACTTATTCTGCCACCAATGTGTGTGAGAGAACGTAACATATTCATGCAATGGATATAATTTCTTCAATGTACCTTGAAAATGTTATAAGAAAATCCTCTTTGCAGCTCTGTCTGACTAGCAGGAAAAAGCTACAGGACCCAGGGTATGTCCTCGGAGAGGAGGGGTTACAAGAAAAGCAATGGTAAATAGCTACAATTTCCATAAACCAAATATAACAATGACCACAAGGTGGCAGCAAATCGCTTTAATCATATTGTAGAACAGCTATAACACAATGCAGTGGATGTAGATTCCAATTGGAAAGACTTAGCTAGGGCTCCACATTACTCTAACATTTCATACATCACATGAAATAATTATTCCACTTGAACTCACATGATTAGTGTAAACATAATAAAGAAATGCAACACACACACATATACATACACTTATATGAGAGACCTATAAACATTGGCTAATTTGTTTAACTGGCTCAATATCAAATCTGCACTTTAATGAAAACTTAATATGTCTACTAACACCTGTGAATATTTGGACGTTTTTTAGTTCCGGATGTATTTATTGTACCGCTTAGACTCTTGATCTATTTATATAGTTAGATGATGAATTTTAATTCTTTCTGTTTACCTCATCTGTAAGGCAGCCTGCCAGGTAACCTTCTCTGCCGGCAGCTGTGACATGCCTACTCGAGTGCAAGCCTTTACCTATGCAAATCACCGCACCATAACTAGGCTAATCACATGCAAATGAGCTGCCCACACTTCCATAAAAATAGCATATATTCAAAGAGTTCATTGTGTCATCTGGCGTATATTATGTATGCGTGTCATAATCACAGAGATGATCTGGGCATTATCACTATCCATCCTATTTCCCGTAACTAAGATGCCGGTCTAATAGCAGTCTTATGGGAAAAAGACCTGACCATTTCTCTTTTGTGTTATTGTATCTTTTTTTTTTTCTTTTTGACAATAGATATTGTAACTCGGGAATTAATTATTTAAATTGCCTATAGTTCATAAAACAGAGCGGCCAGTAGAGGGCATCATAGACTAAGCTAATAGTGTCAGACATCCGCAGATACAGTAGTTACTATAGGACCAAGAATTGGAAGGAGAATGAAATTGACTTTTGCGTACAAGTCATCAAGCGCTTGGCCTAGTTAGTGTTTCACTTAACTACTCAGGAGGTTGGTTCATTGACTCACTTAATTCAACATCCTTTTACAGACAGAGAAGAGAAGCAGCAGTTTAGTTAGCTACCTAACAAACCTCCATTGCCGTCATCACATTTATGCCCTTTATTTAATATGAGGCCGGGTACAGATGATGGGAGAGGTTGGCATGGTGCCATCAATAAGCGGTTGATGAGGCTTCCACTGCTATAGTCCATGTCCTCCGTCACACATTAACCCCCACCCCCCTGGCTCACAGCCTTATATATAGGTATACAGACAAACCACATGTGCTCACCAGTCACAAACACCTTGGTTACAAAACATGAATTACAAAAGGTTGGAAAGGTTAGCCTTGTTTTTCTGCATTTATAAGTAGTGAAGGTACGCCTAGTATTGGCTGGGATTCTGGGAAACCAGTTGTAAATAGTGAGCGACCAAACGATTAGCAAGGAAACATTTCTCAACTGTGCAACTGATTTTTTAAATGTTAAATATTTTTCACAAATCCGCCTTAAGATGAAAATTTCCACCATTCCTGCCATATGACAAAAATACATGGCATGGGCAGCTCTCTCAGTTGATGCATCTTGGCATACTCCTATATACTTTTAGGGAAGGAAGCTCTTAGTGAATCTGGCTGGGTGCCTGACCCTGCGCCTGGCGTACCAAATCTACACCTGCTTCCAGCCTTCCATTTTAGATTTGGGCTACACCTCCCTGCCTTGCGGCACACCCCCGAGCCCCCCCTGCCTGCCCATCGGGTGAGCAGGGGATACGGCAGGTGTACACCAGGGAAAAGGAGCGAATCTGTAAATGTCCCCCTTTATTTTTCAGTTGACCGAACCTGCCGCTTGCCTCAGTTCTAAAATGTATGGGGCACTTCTGACAGATGATCCAGCAGTATGGCTGAGGCTCAATAAGGTAGAGAAGCTCGTTTACTGAGCCTATTACATGGCTCGACTGTCGTGCAGCGAGGGCTGCACAGAGATCGTTTGCGATGTCCGTGCAGTTCTTGCCTTTATATAATAAAGTATGTACATACCTGTCTACACTCACTGGTATCTTCCTGGTATGGCCGCTGCCAGTGATTGGTCTAACAGCCTGTCACTTCAGAGACTAGCTCTGCAGTTCTTGCAGAGACTGTGGGACCAGCCAGCTAGGAAGATACCAGGGAGCGGGCAGAAGCACCGGGGAGTGTTGACAGGTATGTATGAACTTTATTATTTTCTTTATACCTTTATCAGCCGTCAGCCACACATCACTATAACACATAGTGATGCACAGTGGATGGTCAATGATTTTAGGTCATGACCAAAAGACACAATTAGCTGATGATCGCTGTCACCGGCTATGGCCACCTTTTGTCCTGATGATCTGATAGTTACTGTACAGTTCACATGAATATACTGTATTTAATAAATCTCCCCTTTTGTAGTTTTTGACTTTGTTAAAAAAATGTGTCTCTGTACCTTGAAAACCGGATTCTGTCCTGTTGCTTTGTGCCTTCTTCTTCTACAGGTTCTATCTGCAGGGCAGAAGAAGGGAACATGCATTATTTTTGTTTCCTCTGGCATCCTGTTTTAATAGTAAATTTGCTTGACAAATATGGATTTCTATGTGCTTACCCCACCAGATTCACTAAGAGGCGCACACCTCCTAGTGAAGTCAGTCTGACCTGCTGAGCAGGTTTAGATTTCTGCCATGATTTACACCTACAATGGTGGTAAATTTGGCGCAGGAGGTGGTCACGACTCCTCCTCGCGTTATTACTCCCCTCCACCTGCCCAGGTAAGAATCCACGCCTTCTCTGTGGCGTACCTGGGACTATGTTATCACTACTTAAAAATTAAAAGTACTCTGCTGAAGGTGGCAATATACTTGACGAAAAGTACCTGTATCTATAGCTATGAAGATCCACCTTTTTCTGGTCGAGGGCACCGAGTGACACGATCCAGGAACACAGGCTACACGGGGTTCCCCTTTAGGTTCTAGTGAGTTGCAGCAGAGTAAACAGACTTTAGTTGCTCTTACCAGACGGTTACCTAATCTAAGCTCCTGATGAACGTTGCAGAGCGCTGAGAGAAGAAAGGACGAGGAAGATATTTTGCTGCAGTGAGTAAGGCTTTTGTTTCATCATCATTGCGGCCAGCCACTTATACTAGGTTGTTATTTGTTTGGGGGTTAGTTGTTTGGAAAGCGTCAGATCTAGAAAAGGGTTGTTTCAATAACTACATCACCTTCCTAACGGACCACAGGACAGATCTTGGATTAAAGGGGAACTCCGGATAAGGAAAACTTGTTGTCTATTAAAAGTACATAAAAAGTTATATAGATGTGTCTATACAATGTATTACCATATCTGTACGGTTCTGCCACACTGGTAGCTGATAGAAATCCAGGAAAAAAATGGCCTCTGTGCCAATCCACATTGTCTCCTGCTCCCACTGCTCTCCCACCTCAGGAGACAAATCTTCCATGCCTCTATCTCACATTGTGTCTGTCTGCTAGACACAGGCTGTTGATGCAGAGAGGGGCAGGGCGTGATTCACCATTTCTGACCGGCCAGAAGCAGGTGTTTCAACTTCGCTGAGAGCTAAGAGCCGGCACTGCCAATCCCACCTGCACAAAAAACAAGGCATAAACAGTATATCCCATGTAAGATAATATCGAATAAAGTCTTTTTTGTGGGAATCAACTTCAAAGATAAAAGATGCTTGATCATAATATGTGTGTGGAAAGGGGAAAAAAATGTAATTTAAAAAGTTCTTTGCTTTATTCCAATATCAGCATTAGAGGTATGTGTGTGCTTAGCGTGCTGTGCAGGTGGGTGGGACCTCAATGAAATGATAAAGTACTGCAAATAATTCGGTAACACAATGAAACTGCAATGTGTGAATACAGCCTAGATGTTCTGCAACAGCTTTGGGCGGGGAATAGGCAGGGTGGGGGACTGTGATGGAACAGCTGAGGGAAAGCATTGCATTATGGAACCTGTAGTACTGAGTACATCTGCTCAACCAGGAAATACAGAAACACAAAACAGAACAAAACCCCCCAAAACAAATGGATTCTTGGTAGTTTCAAAACTGGAATAGATAGGTAAGTATTGTTATATGGTTCTGCAGAAGTTTCATTTTTTTTTTATTTTTTTTACCTCTACACGGAGTTCCCCTTTAAAAGCAGCTATCTGAAGGTACAAGTGGTTTGGGGGGGGGGGGGGAGTCAGATTGTGGGTACAGAGTCGCTTTAAAACTGACTTTAATGTGGGTAATCTAGTATAGAGCAGTACTTCTGAATCTGTGAAGCGGGCCTCACCGGTGAAGTGCCCCCTGAGTTGCTGGTGAGGCACAACTGGGGAGGCCAAAAGTGATCATAAGCTGCAACGTCCCTTCCAAGGCTGCAGCATCTTTGGTTTAGTAACAATATTGACTTTTTTTTTTTTTTTAATAATTTAATGTTATACAGAGATAAAGAGACAAATGAAGGGTAGACTGAGCAATATTTTTTATATTTGCATGGACTTCCACCACAGATGGTGAGGGCTCAGCATCTTCTTGTCAGTCTGGTGAGACCCAGGCTTTGCCTGTTGGGTGAGGCTCCGGTAGAAAATGTTTGAGAAGCACTGGTATAGAGCATGGACTATCACTGAGGCCAAACACATCTAAATATATCAACGATATTGAAGGCATCACTCTTAAAAATAAAACCAAACTCTCATTCACCTAGGATGATTACAGCCCAAAGTGCATTCCAGCACTCGCTTTTTTCTGGGGGTCTTCGTTTTGCTATGTAAATAATTTTGCTGTTTGCTATGCCTCTCTGACCCCTAGAAGAAGGTAAGTGGTGATGCCGAAATACATGTTAGGGTGGCTCCATTTCTGTGTTTTAACATCTGGTTGCTGAAGTAGTTTATAGCAGCTAAGTCAGTAAGTGAATTGAGTACACTTACTAATACTGTGCACTGAACTATTTTACTATAAAGTGACCAACCCCTTTGAAGGGTATAAAGGGTACATATCAAATCCTAGTATGTTTGTACCTGACAGGTCGGCCCCTGTAATAGGGCCTTTAGACATAATTCAAAATTAATGGTTTTACATATCGGTTAATAATGCTTTCACATGTTGTTAGTGTTAAAATCACAGGAACATTTCAGTCACGTGGACCTTTGTCAACCGGGTATATAATCAGTAGTGGGAGAAGGAGATGATGAAGAAGAAGTAATGAGTTCCAACTAGGGATGGTCCGAACTCTCGGAAATGATTCCCGCTGTCTGCCCGCTCCGTGGAGAGGGTGGATACAGCGGGAGGACCACCTGGAAAACTAGGATACAGCCATAGCCATATGCTGTATCCCAGTTTTCCAGGCGGTCCTCCCGCTGTATCTGCCCGCTCCACGGAGCGGGCAGACAGCGGGAATCTGATGCCGAGCGTTCGGGTTCATACGAACCCAAACCTTGGCAGTTTCGGACCATCCCTAGTTCCAACCTTTCACAAGTAGCAGACTTGTAGACACAGATGCCGCATCTGCTTCTTTCCTCCTTTCTGTCGTTACTTTTTACAAAAAGACGTACTTTTGTGTGTGTCACAGGAGTGGTCTCTGAGCATTCAGAGCGCTTGCAGAAATGGGAACTGCTGGCTGGTGGAAGGGGAGAATAAAGTCAGTTTTTCCTAATATATATTACAAATTTCATACATTTAAGGTAATTTATACATGAAAAATGATAATGGTAGGATAATGATGATCCTGGTGTATAATCTTTCTTTCTCTTCTGCACTATGTCTGACATTTCATTGTTGCATGCTGCCGCCTCGTATGCCAGTATGTTGTCAAGTACCACAGTTTGATGTAATTGCATGTTATTGTGAGGGTTTGCTTTATAACTGTTTCAGATATGTAATCCATTGTAATAAAAAATGGTAATAACATCGTTTGAATTCATTTATTTATAGTTTAGAAGCCTCTAAGAAAATGTAGTTTGGCTTATTTCAGCACAACTCTGGAAGGCTAATATCTCAAGAGCTTCTATCATATCGGTGCATATTTTTGCTTATATTGTAGAATATATTTGCATGAATCTTTCAACACCTGCTTATGTTCTGAACGTATATTCCGCGAGAAGGGAGGAAGTATTTTAAGCTAATAAAAAATGTACACCCTGTTCTAAAATCAGGGGTCACTGAAGAATTTGAAACCAGTTAATCAGATTTTAGAATTCAGAGGTCTGTGGTAGGTTATGCTACAGGCCTGCTGTGTCTGGAGACTTATAGCAAGAATAGTAGTAGCACCTTAAAGGACAACTCTGGTAGTCCCCCCCCCCCAGTAATTAAAGCACAATACAAAGTTATATAACTTTGTGATGTGCTTTAATTATCATTCTGCCCCCTTCCCTATCACCCCCACCCTCGACTGCCCCGTAAGTATTAGAACATATACATACCTGATCCTTGTTAACCATGGCCAGCGCCATCCTGTGTCCATGACGTTTTCACATCGAGCTGGCCCCCTTGTGAGACGTTAGATGCATGAGATGACTGACAGCTTGCCGGCAATTCGGAGCTAAGCAAGTTGTTTGTCATCTGACGCTCTCCAGCCCCTTGTGCGACATCAGGAGATGAGTTACAGCTTGCACAGCTCCGATTGGCTGAACAAGCTGTCAGTCATCTGACGCTGCCGGCCGAAGAACGAGGAAAGACAATGCCGACAGGCGCTCTAGGGACTCGTGATCGGTGGGAGATTCCAACAGCAATGGACCCAGGAGTGAGAGGAATATAGAAACAGCATTTGCCATTGTTTTTTTTCTTTTTGCGCCGGAGTTGACCTTTAAACCA
This sequence comes from Dendropsophus ebraccatus, assembly GCF_027789765.1. Classification (NCBI taxonomy): domain Eukaryota; kingdom Metazoa; phylum Chordata; class Amphibia; order Anura; family Hylidae; genus Dendropsophus; species Dendropsophus ebraccatus. Next base: position 125,375,054 of record NC_091458.1, read on the forward strand.
CTTGCCAACTGCCAATAGACTATAAAAAAATCTCCCATAATCCCTAACTGTGTGTGCAGTGCTGCCCTTTCTTTTTTTTATCTACTTACTCTTTTTCTTTAGTTCCCCAGTGTGTCTCTATCCCTCCTCCAATAACTTTCATTGTAAAGACCCTATTACACTAAACGATTATTGGCCAACTACGGCCATTCAGGCTGCTAATTGTTTAGTGTAATCGCACATGTTTAAAGGCAACATTTATCTGATATGCACATTGTTGGCTGATTATGGTCTTTCATTATGCTGAAAAAGCATGATTTGTACACCAATGGTCTGCTGCGCCTCTCTCCGTGTCATAGTAGCTGTAACAGAAGACCGCTGTTGACTTCAATGGGCCACCCGAATGATCTAAGGACAGTTAGGGTGGCCCTCCCACTGCTCATCGCTCACTGTTTTTGCGTGTAATGAAATATTAATATACGTTCTTTTTCCACTATACTTATCCCTGATCAGTCTACTTGTTCATAAATATCTTTTTTTCTATATATATATTTTTTCACCTGCCAACTTTGCATAGACTATAACCCATTAGTGCCCAGAAGCTGAGGCAGCTTAATATTTGGTGGTGTTGCCTATAAAATATAGTATTCCCTTGCTGACTGAAGTGGAATCCTGTCAATTTAACTCTAGATGCAGCAGTCAATAGCAATAGATAGTACTGTATCTAGACAGTGATTTGACGGCTGGGGTGATAATCAGTTACCATGCCAGTCGAATAAATTTCAAATAAATGCCAATAAATTTAACCCAAAGGGGTTTTCTGGGTAAAATGGACTGATGAGCCATCTGAGGATATTGATTCTGTTATTGGTTCTCCACTGTTACATAGGCAAAAAAAATGGAATAAAAAGTGATCAAAAAGTCCTATGTTTCCTATAATGAACTGTGTGTAATGATTTGACTAATATTTTAAGGCACTTTGGTCGATGATCGGCCGTTGTAAAAGTGTCAGCGATCAGCCGAGGAACGGGAAAATGCCAGCTCATTAGCTGATTGCATCTTTTGTGCACTATTGCTGTTGCCCGCAAATCATATGTACTTTATTTTTTGACATTTTATATTTGACATTCTATATCAAATCTAAAAATGAAGGAGGAGAGGATAGGAGGGCTGATTGTTTGTTGTAGCTGTCAACCAAGTATCCAGGTTACCAAGTAACTGGGTGCCTATAGGAATTCACTGGGACCAGAGAAGAAACAGTCCATATTATTCCCTCACTGGGCACTTTAAACTTCTATTGAGCTATACCAAGTTACTGGGATTAGTGAATGGAGCGTGCACTTTACATAATCAGTGCTCACACTTCACTCCTATTGTGTTATACAAGTTGGGTTTCATTAGATTGGATGATTGACATTTTTTTTAATTTGTGATTTTCCAATTTTTACAAAAACATGCGTTAACAAATTCGTCCTTCTGTAATAGTCCCAGTACTGTAGCTACTAGAGTTTTGCTGTTTTATTGAAATTTGTTAAGCTTTGATTTCGCAAATATTTACGCATTTGACCCAAAATTCGCATGATTTGCAAAACTAATTTCCGGCTGCTTCGCTCATCTCTAATCAGCATCCTTCCCTTTGGGCACAACAATCGCAATTTTTGTCAATTTTTCAAAAGTGACATCAAGAATGCAATAATATTGATTGTCATTTCTTGATAAATATTTAGAGGTGAATGACAAGATGTCATTTTGTTAACAAGGTAATTCAATAACAAAGGAATAATTACCATCAGTTGATGAGAAGCTAATTCAGAAGTGACATCCACTCAATTTCAACATTGTGTGAACAGATCCTTTCTGCGTTTTCAATCCACTCCTGGTTTTGGTTGCAATATGAGGACCACAATACTGACTGAAATATACGTAGTGTGATCCCAGCCTTAAAGTAGGATGGCATAAATTTGCCCAGCATGCAGAGAGAGCTCTGTTATTCAGCCTGTGCCTTGATATACCATGAATTAAAGGGGTTCTTTACCATTTTATCCTTCAAAAAACATGGAAAACATCCATAATATAACACTTACATCATTCAAGACCTAAATTGCCTCTGTATACATGCTGTATACATGAGCTTTCGGCATCTAGCCTTGTTGGAGAAAGCGTTGAGTTTGCTTCTGTCTGTATTCTGGAGTGACAAAGTGTTACATTAGATCATACCTTGTACTCTAGTAAGTAGCTTTACAAAGCACAGTTTGTATTTTATATGACAGATAAACACTTCTTTTCCAACATTTTTTAAGAAAAAATACACATATACCTGTCAGACTTTCATTTAAAGAGACTCTGTCATCTCTACTGACATATCTGTTTTCATATGTATTTATATTCCATGTGGAATTAGAACACCTGTTCTGTAACTCTGCATTGTGCCATTCTTCTCTTATTCCTTCTAGAAAGGTATGGAAAAAAAATGACAGCTGGTTGTTACCATTTCCCTTCTCAATAAGAGTTCTCCACGATCCCTTACAGTGTCAACACTGATTGGACAGTATTAGGGTGTGGTGGGTACATCCCTAATTGGTAACACCCATTTGTCAATAATGTCTGAGGAACAATGCTACATGGAGTTCTATGGGAAAAATCATCTAGAATCGGTGTAATACTATATTATAATACTATACAATACAATATTGAATGTCTGTTTTTCTGCCCTTTATAAACATCTGAACGCTTTAACCGTTGGACCACAAATTTTTAATTATGATACTTTGGTTAACCAGGAAAGTTTAAAGTGACCCCCCCCAACCTCTTGTACTCCCCACCCTCCTCACCATTAAGAATGCGCAGGGCAGGATTTCTCCTATTCATCACTTGTCTGAACACAGTACATGTGCAGTGTTTAGACAGGTGATGAATAGGAGAAATCCTGGCTAGGGCATTCCTAATGGTGAAGAGGATGGGGAGGAGGAATGGAGAGGCATCACAGGCCTAGGGTACAGACACTCTAGACCACGCCAATTTGACACAGGGCTCCAAGTTTAAAAGTTGTTTTTTGGACAATAACTGCATCACCTGCCAAATGGACCCCAGGACAGATCTTGGATAAAAAAAAAAAAAAAGAATATATATTGCAAAGTTTTTTTTTATATCACATCTATTATTAATTTAGATTTTGAAAGTTATAACGACAGTGACTTTTCAACCCCTTGAGGGTGCATCCATGCTTATGTTTGTAAAGAATTTAGGACAAAATCCAGAGTGCACTTTCTGTAGGTGGCACACGGTGAAAATAAGGTGGTCCAATGAATGTTTCTAGTTATGGTCATACAGTGTTTCTACCCACACACCTTATTGCTGTAACTCCTTGGACTGGGTGTTTTCCGAAGGATGAACACAGTTCCAGAGCGTCCAAGTAGGATGTGAAAACAGTCAATGTGACTATCCATACTTGTGGGTGTAATTTTACATCTTTACAAAATTTTCCATCTTTTTTCCGTCTATTCCCGGTCACTGGCCCGGCCTAAAGCACTAGAGGCGGGCCCGCCTTCCTCCAGTGTGCTGCTTTCCCTCCCCTCTGTGATGCTTGCCCGCACCCAGTGTGACGAAACCCCTCCCCTCTGTGACATGGCTCCATTGATTCTAATGGAGCCGCATCACAGAGAGAAGGGGTTTTGTCCCACTGGGGGTGGGCCAACCCTTCTCCATTGCTTCAGGCTGGGCCTGGGACCGGGAATAGACCAGAGCCATGAGCGGGAACCCGGGCCATGGTTCAAAGAAAAGACCTAAGCACCGGATGTAAAAATCTTAAAGCGATGTACCTGCTACATTTGCTTTAAATTTATTACTTTCAAAACAAGTGAATTATTGGATCCATTGCTAACAGGGTTTCTAGTGATCTATAAACAAAATATTAGTTTATACATTATACTCCTCAAATCTTTTTTGAATTTTTTTGTAAAAAAACAAACTGTTAGCATAGAATAATTCGATCTGTATGGAACCCTCTATGGTAAAACTGTGTATGTATAAATAGAAGTCCCCTTCCATCCAAGTGACAACTATTACATGACCAATTTGATTTCTATCACCTAATACAATCTAAAAATAACATGCGTTGACTGTACAGTATCTTATGTTCAGCATATCCCTGGTTTGTTCCCACTAATCAATGAAGCAGTGATGCAAAATGTCATGCTCATTGACTATGAAATTACATGTATTGGCTAAGGAACCAGAGTCATGTTACCAAGCAGAGATGGTGGAAAAAAAATTATTTTTGTGTAACCTTATTAATAGAGCAATGTTTTGCACTATTAGTGTTCAAACCTTATGTATATAGCAAGTCAGTCTATCTATATATCTTGTTATTAAGAAATTAATTAAAAACATTCCACCTTAAGAGTGAATACTTCAGAAGTATTTTCCATCAACAGAATCACTTCAGCAGCTCATTTAATGCATGAAAAACTGTGGCATACTCAAATTCATGGGGTTAGTGTGGGATTAGTACACAGGCAGGCGTATCAAGGGTTTTCACAGTCCAAAGCAGCTGGCTTATTGTATTCATACCTCTGCTGATAGAATTACAGGGAATGTATCATCAGAAAATGATCTATTGTTATTAAGTTACTTTTTCTAGATTTTCATTTTACAACTTATATTATAAAATTGTCCTGAAATCTTGCAGTTTCCATTCTGGCCACTAGGCTTAAAACTAAGCTGAGACTTCCTGTTCTGTACGGATCATTTACCAGCAATAGCTTTAGCTTTGGCTGTCCAGGCATGAAGGGAAATGTAGTTTTGCAACAGCTGGAGAGCCAAGGCTTCCTACACCTGTTATAAAGGCTACTGCGTATGCCTAGAAGCCTTTCTCATTCATCTAAATGGGACAGGTCCTGTCTATTGTGTCCTATAGTCCATGAGGCTTGCTGTAAAGCATATCTCTAAACGCTGTTAAAAATAGTTCAAGCAAGATGACAGACCTTATTATATACAATCAGAAAATAGAAATGGATTAGAAAGAACATGCAGCTGGAACTGCTCAGTAAAAAAAAACACACCAAAAACTAGTTGATACATTCCCTTTAAATGTCTTAAGTGCAACCTGCTTGGTTATTGATCCACCCAGCCACAGTTTTACTTTCAATATACCACATATCCTACATTTACAGCCCTATGTGCTTCCTGTACCCATCAATCTTTGGGAGCCACTCAACAGTAAGCTTTACTAAAGAACTCCATTCTGTATGCCTTATATGTTTTAGATGTCAGAGTTCCACTTCCTCCACCCAAAGAAACATTGCATTTGCATAAACAAAAATGACAACCTGGATGAAGCTGTAAAATTAAATAGTCACCTGTGTTTTCCTGACCATTCAATGAATAAAGCTACATGTATAGTGAGTGCTGTGGACTGTATTATTTGTATTCTGAAAATATTAGAACTTTTACATGACCTAAGGGGGTTATTCGGTTAAAGGGAACCTGTCACCCCCCGTGCCGGGGTGACAGGCTCCCGACCCCCCCGTTAGAGCCCCATATACTCACCTAATCCCGCCGGGTCCCGCTTCTGGAGGTGGTCGGGTGACGGAGATCTCAGCCGCTGCAGCCCGGCGCGCGTGCTGAGAGATGAGTCCAACACCCATAGAGAATGACGGAGCGCTGGACTCTCCTGTCATTCTCTATGGGTGTTGGACTCATCTCTCAGCGCGCGCGCCGGGCTGCAGCGGCTGAGATCTCCGTCACCCGACCACCTCCAGAAGCGGGACCCGGCGGGATTAGGTAAGTATATGGGGCTCTAACGGGGGTCAGGAGCCTGTCACCCCGGCACGGGAGGTGACAGGTTCCCTTTAAGTAAAATATATGTTGAATCATAGCCCCTTCTAGAGACTAAAAAATAATTCCATAAATGTCATTATCTATTGAGTTTCATTCCTCCAGTTCTGCTAAAGACACAGAAATCCATTTCTGAGCTGTTCCCTCCATCCCCCCTCCTCACCCTCCCTTCTGAGACTAAACAAGTCCTTATCTGTAACTTTGTAGTTTTATTTTAATGCTTTTAATGCTTAATGATTATCGTTTGCATAATCGTTAACGATTAACAATCTCAAACGACCACTACTGCGAAAGACCTTAAATGTTCACTCATTTGCATGGAACGATAATCGTTACTTATGATCATATTTGCGATAGTTTTTTCTTCGCTATTGCGTTCGTATCTACTGCGAACGACTGAATGACGTCTTAAGGTGCGTTTACAGAGACAGATTTATCAGACAGATCTTTTAAGCCAAAACCAGGAACAGACTATAAACATAGATCAGGTCATAAAGGAAAGACTGGGATCTATCCTCTTTTCAAATCCATTCCCGGCTTTGGCTTCCAAAATCTGTCAGATAAATCTTTCTGTGTAAACGCACCCTTATTCAATGCGAACGATTTGCGAACGAGCAACGATAAAAATAGGTCCAGGTCTTATAAAGGGATTAACGATTTCTCGTTCGGTCGTTAATCGTTAACTGCATTTCAACCGAACAATTATCTTTTAGATTCAAACGATTTAACGATAATCTGAACGATAATCGTCCTGTGGAATAGGGCCCTTACTCTGAGGTTAAGCTGTTCAAGAATTCACTATCATTAACTTGCTTACATCAGCGGCCTTGGAAGGGAGAGGGGAGGAGGGGGTTGAGAGCAAAGATGAACGAACAGCTCAGATAAAGTTTTCTGTGTCTTCAGCAACAAGTAGCATGCTCAAAACTGAAGGAAGGAGACAGAAAAGGTAATGACATGTATGGAATGAATTGTTAGTCTTCAGGAAGGGGGGATGATTCAACATGTATTTTACCTAGCTGGATTACCCCTCTAAGATATAGGCTATTCATTAAGACAGTGACAATAACGTCAGCTTTATAACACCTTATTCCACTGCAATCACTGCCAACATTTCATTGCATGTCTCATGATCACAGGAGGGCACTGCTTGCTATAACAATGTAGTCTCTTCATGCCATGCAAATTATACTAAGCATGACTGGACTAAACCAGGAGGCATCCAGATCAGGATTAAAACTAACAAAGATAAATTGGGAGAATGGAGGAAAGCACAGTGTTTTATCCTATATCCTCCTTGGTGCTTAAAAGGTGCCTTGGGACCCAAGACAGATTCACCACTGTGTCCTAAAGACTTTTAAAGGATGTTAATAATAACTAAGACAATGAAGAATAAAACTAAAGCTCATTACATTATTTATTAACCACTAGGTACGTGATGGTATAGCAATTACCCTAGTGTATTTGTATTAACAATGCTTTACTTCATTGACGTAGCTCCGATTCTTCTAATCAGCCATTCATTGCTTAGCTGATTTTAGGGCAGTCCATTAATAGAAGTCCATTAGTTGACTACAGGCTGCCGCTATATGTTGTAAGTAGTTTTTATTCTATGGACAATGATCAGATGTCAGTTCCCTATTATTCCATAACCTAACCACTAATACATATGTATAAGGATTCTAGTAAAAGCACTTACTGTATCTAATTCATGGAGGAGTTCAGCACTTGGAATGCTAGAATCAGATACTATTTGTGGAGATGGGATCCCCTACATGAAAGCTGGCAAATCTATCGTATACGGTGGGGAACCAACCTCTGGAGACGTCAAGCAACTGAAACTGAAAGATAAATAAAAGAAAAGCAGACACAACAAGGCATTTAATGAAGGCAGGAAGCCGAATGTTACAAGGCTATGGTGGGGAACTAACAGCACCATAGGGGCAATTGATTGAAATCTAAAGGGAATAGTATAATCTTAAAACTCCAGTTGAGTTTACAGCTGTTAATAGCCTGAAAAACAGCTTGTGACTTTAATGATGCATTTTTCTACAAGAACCAGGGATCCCGAGGATTCTGTCGCTATATCTAGCACTGCTTTTTTTGAACATTTTTTACTGATAAAAATGTGTAAGACAAGCAGAAATAAGTAACATGTAAAATGTACTATTGAAATAAAAAGATACAGCAAGGACTCTGAGTAACCATTTCACAAAGACGGAAAATTGTCAATAGACATGGCTAAGGGCCCTATTCCACGGTAACGATGATCGGCCGGATGGGCCCCATTTGGCCCGATACGGCCGATTATCGTTCAGTGAAATAGAGAGAACGATCAGCTGATGATTGTGTCATCGGCTGATTGTTCATTTAGGGCCAGACCTAAAATCATCGTTCCCCCACGGCGCATCGCTACAGTTGAATAGCGGTGCGCGGCGGGCGATCGACGATTTGACAAGCAGCAGCAGCAGTAATACATTACCTGTCAGGGCTTCTTCTCCGTGCTGTCTTCATCCCCGTGTCCCACGCGCTCTATCTTCAAAATGGCTGGTCAGCTGACGGAGCGCTCAGCCAATCACAGGCCGAGACCGTCGTGGCCTGTGATTGGCTGAGTGTGGCCTTTCAGCTGACTGGCCATTCTGAAGATAGAGCGCGCAGGACCCAAGGATGAAGACAGCGTGGAGAAGAAGCCCTGACAGGTAATGTATGATGCTGCAAGGGCTGCAAGGACATCGGTAACTATGTCTTTGCAGCCCTCACTCAATGATCATCGGGCCATGGAATAGGCCCAGTAAATGAGCGGCGATCTAGCAGATCGCCGCTCGTTTACATCATTGTTCGGGCCCTCCTCGGCCCGTGGAATAGGACCCTAAGGCTATGTACCCACAACATCTTTTTTTTGTCCGTTTAAAGCTAAATATTGGCCTTAAACGGCCAAAAAAAGACATTGTGGGAACATAGCCATACACTGGGATACTTTTACTTTTCAAAAGCTAAACATTCCTAAGGGTATATATATATTTTTTAAAAGAAACTTACAAGATCCATAAAGCCTCATGCACAGCCACTAGTACCTATCCAGGACGCACAAAAACAATTCAGTGATTGTGTGTGTCCCCCTTCACAATAAGCAAGCCGTGTCTTAAGGCCTATTACACGTACCAATCAGGAGGAACAAGCGAGCACCAACCTGTCAGATCAGCGTTCACTTTCTCCTCGTTCCCTGCTTGCTGCCGGTGCTATTACATGCACCAATGGGTAAGAGAGGGCCTTTAGGCTTTGTAAAAAACAAATGCTAATCTAAAACATCATATACACAGTGAATTAGCTAGTCTGTTTAGGCTCTAACTAATGATGGAGGAGGAAAGGCAGTCACTTCTAGTCACCCTGGCAGTGCCCTCCCAGTCAAGCTTGTTCTATGTCTCCAAGTGTAGAGAACATAATCCAAAGCCAGGTGCTCAAAGGCATGGGTCAAGAACGGATGGGGAAGCCCTGCAATGGATTCTTTCCCTGCAGGACATTGTGTATTAACATGATGCCAGGAGCGGGAAAAGTATTTGATTATTCTCAGCACAGTACTGAAGCAGTCACGTGGCTGTGTCATTACAGTACCGTGAACATTTAAGCACTCACATGATGCCATGCGGGGAAAGAATCTACTGCCGAGCTTCCCCGTCCGTGCCATCCATGTTTCACGGAACATGAGAATGAGTCCCAAGTTTGTGAATGTTAAACACCTGTACACTTTATAATAGTAGGGGAAAGTTGCATTACTCCATGCTCCCCAGCAATCTCCAGACGTGACCCTCAGCTCTCTTAATTCTTTATGGGGCCACCAGAAAGAGTGTTGTAGTAGGCTCTCTCTCATGGCTCCATAGAGAATGAACAGAGCCAGAGCCACCACTCTATTCAAAATAAAGGATCTCTTACTTGTCCCTATCCTGTGTATAGGGGGCAAATAAGTTTTAATCGTAAAACCCCTTTAATATACAGTAAGAAACTGTGAGCCACCTCTGTTCCTCCTCTTGCACTGATAATTTACTCAAAACCAAAAATCAGCTCTTGCTGAATTTAAAAGAAACCTTGGTTATCTTTCTTGAGAGTAAAATTATTACTGATTATTACTATCATGTATTATTATAAATTATATGTCCTGGCTGGAAAAAATTGATACAGCCCTAGGGCGGCTTCCAACTCACAAGGATTCAAATGTCAAGCGTTTGGGTTGAGAAACACTGTTCTAGTTGTTGCTTTTTCTGGGTAGTTTGTGTAGTTGTTTTCTTCTCACACCTCCATTGTTTTTCTTTGCTTTTATTGTGTTGCTTTTTTGGTATGTTTTTTTGTAGCATTTATTTATATATATATTATTCAGAGAGATCAGGACACATCGGAGAATCGAGCTGTGAAAAATAAAGTTGTTATTTTAACTTCTATATTCACATGAAAAGAAATCACGCCATGGTATTTACTTATTATTCATTTCCTCTTAAATACACAAATTGTTAGTCCACTTGGTAACAAAACCAAACAATCGCACTTGAGGGTTGGGGGAAATGGGATAGTTAAACACTATATTTCACGCATAATACAATTGGGTAAAGAATGAGTGCTGTGTTTAAGGTGTCATATAGCAGGTGCAGCTACTATATAAGTAGTAACAAATTAAAGTGTTAGCTCTTCCACAATAGTGCCCAGCAATTTTATCTGTAATTACACATTTCAATGCACAATAAACAATCTCTTTTTATACATATGGCAACAGCTGATTTATAATAGCAAATGTCAGTGCTGACTTGTTTTGAAAAAGTTTGGAACCAAAAATTACCTATTTGGGGTCAATGGCAGCCTTTTAAAAACATAGCATGGTCTGGGTGTGGTGTTATTTTTCAAGCTATTTGTGGCATTTTTTCACTTCCTTCAAGAAAAGTGCTAAACCCCTTCAAGACAGAGCCCTTTGATGCACAAAAGTCAGGGTCAAATTAATGCAATGTTCCTCCCTGCCTTCTAAGAACCATAGCGCTTTTATTTTTCTACAGGGTTGGTTGGGGTGTCATTTTTTGCGCCATGATCTCTAGTTTTTATTATTATCATAGTGGTGTAGCAGAAAAATTGATCGGACAATTCCACCTGTCGGCACATGCGATCGAGACCCCCGCAGCACGGCTTGATCTGTCACCGAGCACCTTAAATGCCATGAACGCTGTATATTGCGGCGTTTAAGGGTTTAATGAAACCAGTCAACAAGACTGGACTAATAAGACTCTAAATTTACCCAGAATCTAGGGAATAATAAAAATACCTTTATTAATAATGGGTATATATATCAAAAATGCAAAGTATAAATTTAAAAGCACACTGATGAGTGGGCTGTAGGTGTTTAAGTTCATTAGACCGTGATAACAGGGAAAAATCGGCACACTTCTCTTATTATAATAAATCAGTGTATTGGGAAGAACATGAAGTAGTTCCAGAAGTGACCACTATGGGTCAATATTGCTCTCCATGCGAGTGTTTTTAAAACCGTATGATTGAATTCACAATATTATGATCAGTATATATACTACAAACAGTCTCTGCTGCAACAAGTATCGAGCAGGATTAAATATATTCAATTGATGCACGGGTATATCATACCACTTAGAATAAAGTCTCTAGGCATCCACACTGAATAGTAGAAACGAAAAATTCATACAGTAAACACAAGATGGAACACATACACTGTATCACACATGGATAAATCACATTCAAACTTGATGGGTGTGCCGGTACCCTGATCTGGTTACTAAACTGCAGGGCTTATGCCCATACTACTAGATTGGAAATATATTAGCTAGTCTGTCTAGTCAGTCTTACTCTTCCCGTATAAGGCTGGATGGGATAATGGCCCGCCAGTCCCGGGAACACGGTATCAGGATTTCAGCATACACCCACACACACTCTGCTGCAGTCCCGAGTGTAACCACTCATCAGTGAGAATTAAAAGACAAGGACAGGCCCCCTCGACATGTTTCGGCACAACGTGATTTGTCAAGAGGTATGGGCACTGTGCCGCACTGCGCCTTCATAGGGGTTCTTATACCTCCAAATAGAGTCCTCCAAATAAAGTCTTTTAATTCTCACTGATGAGTGGTTACACTCGGGACTGCAGCAGAGTGTGTGTGGGTGTATGCTGAAATCCTGATACTGTGCGATCTGTCTCTGTTCCCGGGACTGGCGGGCCATTATCCTGGCCTGTCCTTGTCTTTTAATTCTCACTGATGAGTGGTTACACTCGGGACTTCAGCAGAGTGTGTGTGGGTGTATGCTGAAATCCTGATACTGTGCGATCTGTCTCTGTTCCCGGGACTGGCGGGCCATTATCCTGGCCTGTCCTTGTCTTTTAATTCTCACTGATGAGTGGTTACACTCGGGACTTCAGCAGAGTGTGTGTGGGTGTATGCTGAAATCCTGATACTGTGCGATCTGTCTCTGTTCCCGGGACTGGCGGGCCATTATCCTGGCCTGTCCTTGTCTTTTAATTCTCACTGATGAGTGGTTACACTCGGGACTGCAGCAGAGTGTGTGTGGGTGTATGCTGAAATCCTGATACCGTGTTCCCGGGACTGGCGGGCCATTATCCCGTCCAGCCTTATACGGGAAGAGTAAGACTGACTAGACAGACTAGCTAATATATTTCCAATCTAGTAGTATGGGCATAAGCCCTGCAGTTTAGTAACCAGATCAGGGTACTGGCACAACTATCAAGTTTGAATGTGATTTATCCATGTGTGATACAGTGTATGTGTTCCATCTCGTGTTTACCGTATGAATTTTTCGTTTCTACTATTCAGTGTGGATGCCTAGAGACTTTGATCTAAGTGGTATGATATACCTGTGCATCAATTGAATATATTTAATCCTGCTCGATACTTGTTGCAGCAGAGACTGTTTGTAGTATATATACTGATCATAATATTGTGAATTCAATCATACGGTTCTAAAAACACTCGCATGGAGAGCAATATTGACCCATAGTGGTCACTTCTGGAACTACTTCATGTTCTTCCCAATACACTGATTTATTATAATAAGAGAAGTGTGCCGATTTTCCCCTGTTATCACGGTCTAATGAACTTAAACACCTACAGCCCACTCATCAGTGTGCTTTTAAATTTATACTTTGCATTTTTGAAATATATATATATATATATATATATATACCCATTATTAATAAAGGTATTTTTATTATTCCCTAGATTCTGGGTAAATTTAGAGTCTTATTAGTCCAGTCTTGTTGACTGGTTTTGTGTGCTATTTGGAAGGATTGACTCTCCCAGAATCTGCCCATTTTTCTCCCTAATATTAAGGGTTTAATGTGACACAGCTGCGGGATCGCAGCTGACTCTCATTACTGGCGGCCCCGGAGACTGATGTGAGCGGGATCGCTCTCACATCAATAACCCCATCAGTACAGAAAACTTATATATACATTCCTACTGCACGGGGTATGTGCAGTAGGAACGTATATATACATGTTACTGACGCGAAGGGGTTAAAACACATGACCAATGTTGCATATGATGTGGGAAAAACACCACAGAAAAGAGTGCAACAAAAAAATAGATATAGAAAATTTACACTAGCCTAAATTTATTAAGTAGCCTGAAATCCATTGTATCTGTTTTTTTCCCCCACAGCAACTAGTCACGGCTCATGTTTTATTTTACCAGAGCTCCTAGAGGGTGCTGTCAGGAAAATCCCAAAAAGTCAGAAAAACTACCAAAATTATCTTGGCTATTTTTCAGGCAATTGGTTTTTTGGCCCTTTTTTCTGCCAATTTTGACTTGGGCCCACTCACCCCACTCTAACTATGGCAGCACTAGCATGGTGCACATAGTACGGGATAGATACAGTATGTCATATTTACCATGTTCCTGTGAAGTTTTATAAATAATAATTATCAGGCAGCTCTGTGCTCACTTTTCATTTTCTAAATTGTTTACATTTTTTATTTGGTGCCTTACCCTAAATACCCTAAAAGAGGCGCCATTGTCTCTGCTTCCTGCTGCCTGTACCTGTGACTTAGAAGGCAGAGCTTCCTGATCCATCTCCAGCTTGAGCCCCAGTGTAATGTTATTCTATAGGGCAAGGCTGGAGATGGGTGTCATTTAGGGGTTAAAGGATGAAATAATGTACCACCCCTGTCCCTCTCAATTCAATTAACAACATTATTCCAGACCTCAACCAGACCCCTAAATACTGACACTGGACCCCAAAATTAATTCAGACCCCAAATTACACCAAAATAACCCCTTTCCTCACACACACACACATACAGCTCCCAAATACCCTGCTCTCTTGTATCCCTATCCTCACCCCAGACTGGTCACCCTGTATTCCCCTCCATCTACCCCAGACTGGTCACACGTATCCCCATGCCTCCACCCCAGACTGGTCACCCTGTAATCCTCCTCTGCCCCCACTCCAAACTGGTCACTCTGTACCCCTCTCTTCACCGATTGTCTTCCCTGTCCCTTTTGCACATATCTGCAGCGTTAGTATTCCTCCTTCATAGTGCCGACTGTAAAGGACCTGTGATGACATCATCAGTCGAAGGCAGAGACAGAACAATACTTTTTTTTAATCATTATTTAGGTCCTGAAAACCCCATTTAAGAAGATCACCTGTCCAGGAGTCCAGGTAGAACACTTCCTTTTTTTTTTTTATACCAGATTTCCTGTAACAAATTTTCTGTACCACATTCTACACATATTGGTCATATTCTACGAGAAAAAACCCTCTGAAGACGATGATTTTGTAATGCAATTTTGGATGGTCAACACAAAGAATACAGGAATTCTTACTATAGTATATATACTATAGTATACTATAGTAGAAAATACTAAGAATATATTGTGCCTTTTCAGTTTCATAATTGATCTCAAAGAATTAAAAATAAGCTGCAAATTCTAGTCTACCTGGTTTACCTAAACTGTCGTTTTTTTTTTCCATCAGCGCCTGATCCTTCTTGGATGATTAGAAAACAACATCTAGAAGATTAAGCAGAGCAATGTTGTGTAGGAGCCTCTAACTTTCCCATTCTCATTTATTATCTCTGCAGCTAAGCAGCAATTAACCACAAGGTGTGTTTCAAAGCCCGCAGCAATACAGAACTGAGCTTGAGCTTCAAGAAACACGATCCACCTTCAATCCTTTAAACAGTCATTTGCAGACAGTCAATACTGTGTCTACAGATTATGTTACATGCAGAGAGATCTGAACACAGTTTGAAAAAAAAAAAAAAAGGAGAATAGAGCTGTGGGAAATAAGGTTGAGTCTTATTTTACTTCCTATAGTCACGTGAAAGCAAATCACACTATGCTATTTACTTATTTGTCATTTTCTCTTAAGTATACAAATTGTTAGACCATTTGGTAACAAAACCAAACAATGGCGCTTGAGAGATGGAGGAAATAGAGGGATAGTTAAACACTATATTTCGCACATAATGCAATTGGAAGAAGAATAAGCGCCGTGTTTAAGATGTCACATGGCAGGTGCAGCTTCTATAGAAGTAGTAACAAATTAAAGTGTTAGCACAATATACAATTTATTTCTAGACATATGGCAACAATTGATTCCTCAATAGCAAAATGTCAGTGCTGACGTAGTTAATGCTTTGGGAAAGTTTAGAGTTAAAGGGTACCTACCATTTCACTCTTGCGGCAGGATAACTTGTCAATATTCTAACAGTCCTCTTCTAAAGTGAGCAGTTGATTGAAGTGCCGGAAGTGTCATAGACTGCGTTGTAATATATGTACAGTGTAGTCTACAACGCTTCCGGAAGAGGACTGTGTACCTGCTGCAGTTTAGACAAAGTAACCTGCTGTGCGAGCGGAATGAGGGAACACATATTCAAAAATGCAGTCCAATCTGCAGACATCTTGTTATAGATCAGGAGTAGCTGAACAGATAGATATTAGAGATGAGCAAGTACTAAAATGCTCGGGTGCTCATTACTCGAGACGAATATCTCCCGATACTCGAGTGCTCGTTTCGAGTAACGAACCCCATTGGTCAATGGGAAACTCGAGCATTTTTGCAGGGGACCCAAGTTCGGTAGAGGGAAGGTCGTGTCAAAACCTGGAAACCTCAGAAATTGATGGAAAAACCACGGAAATGGACAGGAAACAGCAGGGGCAGCATGTATGGATGCCTCTGAGACTGCCTAATGGCACCATTATGCCTAATTATGGGCAACAGCTGTGGGATACAATTTGTTGGTGGCTGCACCTATACACACACTCTGTGACACCCCTCTTTACACTGTGCAAGCAGATATGCCTTGCGTAAGAAATACAGAAATCAGGAAATATAGTAGAGGGCTCACTAGTTTTTAGGGGACTGCGGGATACAATCTGTTGGTGGCAGCACCTATGTACACTCTGTGACACTCCCTTTACACTCTGCAAGTAGTAGTGAACTTAAATATGGCTTGAGTAAGAAATACAGAAATCAGAAAATATAGTAGAGGTCCCAAAAAAATAGTACTGAGCACTAGTACTGAGCCGATCACCACAGTGTGCTGCTGAAATCATGGTAGCTGCACTGTAAGTCCCAGCCAGAAGTCTGAATACAATTTAAAAACAATTTGAAGCCCTTACAAGGGCTGTTTGGTTGTTTCGCTAGTATTCCCTGCCTACTGGAACACTAATTCCCTCCCTAACGCTCTCCCTGACCAGCAGGTCTGTCCCTAATCTCTTCCAGCATACATGTGAGCCGAGCTTCGGTGGCCCAGATTTTTATATGGCAGGGTCATCTGATCTGGCCAACCAATCGCTGCTATCGACATGTACGGGTCCCACGTGATCGCAGGATGTACCAAAGAGTCTCCTGCATGTTTATTGGCTGAGAAAAAGCACCGAAACTTACAGGAAACGGATGATGAGATTTTCTCGAGTATAGCGAGATGCTCGTCCGAGTAACGAGTACCATCGAGTACCCTAATACTTGAACGAGTACCAAGCTCGGACGAGCATGCTCGCTCATCACTAATTGATATATAATTTTTTTGAAAAAGTTCCAGAATAACTTATCATTCATTACTTTATATCTCTGCTCTTTCTGGGTGTAGTAGTCAAGTGGGTGGTCCTACTCAGTGATTGACAGCTAAGTGTATATGTAAAGATAGAGCTGGCAATTACTGAGTAGGATGGCCTTATTTGACTGTTTGTGCAAATATGCATGCCTAATATGTTGTGGAAATGCATAAGATGGAATTGTTTGGACTTACTAAGTAACTAAACTTTCTTAACCCCTTCCCTCTCTGCACTAGAAGTGACTGGTGCAGCAGGAAGGTAGTTCTGAGCCCACATGATCAGTGACAGGAGAAAGCTGTCAATCACAGCCAGGCTGCTGCTGCAGCTGCCAAGACCAGTGCTTCTGAAAAGGTGTGAATTTGCTCACTACATACTTAGCTGACTTCTCTGAGGCGTGTGGTTTCCAAAATGGGGTCACTTTTATATTTATACCCTGGGGACAATTCAAATGCAAAATTTCTAGCTAAATTTGTACTAAAAATGGCCCTGCTTTGTGCCCTAACAGCAGTATATGGTCACATATGGGTACTGCAGAATCGGTGCTTCCCACTTCTGATCCCTGATGTGAGCCCAAATGGTCACATATGGGTTACTGCTGTACTCTGGAGGACGTGTGCAGAAAATTTCAGGGCACTTAGGGGGAGATTTATGGTGTATGATTTATGATTTTTGGTATAAAGTACAATTGTCTTAGTTGCCCCTAGCAACCAATCAGATTCCACCTTTATTTTTTCAAAGAATTTGTGAGGAATGAAAAGTGGAATCTGATTGGTTGCTAGGGGCAACTGAGATAATTCTACCTTACATCAGTTTGATAAATTTCCCCCTAAGTCTTTTGAGTTTCTTGTGGAGCTGAGAAATAGACTGCAACTGGGTATTATTGGGTATTTTTTCTTATTCTAATAAATTCTATCAAATATCTGTGGGGGTTAGAAGTTTACTACCCCCCTATATAAAGTCTATAAAATGTTAAGTCTCCAAAATGGGGTCTGGAGGGGGATAGCGGTGTTATATTTTGGCACCACAACTCTTTTGCAAACCCAGCATGGTGCATGAATAAACAACCTAATAAATAAATGAATAATTAGATGTGAAAGTCTGCAAAAAGATTTAAATCTTTAACTTGAACCAGCGCTGTGCTTTAATTCCGTTAAACCACCTAAAAGGTTAACAAAGTTCACAAATCTTTTTGTGAATTGTTTTAAGGGGTACAGTTTCTTGATTGGTGTGACTTTTACCATACTTTTGATACCACTTTAGAAATCATCTGGTCCCTTAATTTTTTTTTTGATGTAATATAAAGACAGTAAATGTGATATAAAGCAACTTTGCAATATACATTCATTATTTTTTGTTGCCGTTTTCATGCTGTAAAACAAAGCTGCACTTACCAGAAATCCAGGTCCAGTCTCCTGAAGGCAGATTTTCTGACTGGTGCTGGTTGAAAAAAAAAAACAGACTAAACACAGGAATTCCGGACAGTATAGAGAGTCACGGCTCAATATGTCTGTGAATCACATGATTGCCTTCTCTGTGAGCGCTCAGATGGGCTGGGAAACACTGGACTTCCTGTTTTCTGTTTCCTGTTTTTTGAGGAAAAAAAAAGAGTCAGAAAACAGGAAGATCTGTGTTTGCCATTTACATTCATTCATTATTTATTTATTTTTTCATGGAAAACTTGCAAGTAGATGTTCTACTTTCAGGAATGTAAGTAGAGCTATACCTACATCTTGTCCGTTAAGATTTGCCACTCTTCCAAGTATATACATTATATGTTGCATATTTATTGTGCTGCAAGAACAAAGCACAAAGAAACATATACTTTTAAATTCTGGATTGTTGCCTGAGCTCACTCTCTGTAAAACGCTGTGTTATATAGAAAATTGAATCACATTGAGCATTGATCATTTTACATCTACTTCAATATAAATATATCAAGTTTCTTTTTTTATATATCTTTTATATCTCACGATTTTTGGCTTATTCTTGCCAATTCCAAGTACAAAACAACTCAGCACTGTGCTTGAAGCAACATTTTCTGACGTGGAGTGTCAGAGTTGTTTTGGTCACTGTTTCTTCTTCCAGATACTTAGTCAGTGACCTATTTTAATATGTTATTTAAGTTAATGTGAAGTAGACAGTTTGTTATTAACATAATATCATAATAGATCATTATGGTAAAATATTTTTTTAAAATAAGTTTCAGTATTATGTGTTTAATAATAAATGAATATACATTGTTACATGGAGAGATGGATGTTCTTAACCCCTTAAGGTCAAAGCCAATTTTCGTTTTTGCGCTTTAGCTTTTTTCCATTTTATGTTTAAAAGTCCATAGCGCTTGCATTTTTTCACCTAGAGACTTATATGAGCGCTTATTTTTTGCAAAACCAATTGTACTTTGCAATGACAGGCATTATTTTTGCATAAAATATGCTGCAAAACCGGAAAAAAATCATTTGCGCTGTCAAATTGAAAAAAAAAAAATTGTTTTGATTTCGGGGAGTTTTGCATTTATGCCATTCGCCCTATGGTAAAACTGACTTGTTATGCATGTTCCTCAAGTTGTTACGATTACAATGATATACAACATTTATAACTTTTATATTATCTGATGGCCTGTAAAAAAATTCAAACCATTGTTAACAAATATATGTTCCTTAAAATCGCTCTATTCCCAGGCTTATAGCGCTTTTATCCGTTGGTCTATGGGGCTGTGTGAGGTGTCAGTTTTTGCGCCATGATGCGTTCTTTCTATCGGTACCTTGATTGTGCATATACGACTTTTTGATCACTTTTTATTACATTTTTTCTAGATTTGATGCGACCAAAAATGCGCAATTTTGCACTTTGGAATTTTTTGCGCTGACGCCGTTTACCGTGCAGGATCAGGATGTGATAATTTAATAGTTCGGGCAATTACCTGCGCGGTGATACCAAATATGTTTATTTATTTGTTTATTTATTAATTTATATTTATAAAATGGGAAAAGGGGGGTGATTTGGACTTTTATTAGGGGAGGGTTTTTTTTAATTAATAAAAACACTTTTTTACTTTTTTTTTTACATAAACTAGAAGTCCCCCTGGGGGACTTGTATATAAACAGCACTGATCTCTCATAGAGATCAATGCTGTGTATATACACAGCAAAGATCGATTACATTGGTCATAGATTGCTTTGGCCTGCTGCAGGTCATTGCGACGCTGAGGCCCGGCACTGGCAGAAGAACGGATCGGGGGAGATCCGACTCACTAGACACCAGGGATGTGAAGTGTAAAGCACTTCAATGCAGCTGTCGGGACCTGCACCGGCTAATAGAGGCACTGCCCGGCTGCAGATTGCAGTCGGGAGCGGTGCCGTTCAGAGAGGGGTCCCCCGCGGCACCATGACATACCAGGTACGTCATGGGTCGCTAAGGGGTTAAAGGGCAACTCCAGCAAACAATTTTTTTCTTCAAATCAACTGGTGTCAGAAAGTGCCAGAGATTTGTAATTTTCTTCCATTAAAAAATCTCCAGTTTTCCAGTACTTATCAGCTGCTGTATGTCATAGACATAGATATAAATATGTAGGATACACAGTGGCTGGTAGGTACTGGAAGACATCAGATTTTTTTAATATTAGTAAATTACAAATCTATATAAAACTTTCTTGCATCGGTTGATTTGAATTTTTTTTCCCGCTGGAGTAACCCTTTAATGTTTAATAGCTTTGATATCATATTATTAACCCCTTAACGCAGCTGTTAGTGGGCACGGTCCGATCCCCATGCCCGCTAATTAGCTTTTTAAATGCAGCTGTCAAAGTTGACAGCTGCATTTAAAAAGCTTCTTTTCCGGTCCCCGGTGGTCTAGTGATAGCGGAGCAGTGATCCCCGCATCTTTACCTGGCCAGGGTCTGTGCTGTAATGGCGCTGATCCCAGCTAGGCATTCTATTGCTTTCGGCTGCAGCAGCCAAGAGCAATAGAACACCGATCTCATCGATCTATACAGTATATCTATACTGCATAGATTTCAATGAGAGATCAGAGCAGTGATACTAGAAGTCCCCCAGGGGGGCTTCTAGTATGTGTGTAATAAAAATGTTTTTTTTTTTATTAATAAAAAATCCCCGCCCCTAATAAGAGTTTGAATCACCCCCATTTCCCCATTTTATAAATAAAAATAAATAAACATTTTTGGCACTTCCGCGTGTGTAATCACCTGACCTATTAATTTATTTTATTCCTGATCCCTCATGGTAAGTGGCGTAAGTACAAAAAAAAGTAAAATTGCAAAATTGCACATTTTTCATTGCATCAAATCCAGAAAAATTGTAATAAAAAGTGATCAAAAAGTTGCATCAGCGCAAGTAATGTACCGATAGAAGGTACATATCATGGCGCAAAAAATTACACCCCACACTGCTCCATAGACCAAAGGCAATATAAGCAATAGAGCAATTTTAAGAACATATATTTTTTTAAAAAGGTTTTAATTTTTTAAAAGCCATCAAATAAAATAAAAGTTACACAAGTCACATATTGTTGTAATCGTAACAACTTGAACATGTATAACAAGTCAATTTTACCCTAGGGCAAACGGCGTAAACCACACCACACATTTCATATTTTTATGGTTTTGCAGTGTACTTTATGGAAAAATTAAGCCTGTCAGTGCAAACTACAATAAGTGGCGCAAAAAATAAGGGCTCATGTGGGCCTCTAGGTGAAAAAATTCAAGTGCTATGGCCTTTTAAACACAAGAAGGAAAAAACGAAAGCGCAAAATAGGAAATTGGTCCCGTCCTTAAGGGGTTAAGCAGAAATTTAAAGTCTGCCCCTTTAGGCTGGAGCTCCGCAGCAATTTGCTGTTTTGCACAAGTCCATCACTCTTCCAAGTAAATGTGGTTGTGTTGTGACTCACAAGTTTTCCATGACCCCAGAGTTGCCAAGAATCCTTCCAGGATGCACTGTGTCTTGGTACATCGGTTGATTCTATAACAGGCTGTGCCTGTGCACTGTAACCTCAGGAGGCTCCAGCAGGAGTTCACTTCTAACAACTTATCTTCCTGCCTCTCAGAACTGTCGCTCCACCTGAATTGGAGTGGAGCTTAGTGAACTGTTATTTCACTAGTTACTTTGTAAACTTTTACTTTATGTTTTATGCTTTTTACATTTATATTTTTATACTGCAATGCATCTTTTATTTATCTTCGTAATGGCTTGGCTTTAGGGTATTGATTTGCTCATTAGGATTATTAAAGGGGTTGTCCAGTGAAAATCATTTTTTCTGGTTTCAGAAAGTTACATAGATAGGAACTGTCCAAAGCAGGAGAGGTTTTCTATTGGGATTTGCTCCTGCTCTGGACAGTTCCTGTCTCCGACAGAGATGTCAACACTAAAACAATGTACCACTTCCTGCAGGGCATACAGCAGCTGCTAAGTATGGGAAGACTTGAGATTTTTAAATAGAAGTAAATTACAAATCTATATAACTTTCTGAAGCCAGTTGATTTGAAAGAAAAAGATTTTTGGTGGAGTACCCCTTTAACCCCTTAAAGAGAACCTATCACCTAAGTTCATCTTTCCCTAAGTCTATTTATGAAGATACAGACTGCCTTTGCAGTCTGTACCCTTTACTTTACCTAATCCTCTTCTTTGGTGCGGCAAGGCTGGGTGCCGCCATCTTGATGACGTAACTTGCGTTCCAGCGTTGGAATAGATTAGATAACAGGGACTTTAGATAATACACAGCGATCTTGCACTTTATAGTGCGAGATCACTGTGTATTAACAGAGTGGCGGGCAAAGGATCATGGAAACCTATCCCACCGCTCTGCATGTTGGGAGTTTCCTGTCTCGTGCTGACAGTGTAGGAAAAGTAAATAAATTAAAAACACGGCCACTTAATTAATCATATTTGCAAATATTAATTAAAAAGCCATGTAAATTAAATGGAGGGATTAAAAAAAAATATTGGCCGTAATTGGTACTCTTTAACGACAGATGACGTATATTTATGCCATCTCGCCGCTAAGGGAGTTGGGGAGGGGGGGGGGGGGCGCTGTGACCCCTGCTCTGAACTGCCAGGATCCCGACTGCTTTCTGCAGCATGGGACCGCAGCTATTAGTGGGCGTGGCCAATCCTGTTAATTAAGACCGTTAAATGCAGCTGTCAAACATGACAGCAGAATTTAAAAGTCCTCTATGGGCCTTTTTCTAGTGTCTAGTGGATGGATTCCCCCCCGCGTGATGCGATCATGGGAAATCGCTTCATCTTACCGGCCCGGGCCTCAGCGTCGGAATGACGATGATCCCGGCTCGGTATTCTATTGATCTGGTCTGCAGCAGACCAGACCAATAGAGCACTGATCACATTGATCAGTGCTGTATAACGCATACTATTATTATTAAACCCCCCTCCCCTAATAAAAGTCAGAATCACCCACCTTTTCCTATTTTATAAATAAAAATAAAATAAATAAACATATTTGGTATCGCTGTGTGCATAATCGCCCGAACTATTAAATTATCACATTCCTGATCTTGCATCAAATCCAGAAAAGTTGTAATAAAAAGCGATCAAAAAGTTGCATAAATGCAAACAAGGTAACGATAGAAAGTACAGATCATGGCGCAAAAAAGGACATTTCACATTTGCCACACTGCCCTACAGACCAAAGGATAAAAGCGTTATAAACATGCTTATAGAGCAATTTTAAGGAAAGTTTATTTTCTTAAAAATGTTTTATTTTTTTAAAAGCCATCAAATTTTATAAAAACTATGCAAATTGCATATCGTTTTAATTGTACCAACTTGAGGAACATATATAACTTGTCGGTTATATCAAAGGACGAATGGCTCCCCCCCCCCAATTTCACTGCACATAGAATTTTTTTTCTGGTTTCGCAGTGTATTTTATGCAAAAATTAAGTCTGACATTGAAAAGTAAAATTAGTGGTGCAAAAAATAAGGGCTCATGCGGGTTTGTAAGAGGAGGAAA
Organism: Dendropsophus ebraccatus; assembly: GCF_027789765.1. Taxonomy (NCBI): domain Eukaryota; kingdom Metazoa; phylum Chordata; class Amphibia; order Anura; family Hylidae; genus Dendropsophus; species Dendropsophus ebraccatus. The sequence continues at coordinate 125,398,927 of NC_091458.1, forward strand.
AAAACTAAAATTGGCTCCGTCATTAAGGGGTTAAGAACCAGTGCTACACACACATACACACACATACTGCATCTACAGTCTTTTTATCTATCTACGCAGAGAAATGTATGTGTGTTACTTCTGGAAAATAGTTTCTATTAGTTGAAATACTCTATTTCTCTGTAGACTCATACAGTTCACATAAAACCCCTTAGTTAATAGCTATTGATCTCCTCTGCTTAGCTCTATTGTAGGTGTATCAATCACACTAATAACAGCAATGTTCTAATTAGAGCATGACCGACCAGTTACATTTCCAGGGGATTCACTATTGGCACAAAAACCCAGGAGCATACTTCAAAAAAGAGTAAAATGAAGTAAAATGACTTTTTTCTTCCCATCATGGTTGGGCAGCTCAGCAGACTCTCCATCATTCTAATGATTACTGAACTTTATGTATGAGAGCATAAATATATGTGCTGCATATGAAATAATGCTGAACTCTGTACTTTGATCTGCTGATGCTCAATGAGACCAAATGAAGTGGAAAAAGACCTGTAGCTGATGAGTGTTAGGCTTACTGTATTACACTGATCTATAATACAGCATGCATACAGCACTTATACATTAAACAGAGCAACACTTAAAATTGTTTTTAGGTTACGAAATCCGTAAGAATAAAACACATCCTGTATTATAGACAGACATGGAGAGAAGGAGCTGCTGCACCTCACACCTATGGCTGACACTTATGCCTCTCGGCTGCATTTAAAAACCAACGCCGGGATGTTGGTATATATAGTTTGATCAAACCATATTTCCATATATTCTCCCATTTTACCTCCGATGCAGTGGTGATCAGTAGGAACTTGTTCACACTTGTGTTGCTTTGTGGCCACTTTCTCCGCCGGCAGCACCTGCTGTGTTTGGGGGGGCCCTTGGGGTTTGGTCCTGTGACAGTGGGGGGTTGCAGGGCCATTCCGTGGCCTCCCTTCCCTGCTTGCGCTCGCTTTGCGGGGTTAGTGGTGCTGATTGACACAGTGTTGATTTAGTGTAGAGACTCATGTGAGCCAGTAGACCTGCACGTGGTACATGAGGCAATATGGTTTGATCAAATTATACACCAACATCCTGGCCGAGAGGCATTAGTGTCAGACATAGGTGTGTGGTGCAGCAGCTCTTTTTTCTCTCCATGTTTGTGCTGTATTATAGAGGTACCTCTTGCATTGTGATACAAAGAACACTTGTGACTTCATAATGCAGGTCTGAGTGCTTCTGTACACAAAAGTTTATCTGCTTCTACTTCGACTTATAATTTTTGTGGAAAATATTTTCTTTGGCATTTTTAGTTGATAATTAAAGTAAAAATAAGGTTAGGGGAATGAATAGGACCCTCTTATGTGTAAGTCATGCCCGTACCTGTTATGACCTCCGCGTAGTCCTTTGCTTGTGCTATACGTCCAAGACTTTGCTCCTAGCCATAATCTTGTATTTGAATTTTATGTTTTGTTTGCACCAGTCTTAACAGAACTCATTCCTTCTTTTCTGGTAATTGATTCTCCACCACACCCATCTCTTTCCTGCTAACTTTCTTCTGGTCATTAAAGAGATAGGCTACTTTATAGTAAAATAGGTCAGTACAGTACAGTATTAGTAAGTGTACTCACAGCACTTACTGACAGCAGTTTTCTGTGTACCTCACAGAATCAGACTCCCCTCCTTAAGGCGGTGTTTCCCTTCTCTCTGGTGAGTCTGTCCATAAGATTGCCGAAATGGAGGAGCCCCCCCAGTGTCCTTCATAGACATATACAGGCTCAGTGGTGGAGGAGGGGGGGGGGGGGCAGGGCATGGTCACATTGTCAGCCATCTTATGAAAGATTCACCACAGAGCTGGGTAGCACAGCCTGGAGGAGGGAGTCTGATTTTAGCTCTGAGGTACACAGGGAGCTGCTGTCAGTAAATGCAGCAAGTACACTTACTAATACTGTACACTGAAATATTTTACTTTAACAATATTTTTTTGTGATTGACATTCTGCCTTTCCACTCATCTATTGCTTTGTTAGGGCCCATTTACGCTGAGCAAAAGTGGCGGAATTTTAAGCAGAGCCTGTGCTGTGGATGCTGCTTTTAAATTCAGAGACTTTTGCTCACTGTGAATGGGCCCTTAGTCTGTGTTCTGTGGGCCTGGTTCATTCAGGTGCTGGATCAGGTCCTGGCTTCTTAAAAAGTGTTTGTCTAGTAGTCTTTTCTAGCTATTTAGTCTCACTATGGAAGCAAAGCGAACCCTGTATCTATATATCTGTATCTCTTTACCTGGATACTCTGATCTCGGCTCTTGTACCTCTGACTACTGTTTTGCATTCTGATTCTCTACTGCATTTTCCGTTAGGTTTGACCCCAGCCCATACAATCATCCCTTGTCTGTCTTATCTTCTTTTTGTGCTTACACCTCATCCTTACATAGGGGACCATCGCCAAGTTGCCCGCAGTGGCCTTGGACTGTCTTGAGGCAAGTTGGCAGGGACAGCTGGGTGGGAAAAGTTTAGGGCTCCATGTCCTCTTTATACTCTTCCTGGTCATTCTATGGCAGACTAGCTGACAGTAGGCTTTCAAAAATGTCTTTTTGTTACAGTTATTTATTGCAGTTTTTATTTCTATAGTTTCCCCAGACTACTTAGCCGCATCCTAATTTTCCAAAGTTGAGTGACAACCCCATTTGGAGCTGCTATGCTGGCCATATAGTTTTACCAGTTAGAAATAAAAAATGTCTGAAATGAAATGTTAAAAATTAAGATGTCTAAATGGAATTGTAGATAGTAGAAATTAAAGATGATCGAACATCGGGAAACATCAGCCTATTACCTAGGCTGTATCCCTGTATTCCAGGCGGTACTCGGGCAGTCTCCACCTTCCCCACAGAATAGGAAGGCATCGGGAATCAAATGCTGAAGGTTCGAGAAGGTTCAAGTTCGATCAAACCTAAGATTTCCCGATGTTCGATCATCTCTAGTAGAAATAGGCCGCACATCCAATGTGGCGGGTGCTATAGGAATTAGGACCAAAGGCCATGGATTCCACAGGTAGAAGGCAAAGAGTCCACAGCACAGGTGGTAAAAAAGTGTACTTTACTCCATACAATGGTAAACAAACAGATGCAACATTTCAATAGCCTCGCTCTATCTTTCTCAAGCATAATGGGAGGGTCATTAAGTCATTATGACCCTCCCACTATGCTTGAGAAAAATAGCGTGAGGCTATTGAAACGTTGTATCTATTTGTTTACCATTGTATGGAATAAACACTTTTTTACCACCTGATCACCTTTTAAATGGAATTGTAGCAAGTTGACAGAAGGAACAACTCAAAAATGAATGTTTTTTTTTTAAGATTGTCAAGCTTTGCAAGTAATCAAAGATCCTCTTGAATGACAGAAAATATAGACTGAAAGTATATTGGACCATTTTTCATTCTAAAAAAACAAGCTACATTGGTTTAACGCATACCCCCCCCCCCCCCCTTCAGACCTGCTTCATGCATGATCCCCATGTTCATCACGATGTGACTTTCCTTTTCTGCAGTGCTGGCCATACTCATGCCTGAACGAACTGTACGTCTCAGCAAAGACAATAAATTCAGTTCATATGCAGAGCCAATACATTCAATGCCGAGATATTGACAAGGTTTGTTGGCTTTACAGGGATGATCGATAAGAACTCCTATAAACTTGCCCTCATGCACCCAAACTAAACACCGTCTAATGATTCAGATGACTGCAGCCACTGATATAGAAGCCTTCCTACTGCTGATAAGCGGACTTTTATTAAATAGAGGGGCCCACCCAAGGTTAACTTGTTAATGAGGGTCATTTTTTGCTGAGCAGCATATATCAGCAAAAGGCTCATCTTCCCATCATAATACTTTACTCCAGTCATGTGTTAAGTGGTTTCTTCTATTATAGCAAATTACTTGCGGAGAGACCTTTTGTTATACAGTCACTCAGAAATAATTAGTCTTCACGTTCTAAACAGCTTAGGTAAAGAGAAACAGTTTGGACATTGATGCTGGCAAGTAATCACAAAACCAAGATCATAATATTTAATGTCGTATCACTTAATTCAACAGATAATGGCTGAGTGCAAGGGTAATAATAAAATACATCCCAGTTAACCTTCAGCTGGCTCCTCCGCCATTTATTTGGTTAGGTAATTTGCTTTCAGAGCATTTGGAAAGTCTTCGGGCCTTTTACTTTTTTTCACATTTTGCTATCTTGCAGCCATGTGTTAAAATAATAATAATAATTTTTTAAAAATCAGGTTTTTCCCAGTGATGATTGCTGCTCTCAGGTCATGTCGCAGGCGTGAATTACACTCCTGAGATGGCAGAATACTGCTAACATAGGTTTCCAACAATAAAATATTTCAGAATGAAGTATGTTGCCACCACCTTTACTATCTAGGCGTTAGGGGTCTGATATGGATATGTATCAATATTTTATCAACACCAACTAGTCTAATTAAAACAGGTCCTATATTTCAGAAACATAATGGTAGGGTTGGGACCCAGAGACACAGGACAGGTGAAGCCCTAAGGCTTACACCTGCTCCGCTGTCCCTTCTTCTTGGAGTGATGGGCTCCTTAGGCCCAACCGGAAGACTGGTACTATGCTGGTATAAGTGAAACACAGAACATAAGACGAAACAAAGACAAGGCAAGAGGTAACAAACACAATATTTGCATGGTCAGCTAGCCCGGTCAGAATCAATTGGTCGCTGCTGTACAAAATCAGAAGCCAAAGTCAGGAAAACCAGGGAATAACAATCAGGATACAACGCTAGCTTAGTCACTCTCAAAGAGGCTCTATCACAGGCAAGGAGGATGATGAGGGAAGTAGTGAATGGAGTTATGGAGACTGGAGTATCAACCAGGACGTGATTGGGGACTCCAGCCCCTAGTACATGCTGAAGTCCTGGCTACGGCAAGTGGTAGTTATGGACGCCACTGGCACGCCTCTAACAACCAGCTGGACCAGTTGCCAGGGATGCCATAAGCACGCCCAGGAGGCCGATGGCGCGCTCCAGCCCTGCTGGGATTTGGGCACATGGCCCAGCTTGTAACACATAGGATCTATAAAACTTGTAAGACTTTTAAATTTATTAACATAGTAGTGCAGTGCAATACAAAAATTAATTGTCAGATAAAAAGGACAATGAATACATACAGTTATAATGCAATAAAACAGTTTAGAAATATGAAAAGGATACTGATGTATAGAAGTGACATCCTGGCAGTAGGGGGCAGGGGAAAAGTATGGTCACTCACTTTAATCAAGGTATGGATCCCGCAACAGCTGACACTGGTTAATGCTTTGCCTGGCATTTTAAGGCTAGGTTTATACACAATAAAATGAAAGCTAAATGTGGCCGTCATTTTGGGTGAAAATAAAACGATGAAAAAGATGGCCATATCTTGCAAAAGCAGGTTGTCAATAATTTGCATTTTCATTATTTGGATGAATTATTTGAATCAATTATGGCTGTTATTCTATACCAATGGTGTCAAACTCAGGCCCTCCAGCTGTTGCAAAACGACAATTCCTATCATGTTTGGACAGCAGGCTGTCTAGGCATGATGGAAATTGTAGTTTTGCAACAGCTGGAAGGCCTGAGTTTGACACCTGTGTATACGATGTGTGGACTGTTGGCTAATTTCCCATTGACTTCAACAGAGCGCATTATATTGAAAATACAGCCATATTTTGATCTTAAAGTTATGGCTGTATTTTACCATGTGTCAACCTAACCTATACCTTTTTTCCCCTTTAGTCTGCTATCTGATGATGTCATTGGGTGGAGGCTTTTATGTGATAATGAATTGTATTCTTCCCTTATTTAGTTTCTCTATTGAGAAACACCCACAAATGGTCAAGTAGATCTATGTCTGTAAACCACTTACCCCAAACCTTGGGGTTTATTGCGCTTCAGCACACAGGCTGCTCACCTCAAAGAGTATCAATGAGTATCTCTATGAGCAGATCTTTGGGTGAGGTTACAGGTAAAGACCATATATAATAGACTGTGCTACATGCTGCCATGGTAATTCTATACAGTTTTGTATTTTCCTCTTAATAAGCCGTCTCCTGAAGACTTTCTACTCTAATGATGCTATATTTTTCTTCCCAAGTGACATGACGCAAGTGACACCTGTACAGTCCCTTGGGACTTGATGCGCTCAGTCTCCTTTCCTCCCCCTGATTGACCTACTTCCATATAATTGTTAAGGGCATTGCCCGATTAAGCATATGGTGCTATATATCTGCCAGAGCTTAAATGTGATTTCAATAGACATTAATCCTTGTTGAACTGCAGTGGAATAATTTCCTTGTAATAAAAACACCCACAATAACAACATAACTGCATCTAAACGTCATTGGTACAATAGATTGGAAAACAAGGGCTTACAATAAAGCATTTGATGCCTCACAGATAACCCATCAGACCTGATACCTTTAATAAACGGGATTAATTCATAACAAGAAAAATGCATTGAGTTACTTCAGTCTTATGCTATATGTGTGGCAAGTTAGCAATTTCAGCGGATTCAAAGTAACCTATAAGAGAGATAGACTGGGAAGTATCATAGTTTACTAAATATCTGTTCTGGTCATGTGATGCTTACAGCCACAGGTGTCCTCAAGAAATACTTAATGCAATCTTCTTTCTTCATAAAATTTTATTTAAGCTATATTCACACAAGGTATCTTTTATATTAATCACGGACGTTGTTTTCAATGCCATAGAAGTCAGAGGGAATCCTGGCCGGAGTGTATACACCATACTATACACTCTGGCCGGGATTCCAACCGGCCCCAGATTGGAGCCTTAGAACATTGACTGGGGATTTTATGCCAAGCCAAACAATCTCTCCAAAAGGAAAGATTTCCCATCTGCAGACAGCTGTTTTGGGGTTTTTGCCCCTCTTCTGTGCAGAGCAGGGTGTTGGCTGGCTAGTAATATGTTTATCGACATGGGTCAAAGTGATAGTGACTCAAGGATCCTTAATTGAGCGAGACTTGACTTGAAGGGACATCTCTTTGCTCAAGAGGTGTTAGAGCTATTTTTCATATCCTTTCTTCCCAGAATTCTTAGTGGAGCAGCAATGGTCTGTAAGTCTCCACACGTCTTTATGATGAGCTCTCCTTAAGGAGAGTCATTACCCCTTGGTTCCCAAATGTAGAAATGTTATTTGGCAGCATTACTATATGTGACTGCATTAGAACGGCATTATATAATAAAACGTTGCTCCTCTGTGATTGCAATAAAACTCAAATAGGGACATTTATGAAGACTGGCATACTTGTACGCTGGCCTTAAAATAGGCCCTATTCCTAATTGCCTCGCCAGATTCACTAAGAGGCCACACCTCCTCCCCGCCTTGCCATCCCCCCCTTTCCATTTGGCAAGAAGGGATATGGTTGGCGTACACCAGGGAGAAGGGGTGAATCTGCACCTTCTCCCTGGTGTACGTCAGTGGTGCAGCCTTCATAAATGTCCCCCAAAGAGTCTTGAAATGTGCCTAGTGATCACCAGTCAAAGAATCATGTTTTCTAAAAGCAAAACACACCCATCTGTAGACACGTCATTTAGATTTCTTGCCCCTCCTCAGTACAGAGCAGGGTACTTGTTGTCTGGCTGAGAGGCCTATAAGGATTATGTATGTGTGTGTACTGTTTGATGGATTGTCTAAAACCACCACTGCATTGAATTTCTTGAAAGGATAAAAAAAGTATATATCTGATATACTAGCACATATCTTATCCCACTTATTTCACTTTATTGTACTGTTAAACATTCACCAGTTATAGAAGAAATACTGTGGTTGTTAAAACTGTGAAAAATACTGGTAAGAGGTAACACCAGTAAAATACTGCTGGCATAGCTTTCAAAAGTCAATGTTTTGTAGAATACTGCTCACATAACATGAGACCGCTCATCCAATATGGAGTTCTAATGTTATCATGTTCCATACAGTGTACATATTATGAGACAATGAATGGTACAAAATGTTTTGTTTTGGACTGGACATTTATTTTATGATAGGTGACACTGCTTAACCTAAACCTAAAGAAATCTAAATCAGGAATAGGAATACAGTCTATTATCTATCTATCTATCTATCTATCTATCTATCTATCTATCTATCTATCTATCAATCATATTTTCCCTCCACGGTTCAACTGGACTCTTTTTCTAGCAGCTGCAAACGCTTTATTAATGGGGCTGACTTCAGCATATATTGAAAATAATAGGATGCCCTGACAAGACATTACTGACGATCCTCGAAAACAAGTGGAAAGCTAATCTGCCATGATTAAGAATGCCCCTCAGACTGCCATTACTTTCAGTCACTTCCCTTAGGACGGGAGCTGTCCGGTCCTGTTGCCGCGGCTGGCTGCCTGGGGACCTATCTCAGCTTGAAGTCCATCACTGTGGCAATTAATGAAGATTAGCTCACAAAAGTGCAAATTGCTGACTGGCTGAAAGAGCCAAACACAAACGCCTGACACATTTCTTGTGATGTCCCCGCCGCACTTCTTACTGAACAAGTTTAACAGTATATATTGCAGATTTTACATTTCTCTCTTGGTTTATCTATTTTTACACTTGTTGATGTGGGATGAGTTTTTAACCTTTTATTATGCTGTTTGCTTCTAAAGGAAGTATATAAATACACTTTTCAATAAACTTCATCAACATAGAAACAGTATCAATGTTTTTTCCTCTTAAATAAATGGTAACAAATGCAGAAATGATTTGGGTGGGTTCAAACGTATTTCAGGCTGCGAGTTCTGTACCGAAATCTGCTACGATCCTGCATCCTGCATTGGTTAACAAACTCGCAGTGGATTTTTCATTCCACTGCAAAAATGTAAACCCTGTTCCCCCCTTAAACCACCTCTGCCCGGTGAATACTTTACCTGTCCACACTCCAGCCTGCTTCTGTGGCTCCCAGCTCCCTGACGTCCTCCTCAGCCAATCAGTGGCTGCGACGGGACAGCACACTGATTGGCTGAGCGGGACATCAGGGAGTCGGGAGCTACAGTTTGTGATTGTTGTTTGTTATTTGTGTGACGTGTTTCTGTTACTGCATATATGCGATGGGTGTTGTTGTGTTTGTTTGTGTATTTATTTTGTGCGTGCATATGTTGTAGAGTTTTCTGTCTGTTGTGATATATGATGCTTGAGGCTGGGTTCACACTACGTATAGTCTTAGTAAAGTCTCTTGGTATATATATTGTTTTTCATTTAGTTCAAGCAGTTAAAGACAGTGGAGCATGAAAACTTATGCTTACAAAAGTGTTTGTTCATTTACAGTGAGAAACGGTACATATCAGTATCGTACTGTACCAGTATATAGTCCAGCAGGTGACCAGATAGCATATAATGACCAAACATGGAGAGCCGGCGGTCCAAATTGCTTATCACAACAACATCATCTATATTTCCCGGCACGGGGGATGATACACTGTGTGTGTCGCAGAGGCGTTACCGTGATTCAGTAGTTCTCACTGGTCAAAGTTACCGGTCAGTGGACTTGTCTCCTGCGTCCAACGCGTTTCCTGCTAAGGCATTCATCAGGGACATAGCTAGGAGCTGTGTGGAGAGTGGTGTCTGCATGGCTCTGATGGCGGCCATGTACTGATGTCTCTGATACAGATTTAAATAACCTGAGCATGGCGCGCGGTCCGCCTCCCCTGGGCGACAGCTGGTGCGGGATACCCGGTCACGTGACAGTGACGTATAGGGATTCCCGATCATGTGACACTGACGCATGATGCAGGGGGCGGGCGGCCGGTCTCATAATTTATTCATATGGGATCATAGGGAATCTAGGCCCCGTTCCCGGCTATACGTATAGCAAAGTGAAATAGACGATTATGGCATACGATGACACGGTGTGTTTGCTTAATGAAGTACTAGGCATATAGTTAAGATCACAGGGATATTAGGAAGCATAACAAACGCGAATAAAACTGCATAGAACACACAGGCACATAGAGGAATAGGGAGAACGTGCCCGTAAATCTGACGTCTCCCCTGGGTCATCTACAGCCTGCGGGTAATCATGGAGAATGTAACTAAATGCATAATGGATATATCTATGCACACACAGCGGAGCAGCGGTAGGACATAGCCCCGGCCGTAATCAGCCGTGACAAGTACATAAAAAGGGTAGGTGGCTAAGTGGAGTTCAGTGTGCACAAATGTGCATATGCGTGCTTTGTCCGGCGAGTCATAACATAGTCCACTCCTCTCAGACCCAAGTTATGCCGTGACTCGCATACACGTCATGTTGCATAAAGCAGTCTACACAGTTAGTGCATATAAAGCCATGGGCACAGAGTGCGCGTGAATGATCACAGTCAATCATATTGTGTCCATCTTCCAGTCTTAATTCAGTCAGAAGCACTACAGGTCAAATGAAGCTGCTATATTGGATATAGTCATTGAGTCCATGCGGTTTAAGGGATCTCATTTTGAATGTCCACTCAGCTTCTTTGCGTAAAATCAAATTCTCCCAGTCACCGCCTCTCACATTCGATTTGATGACATCAAGGACCTGGAACGAGATATGTCTAAGTTCACAATTATGCACATCTCTGCAATGTAGTCCTATCGGGGTATCCCTCCCATGAGTCACATCTCCCACATGTTCTCTCATCCTCTCTCTTAGGGGTCTGATAGTTTTACCCACATAGTTCAGGGGGCATGTACATGTGAGCACATATACTACACCTTTAGTGGAGCAGTTGGTGAACTCTTTCATAGGGTACTGGATGCCTGTGACTACACTGACTACTGATTTGCTTTGATTGACAAACCGACATATGGAACAATGCCCACATTTGAATGTGCCCGGTGTTTGTCTATCCAGCCATGTGCCTGGCTTCTTCACTGGAGGTAGGTAGCTCGCAGTCAGTCTGTCCTTAAGGTTACAGCCCTTCCTGTATGTGATCTGTGGTTTATGTGAGATCATAGTGACTACGTCTGGGTCCCTTTGAAGGATATGCCAATATTTAGTAATGATGTCTCTCACTTCTTTGGCATGGGCATCAAAAGTACCTATGATCCTGCTAAGGTTGTCATTACTCTTGTCACTCCTAGGGGTCAGTAGTGTTTGTCTGTCCGTCGTGAGTGCCCTATTGTATGCTTGTCGTAGGGTTTTATTTGGGTATCCTCTGCTCCGTAGTCTCGATTAGAGATCGTGGGCCTGGTCCCTAAAGTCGTCCAAATTGCTACAGTTACGCCTAACTCTTAAATATTGACCTGTCGGGATACCCCTTTTCAGGGGGGTGGGGTGACAGCTATCCCACATCAGTAAAGTGTTGGTGGCTGTGGCTTTCCTGTAGACTTTTGTTGCTAGAGTACCTTCCTGATCTTTCCAGATCCTCAGATGCAGAAATGTGATTTCTTGTTTGTCTACCACATATGTGAAGTGGAGTCCAAGGTCATTAGTGTTCAGGGTGTCCACAAATTCCCTGAAGAGGTCCATCGACGACTTCCATAGGATAAGGACGTCGTCGATGTACCTCAGCCAGAGAGGTATGTTGGCCGTGAAGCGAGCTAGGGTGTCATTGAAAACGACTTGGTCCTCCCACCACCCGAGGTACAAATTAGCGTAAGTGGGGGCACATGGGCTCCCCATGGCTGTACCTCGGCACTGGTGGAAGGACCGACTTTAGGGACCAGGCCCAAGATCTCCAATCGAGACTACGGAGCAGAGGATACCCAAATAAAACCCTACGACAATCATACAATAGGGCACTCACGACGGACAGACAAACACTACTGACCCCTAGGAGTGACAAGAGTAATGACAACCTTAGCAGGATCATAGGTACTTTTGATGCCCATGCCAAAGAAGTGAGAGACATCATTACTAAATATTGGCATATCCTTCAAAGGGACCCAGACGTAGTCACTATGATCTCACATAAACCACAGATCACATACAGGAAGGGCTGTAACCTTAAGGACAGACTGACTGCGAGCTACCTACCTCCAGTGAAGAAGCCAGGCACATGGCTGGATAGACAAACACCGGGCACATTCAAATGTGGGCATTGTTCCATGTGTCGGTTTGTCAATCAAAGCAAATCAGTAGTCAGTGTAGTCACAGGCATCCAGTACCCTATGAAAGAGTTCACCAACTGCTCCACTAAAGGTGTAGTATATGTGCTCACATGTACATGCCCCCTGAACTATGTGGGTAAAACTATCAGACCCCTAAGAGAGAGGATGAGAGAACATGTGGGAGATGTGACTCATGGGAGGGATACCCCGATAGGACTACATTGCAGAGATGTGCATAATTGTGAACCTAGACATATCTCGTTCCAGGTCCTTGATGTCATAAAATCGAATGTGAGAGGCGGTGACTGGGAGAATTTGATTTTACGCAAAGAAGCTGAGTGGACATTCAAAATGAGATCCCTTAAACCGCATGGACTCAATGACTATATCCAATATAGCAGCTTCATTTGACCTGTAGTGCTTCTGACTGAATTAAGACTGGAAGATGGACACAATATGATTGACTGTGATCATTCACGCGCACTCTGTGCCCATGGCTTTATATGCACTAACTGTGTAGACTGCTTTATGCAACATGACGTGTATGCGAGTCACGGCATAACTTGGGTCTGAGAGGAGTGGACTATGTTATGACTCGCCGGACAAAGCACGCATATGCACATTTGTGTACACTGAACTCCACTTAGCCACCTACCCTTTTTATGTACTTGTCACGGCTGATTACGGCCGGGGCTATGTCCTACCGCTGCTCCGCTGTGTGTGCATAGATATATCCATCATGCATTTAGTTACATTCTCCATGATTACCCGCAGACTGTAGATGACCCAGGGGAGACGTCAGATCTACGGGCACGTTCTCCCTATTCCTCTATGGGCCTGTGTGTTCTATGCAGTTTTATTCGCGTTTGTTATGCTTCCTAATATCCGCTTCCTAATATCCCTGTGATCTTAACTATATGCCTAGTACTTCATTAAGCAAACACACCGTGTCATCGTATGCCATAATCGTCTATTTCACTTTGCTATACGTATAGCCGGGAACGGGGCCTAGATTCCCTATGATCCCATATGAATAAATTATGAGACCGGCCGCCCGCCCCCTGCATCATGCGTCAGTGTCACATGATCGGGAATCCCTATACGTCACTGTCACGTGACCGGGTATCCCGCATTAGCTGACGCCCAGGGGAGGCGGACCGCGCGCCGTGCTCAAGTTATTTCAATCTGTATCAGAGACATCAGTACATGGCCGCCATCAGAGCCATGCAGACACCACTCTCCACACAGCTCCTAGTTACGTCCCTGATGAATGCCTTAGCAGGAAACGCGTTGGACGCAGGAGACAAGTCCGCTGACCGGTAACTTTGACCTGTGAGAACTACTGAATCATGGTATCGCCTCTGCGACACACACAGTGTATCATCTCCCGTGCAGGGAAATATAGATGATGTTGTTGTGATAAGCAATTTGGACCGCCGGCTCTCCATGTTTGGTCATTATATGCTATCTGGTCACCTGCTGGACTATATACTGGTACAGTACGATACTGATATGTACAGTTTCTCACTGTAAATAAACAAACACTTTTGTAAGTATAAGTTTTCATGCTCCACTGTCTTTATCTGTTCACACTACGTATATTTCAGTCAGTATTGTGATCCTCATATTGCAACCAAAACCAGGAGTGGATTAAAAACACAGAAAGGATCTGTTCACACAATGTTGAAATTGAGTGGATGGCCACCATTTAATGGCAAATATTTGCTGTTATTTTAAAACAACGGCTGTTATATTGAAATAATGGCAATTATTTACTGTTATATGGCGGCCATCCACTCAATTTCAACATTGTGTGATCAGATCCTTTCTGTGTTTTTAATCCACTCCTGGTTTTGGTTGCAATATGAGGACCACAATACTGACTGAAATATACGTAGTGTGAACCCAGCCTGAAAGTACATATTTACTTTTTTACTTTGTTACTGCAAATGATAGCTTTTTTATAGTCCTACTGTAGGGCAGATTTACTATTGTAAATGCACCAGGTCATGTCAGATTAACTGACATGACAATAAACAATTGACAATTGCAAACAAACAATTGCAAACAAGATTGTTTATCGTTAACCTGAAATCGTTTACCATATTACACAGAACTACAGTCGTTAGTTCCGATCGTTTTTGCGAATGTTTACTCCATCTGATCCCAGCAAAGCAATGAACAATGTGCAATTACACTGAACGAGTAGTGAGCAAATGCAGAACTTGAGCAAACGAATGTGGAATTACAGCGAACAATTAGCAAACAATAGTTAGTAAACGATAATTGTGCCATGTAATAGGGCCCTTGGGTAGGAAGGGACCCCCAAAAGTTAGATGCTCCCAGCCATGCTTCCCCTGGTGTCCCAGATTTATTCCAGAGGTTTTGGCATAATTTCCTGAGGTGTTATTGGGGACTTGGTGACCTCCAAGTGGTCGAATATTGATTTCAAAGTCCAGAGTATTTTTCTCCCATAGACTATAATGGGATTCGATATTCGATCGAATATACGAATATCGAGGGCTATTCAAATCGATTTTCGAATTTTCGAATATTTCACTATTCGCTCATCTCTAATAAGGAGTTGATGGCTGTTATGTTTTTTTTGTATTAGGCATAAGAGTTTATTGCAAAGTTCCATACTGTCATACAACATACAGTGGGTATAATTGAAACAATATAAAAGAATAACAGCATAATGGGTGACTAAAGTCCATGAATCAATCATATTGTCCTCTGCACAAAAGAAGTCAGGGGCAGGTGAGCTCTATGAAGTGTCCATGGAATATCATTGCTGATAAGGTATATCAAGGAGGCATCAAGTATGGATGAAAAAAAAGAACATAAAGGACAAAACTGTCCTGTAACAGAAACAAAAGAAAACATTTCTTGTGACAGCCCAGCCACTTACATGTACAGTTTAATATGTAAGCAGAAAAAAACAACCTAAATAATTTTAATCTAGTATTTTAAGGGGACCTAGAGAAAGTTTTTAAGTAGAGAGATGCTTTCAAGAGACAAGAGTGTCTCAGCTATAGACTCTTTCCACTTGGCAAAAAACTGTGCTGTGCTAGACTCTGCGTTTCTCAGGGTAGCTGCTTTGTCTAAAGGAAAAAGATGAGTGAGTGTGGCTATGACTTCTAAGATGGTGGGAATCTCATTCTGTAGCCAGTGTCTTAGAATACATTCTACCGCTACCAACATCACGACATGCACCCCTTTAGGCATTGGTTGCGCATTGGCTGTTCCTTTCGAGGGGGTTCGTAAAGTAGTAAAAGAGACACGGTATGGTGTCATTGTGTACATCCAAGTGCCAAGTGGAAGCTATAAAGCGTCTGACTTCATTCCAATAACTGTGGAGTTTTGGACATTTCCAGATTCCTTGGAATAAGTCTGCGTTAGGTAATAGACACTTGGGACAGTGTAAAAAGAGTGCTGGTACATTTTTTATAGATAAATCGAAGGCTAAAGCAAAGGTGTTATGCAGAATGCAAAGGTGCATTTCCCTCCATTGCTCATTTATCATTACCTTTATGACGGCCCTCAGCTGAGGGAGATTCACCCCTGGTATGTCATTCTCCCCAGTCTTAAAATTTGAGAGGCTAACTAAATTAGTTAAGAGTCAAGCATAGGAGAGGAGAAATACGGCGAGAACTGTAACCAATATCTAACATGTTGTAAATTTACCACTTTAAAAGCTATCTTCCTGAAAAAATCACAAAAACACTCGCCACATTGCAAGATCCATAGCGTTCTTAACTTTCATGTGACTGAGCTGGTTCTGGTTTGGGGTTAATTTTTTGAGAGAAGATGTATTGTTTTTATTGATACCAAGTTTTACATAGATATGACTTCCTGATCTGTTTTATGACGTATTTTTTAAGGCGGATTGACAAATTACAGCAATTCTGGTGCTGCCCCCCCTTTACAGTGTTCACTTTGCGATATAAATAATGATATCATTTTATAGCTTGGGTCCTTACAGATATTGCAATACCAAACATGCATAGTTAATTGTGTTATTTTTTGTTTGAGTGCAGAATGATGGGGGAAAACACGATTATATTGATTTTTATTTTAGCACAAGGCTGCAACCCAACAAAATGTAAAAAAATAAAATAAAAAAAAGGTTCTAAAGACTTTCCCAATGCATTGTAAAGTATTTCTGAATAATGTCTGAATTATCTGTTAAAATCATCATTTTATTATGATGGGTAAAAAATTTTTTTTAAAGATGTAAAACACACATGAGGAGACAAATGGTGTATATGGTTAAAAGTAAAGGTGTCCTGGCTGTTAGCTGACATTGTGATGGGCATTCGATCTCTGCGCAAGCTATGCCAATTCGGATGTAAGGGTCCTATTACCTGGCCCGACTATGGCCGATCATTTTAGTAAAGGAACGCGATCTCCTAGATCGGTGCTCGTTTACTGGACCTATTAGATGGCCTGATGATTAGAGATGAGCGAACCGGCCGAGGTTCGGGTTCGTATGAACCTGAACTCTCAGCTTCTGATTCCCACTGTCTGCAGGCTCCGTGAAGAGGGTGGATACAGCCTGAGGACCCCATGGAAAACTGGGATACAGCCATAGTCATTGGCTGTATCCCAGTTTTCCAGGCGGTCCTCCGGCAGTACCCATCCTCTCCACGGAGCGGGCAGACAGCATGAATCAGAAGCCGAGAGTTCAGGTTCATACGAGCCCGAACCTCGACCGGTTTGCTCATCTCTACCGATGATCGGGCAGCAAGGGCTGCATGGACATGGTTAGCCCAAACACCTGATACCTTACCTCTCCCTTCTCTTGGTCTTCTCTCCTGTGTTCTCCTGTGTAGGGTAGAAGGGTTGTGCTACTGGTCCTGATCTGACTCTTCTTCAATATACCTGCACTGCCCAGATGATTCTTGGTGAGTGTTTTACAAATGGTGCCTGTTTTAAACCTTCTATTTATTCTGCACAGTGAATACAGGCATGGCTAGAAACATTGTATCACAGCATGGTGATTGTTTGGTGATCGCTAGAAATCTACTGAGAGGTTCCCTGTAATATGTACTGTAGAAGTTACTTTCTCCAGGAGGAAATCTTGGCTTGCACTGACATCAGCTATGTTATCTTATATCAGTAAGTCCCAAAGGATGCAAAAAATATGTCCGGTATTCTTATATTTGTAAACTTATTTTTTTGAGGTAAAAATCATATAAATAAATGAAAACAGGAATAAATAACAATATGTCTCTTTAGACGTGATGGGTTAGGTTTGGTAGACTGTTACCATTAGATAAGAATCTATTACCCTCATAAAGAATTATTGTATAGATGTATTACATTGTATAAAATAATTTTTATAGATTTATGTTTGTGTTAATTTCCCTGTTTTTGCTTGTTTTCATGATCTGCTATATTTAGCACACTGACTTAGATTAATGAGGAGACCAAAGAGGAGCACAGATGGTTTGAGGTTACATAATACTGACTCCATTACATTTCTTTACATAAGTTAGAGCTAAAATGACTGGAATAGGATTTTACAGACCTAGGCCGGATGCATGGAAGTGTCTCACAAAAAAAAGAAGTAATTTTTGTAGAAATTGGGTTTAATTCCTATGCTGAGGGCACCGCCAGCACTTTTAGAAATTAAATCAAGCAGAAAGGGATGTACTCTTAAAGTACATCACAGCCGTGAAATGACTATGTTGGCACTAGAAATTGACCAGATATATACTTCTTCAGGATGTGGATCCTATTCCTGTATTTTTGCAGTTTTTGTACCCTTATTGCATATCTAATACTTTGACCTGTAGCTTTTCTGATTGCAATACAAGCCTCATATGTTTATTGAACGCCCCAGGGCAAGGGATGCAATAGCAAGGAGACTGAGCATATAATTCTCTTTTCATGACCTGTGAAAAGGTACACGATATACAGGATGCAGATAATGTTCAAGATTATTTTGCATGGACAGTAATAATAGAAATAAATATCTTCCTTTCTTTAATATGGACATCCTATTTATAGTCAAGCTGAGAACCTTATACATATCTAATATTCCCCATATCTGTGCATTTGCTA
Source organism: Dendropsophus ebraccatus (assembly GCF_027789765.1). NCBI lineage: Eukaryota > Metazoa > Chordata > Amphibia > Anura > Hylidae > Dendropsophus > Dendropsophus ebraccatus. The sequence continues at coordinate 125,417,108 of NC_091458.1, forward strand.
CTGTTGTGGACAATATCCTGTGAGTTAACTATATCTCTCTCCTGTCTTGACAGGTTTCTATAATGTATATGTGTAGGTAAAATATATCACTTTAGGTTTCTGATACTGTAATCTATGGACTGAATGTGATTTTATTTCTCTCTCATTTGTGAGCAAAACTAGGTCCCTAGTTTTAATGGTTCTCCTCCACAGGTGGAGAGGCACAATGGCGAATATTCAAACAGTTTTCCAGCTCCCTACACTGCGAGAAGTGTGTGTGTGTGGGGGGGGGACTCCACTATAGGGTGAGATACCGGGGCTGTAGGTCTCTGCTAAGTTAACACACTTGTTCTAAAGGCCATGGCAAAGGCTAGCAGAGATCCTCCTAGCAGCCAGCCATCATGTTCCACAGGTGGAGAGGCACAATGGCGAATATTCAAACAGTTTTCCAGCTCCCTACACTGCGAGAAGTGTGTGTGTGGGGGGGGGGGGGGGGGGGACTCCACTATAGGGTGAGATACCGGGGCTGTAGGTCTCTGCTAAGTTAACACACTTGTTCTAAAGGCCATGGCAAAGGCTAGCAGAGATCCTCCTAGCAGCCAACCATCATGTTCCACAGGTGGAGAGGCACAATGGCGAATATTCAAACAGTTTTCCAGCTCCCTACACTGCGAGAAGTGTGTGTGTGTGTGGGGGGGGGGGGACTCCACTATAGGGTGAGATACCGGGGCTGGAGGTCTCTGCTAAGTTAACACACTTGTTCTAGAGGCCATGGCAAAGGCTAGCACAGATTCTCACAGCAGCCAGGCATCGTGTACCACAGCACACTTTTTAGTCAAAATGGCTATGGTTACAAATGTCTAAATATACACATATGTATTTGTACACATACTTATGTTGTGAGATATGTATTATTTTGCACTTGACACTTTATGAGGGTATATTTTACATATTAATTTAGCCATTTGTCAAATATAAGCAACAGAATGTTGCTTTGTGTTTAGCTATAGCTCTGTGTTCAGCACCATAGACATCACATTGAACACATCCTATTGAATGTTCCTAGTTGTTGCTACTTTCTGTGTTAACTTTTCAACCACAAAAGATATTGCAAATCTGATTGCAGCAGTTGATATCTCAGACAATTTATATCTCAGGTCTTTGATATCCTACATGACCATCTTTTCATTGGAAACACTTGCCAATGATCCAATATATCAAACGAAAAAATATAAAAAGAATAGGAGAGCGAACTTTACATCTGATATACACTTTACTAGGTTTTATTCATAGCCCAACGCGTATCCAGATATCAAATCTCTTTCTCAAGGTCCTTGAGAAAGAGATTTGATATCTCGATACGCGTTGGGCTATGAATAAAACCTAGTAAAGTGTATACAGAACCCTAATTTACTTGAGAAATCGATACAGGAATCCCAGTGTTTCTCTCCAGATGCTGAAAGGTAGCTACAAGAAACAAAGACTGATCTGGATGCCTGCTGAGATCTTTCTGAAGGAGAACCTGGAGGTGGAGGGGAGCGTTCCAAAACTCCCCTCCTCAGCGTGAGTAATATCTGTGCTCCCTTTTTAACTATACATATTTATGATTTTATCAGATGTAAAGTTCGCTCTCCTATTTTTTTGTTTGATATTTCGGAGACCGGGGAACTGGGAGTTCACACCGGGAGGATCGCAGCGAGCCTTGCATAATTATCTTTGGGCGTTTTACTTTTAGGAGTGGTGAAATCCTCACCACTCACCAAGTGTAAGTTCACCATTTCTAAGGACTAGTTCACACAGAAGACTTTACCGCTCCCAAAGTTTTTTTTTTTCTTTCTTTTCTATTTTTAGCATCAATGATCCAATATGACAGCTTTTAAGATGGTGTCTATATTCTGGACATAGCCTAAAAGGTAGGCCTCCTTACCCATTACTTGCTGGGCTATTCAGAATACCCTGCATAATATGTAAACTGGACAATGCAGGTATGGCATGAGTATTCTTAAAGTTGCAGAAGCACCTATATTGTCCTCTGTGGTACTGATTCATGTTGTGGTGATATTCTCTATCCATCCTGAACATTTGCTCTCAGTGTTGCAGTTTCATTGAGCGGTTTCAGTAAAATAAAGTACAGACAAATGACTTCTGAGATCAGGATTCCTTGAAACAACTTTATTTGGTCACTGCCCCTTTAAGGTTACTGCAACTGGCAAGTTAATTAAAGACTTTAGGGGACATTTAATAAGGAGTCTCACACGTGCGATTATTCTAATATGGGTCAGGGTTTATTTTGTTCCAATATACTGTATGCGATTTATGGAAAAGTCGCACTGTTACAGTAATTGCGTCTCAGTAAAAAGCCGCAAACAGGTTCACCTGGTACTGACCAGACATAAGCCTGCACCTGTTTTTGCGAAAAACAAACAAACGCAAATGATAAATTTGGTGCAAATCCCGGATCTTTGGGTGAATACTGAAAACAGGCAAATTAAAAAAATGTTGCATCTAAAAAATATTTGCCCGTTAAATACTGGTTCATAAATAGAAGTTAGACCAAAAATGGGTGAAAAATCCTAAAGATAAGTGCAAAGCCTTTGATAAATTACTACGACCTGATCATTTTAGATTGGCGCTCGTTTACTGGACCTATTACACAGCCCGATAATCGGGCAGTAAGGGCTGGATGGATATAGTTAGCAATGTCCATATAGCCCGCAGTTTTCCGCTCCCAGCGGCTGCATCATCTGAGCAGCTGCCGGGACCAGGACAGGCCGCTCAGCCAATCACAGGATGGGACCACTGTGGCCTGTGATTGGCTGAGTGGCCTTTCAGCTGACAGGTCGCTCAGACACTACAGCCGCCGGGACCGGGAAGCTGCGAACCACAGGAGAGAAGACCAGGAGCCGGGAGAGGTAAGGTCACAGGTGTTTGGGCAATTATTAGCCGTCGGGTACGCATCACTATTACATGTAGTGATGCATGGTCGGCACCCGACTATTTTAGGTCAAAACTTAAACCAATGATTACCCGAAGATCGTTGGCATCGGCTGATCGTTGTCTCTATTACATGGAGCGATAATTTGCTGATTATTACTCCATGTAATAGGTCCCTTAATCTGGGATGGGTCTTCACTCTTTCTAGTGACAATAGTTAGCTTGCCAATGCGAATGGGGTGGGGTGAGGGGGGGGGGGGTGGAGTTTTTTTTTCTGGTAGCCTTAAAAAACATGTGCTATGTGAATACCAAGGTTTTTCGTCAACTGCTAATACACGATAATCTAGAAAAGCAACATAGGTATGTAATGTAAGTATCTAATTGTGAGTCCCTTAAAAAGGTAGGAAGCGTACATTGTGTGGATATTTCTTCTGCTTAGGCATTCAGAAGGCCTCTCTGTAAATTACTATTATTTTATTAAGGTACATTCTTGGTAAATATTACTTATAAAATGCTACCAATCACCGTCTGCTGGAAACTCTGCTAATCACATAACTGGGAGGAAAGCCAATGCAGTTTTAATGACTGTGGGCCTTATCTTGCAGTAATTAGAACATGCAGTAAATAAAAGCCAATGAAGAGCCTGAAACTGCCAGCTAAATTGTAGCCTGAATAGAACCATGATAATGTGTCTGCAGTAAATATGGTAAGTGGGAAAATGTAAGAGTGAGATTATTATGGCTTTAATATTACCTTTGTACAGTAGATAAATATTGGAACAAAAAGCTTACTGCAGCCTATGTGGATCTGCGGTCTCCATCCAATCCACAATTTTCCATTGCCACTACAAATATAAACCAGCTAGTCAAAGCCTGGAACCTAACGGGAAGCTAGAAGACTATGAAATTTGCTCAAAATGATAAGCATAATATTTGTGCTCTCTAGCTAAATTGGAGAGGAAATTGGATTTTGTTACAGGGATTTCAGGCTAGCAATTTAGTCATGATATATACATGGCATTACAGGTCTGCTGCGGGTAATATACATGTCTAGTTGATGCTCAGTGTTAAGCATAATACTAATCATTACCGTGTCTTAAAACCTATATAATTTTTAATGTCAAGTAAAGATAAATATTTGGCATTTAAAGAGAACCTGTCAACATCATCATATAGAGCAGGAGGAACTGGAACTGGAACTTTTTGATTAAAATCCCTGCTTATTCTGTGGTAAGGAGTCCAGGGGGCAGGTGGGTATTATTTTTGCCAGTATTAGTTGGATCCTGCATGCCCAGAGCCATGGAGAGGCCAAAGTACAGTGTAGGCCCATCCCGTCATGAGGCCACCTTATTGTGGAGGGATGGTTCACATTATTTGCAAATGGCAGGAGCCGCATTTTTTATGGAGATTTTTTTGGGCAGTTGGGGGTATGCTTTGAGCAATTATCATATCTGTATTGGGTCTGTATTTTGCAATTATCAGTAAGCTTTGTTTGCAATTTCATCCATAGCAACGCGCTACTGCCTAGTGCGAATGGTGTTGTAGGAGAGCTGACCAATATGTCTTTTTGCCAGTGTCACTCAATGGACTAGACTCCTTAGCATGGAAACATCAGATATTTCAATCAATAAATTACAAGTACTAAATCTTTTCCCATAAATATCAATATATATCACTCTGCTCAGCTTTTCCTGCCCTATCACATGATACTGATAGCTTAGATACCATTTTTATGGTGACTGGTTGCCTTTAAAGTGGCACTATCAGCAAGTTCTGCCCAATGATCCTGCTGATATGCCCCAGAAGCTCTTTACCTTCTAACTGCATAACGGTTAATGAAATTCTCCTAAGCCCCTTATTAGCATAGGGGCAATTAGTGAATATCCTAAGAATGCAGAGAAAAAGAGAGGATTCATTAACCACTGTGCAGTCAGAGGGTAAAGAGCTTCTGGGGCATATCAGCAGCTTCATTGGGAAGAACCTGCTTATAGTGCCACTTTAAATAGAAAAAGATCTAATTCTTGGCCTATCAGCTCTAAAGCATGGGCCTATGGTGACTGATGATAAGTCTGGTAAGTCTACATGAATATGACTAATAGAAAAATATGAAAAGGTGCAAAAATATCTTTACATAGAATACATTGTGCACTTACATTTGTGCATGTGCTGCTTTGGCTCACTACAGGGCCGTCTTTCCCATTGGGCAGGGTAGGCGGCTGCCCGGGGGCCTATGACTCATGGGGGGCCCCAGTGGCAGTCGCCTACCCTGCAGAAAGGAAGGGAAGCTGATAAGCCACGCTGTGCCCCCCTCTCCCCAGTACATTACAGGGCCGCACTACGCTGCACACTGCCCCAGCGCTCTCCTCTCCTCACAGAAATAGGCTGCAGGGTCGGCCTGTGATGTGGGCGGCTGAAGCTCCTCCCCCTCCGTTAAGCCCCGCCCCCTGTGGACTGGTCCCATGTTCCTCCTGGCCTGGGACTTCCTGCCCCCAGCAGGCCTTGGGATGGTTATGTGTGGGGCCTCACAGCAGCTGCAGCCTGTGCTGCCATAGCAGGAGACCAGCAGTGTGGAGAGCAGGAGGCTACAGGCTGCTAACCTACAGCTACAGGGCTTCCTGACCATCCCCCTCCTGTCCTGGGCTCCACTGCAGGAAATGTCAGGTACCTGGGGCTGTAGATAGCAGGGAGGTCGGGACAGAGAAGAGGGAGGAGTGTGCAGATCTGGGCTGAGAGAAGAACACACACACACACCCCTACCCCTGTTCCCCCTATTGCTGCCCCCTCTCCCCCAGGCTGCTTTGCCCCTGTCCACCTGTAGCTGATCTGTACCTCCCAAGCTGCAATGTGCACCCCCCCCCCCCAGACTGCTGTGTTCTCCCCTTCAGGCTGCTGTACCCCCATACACTTAAGGCTGCTGTACACCCCCCCCCCCCACACACACACACAACAGACTGCATGTATGGCCAGGTTTGCACTATGTAAAAACAAGCCTAACATGTGTAAAGATTATTTATATATATATATATATATATATATATATATATATATATATATATATCTTTACACATGTTATGCTTGGTTCCTATTTGTGGTTTTGTTTTGTTTTTTTCTGCTCCTGAGCATTGAAGGAGAGGAATGAACCCCCCCCACACACACAGATGCTGCAAAACTGCTCCAGACAGAAGGATACACACATACAGAACAATATGCATCCATACAGAACGATGCACACCCATACAGAACCATACAGTACAATATACACCCATACAGAACCATACAGTACAATATACACTCATACAATACAATATACACCCATACAGAACCATACAGTACAATATACACCCATACAGAACCATACAGTACAATATACACTCATACAATACAATATACACCCATACAGAACCACAGTACAATACACACTCATACAGAACCATACAGTACAATATACACCCATACAGAACCATACAGTACAATATACAGTACACCCATACAGAACCATACAGTACAATATACACCCATACATAACCATACAGTACAATATACATCCATACAGAACCATACAGTACAATATACACCCATACAGAACCATACAGTACAATATACACCCATACAGAACCATACAGTACAATATACACCCATACAGTACAATATACACCCATACAGAACCATACAGTACAATATACACCCATACAGTACAATATAAACCCATACAGAACCATACAGTACAATATACACCCATACAGTACAATATACACCCATACAGTACAATACACACCTATACAGAACCATACAGTACAATACACACCTATACAGAACCATACAGTACAATACACACCCATACAGAACCATACAGTACAATATACACCTATACAGAACCATACAGTACAATATACACCCATACAGAACCATACAGTACAATATACACCCATACAGTACAATATACACCCATACAGAACCATACAGTACAATACACACCCATACAGAACCATACAGTACAATATACAGTACACCCATACAGAACCATACAGTACAATATACACCCATACAGTACAATATACACCCATACAGAAACATACAGTACAATATACACCCATACAGAACCATACAGTACAATATACACCCATACAGAACCATACAGTACAATATACACCCATACAGTACAATATACACCCATACAGAACCATACAGTACAATACACACCCATACAGAACCATACAGTACAATATACAGTACACCCATACAGAACCATACAGTACAATATACACCCATACAGAGCCATACAGTACAATATACATCCATACAGAACCATACAGTACAATATACACCCATACAGAATCATACAGTACAATACACACCCATACAGTACAATATACAGTACACCCATACAGAGCCATACAGTACAATATACACCCATACAGAGCCATACAGAACAGTATACAGTACACCCATACAGAACCATACAGTACAATATACACCCATACAGAACCATACAGTACAATATACACCCATACAGTACAATATACACCCATACAGAATCATACAGTACAATATACACCCATACAGTACAATATACAGTACACCCATACAGAGCCATACAGTACAATATACACCCATACAGAGCCATACAGAACAGTATACATCCATACAGAACCATACAGTACAATATACACCCATACAGAACCATACAGTACAATATACACCCATACAGAACCATACAGTACAATATACACCCAAACAGTACAATATACACCCATACAGTACAATATACACCCATACAGAACCATACAGTACAATATACACCCATACAGAACCATACAGTACAATATACACCCATACAGAACCATACAGTACAATACACACCCATACAGAACCATACAGTACAATATACACCCAAACAGAACAATATACGCCCATACAGAACTATACAGTACAATATACACCCACATGGGGCTGCACAGCACAAGGTTGGGGGTAGGAGGGATGCGGGGACTTGATCTTGGGTCGGGGGGCCCAGTTCACAGCTATGCCCAGGGGCCCATCGTTTTGTTAAGACGGCCCTGGCTCACTATAGCGTACAGCAATTTTTGGTATGGCAGTGCCGTAGTCCATGACTGACAGTGTGCAGAGTCTAACCTGCACTTCAGTGTTGACCAGGTACTGTAAAGCAAAGAAACAGCATTGTGTGAATACGTTTTGGATCAGAGTGGGAGACCGGGAACTGCGGGACATGAACATTGGTGGCAGCAGAGTTGCCTGTTTCAACCTTTGCTGCTGCCACCCAATGCAAAATTATGTATAAATTAAAAAAATATATATATTTATTTTAATGAAATAATATTACAAAGCAAATAATTCCTAAGTGCATTATAAATTAAGAGTTTTGAAGTGTACATGACCTATCAGCTCTTGTGGTCATATCCAGAAGCAAATTATAATAGGTCCGTTTTGGATGGTAGCTCTGTGCCCTAAGCTCCTGGGGGGCCATGGTCACCCAAACAGACATATACTTCAGGCAACAGTTCTACCATGATTTGCAAAAAATTGCTGCTTTTTCACTGCAATTTTGTACAAATCAGGGCAAAACTGCAGCCAGGAGACAATTCTGTAACATTAGAGAACATACAGTAGGACCTTAACATGTGACTATGATGTCACCACAGGTCCTTTACAGTCGGCACTATGGAGGAGGAACACTAAAGCTACAGATAATGTGGAAAATGGACAAGGAGGACAGTCAGTGAAGAGAGGGGTACAGGGTTACCAGTCTGATGTAAGGGCAGGAGGTTACAGGGTGACCAGTCTAGGGGGAGGGCAGGGGGATATGGGGTGACCAGTCGAGGGGGAGGGCAGGGGGATACAGGGTGACCAGTCAAGGGGGAGGGCAGGGGGATACAGGGTAACCAGTCTAGGGGAAGGGCAGGGGAATACAGGGTGACCAGTCTAGGATTGGGGCCAGGGGATACAGGGTGACCAGTCTAGGATGGGGGCCGGGGGATACAGGGTGACCTGGCTGGGCTGAGGTTAGGGACACAGGAGAGTAGGGTCATGGGAGCAGTGTGTCAGAGAGAGGAAAGGGAGTATTTTGGTATAATTTGGGATCTAAATTAACTTTGGGGCCCAGTGCCTGTATTTAGGGGTCTGGTTGAAGTCCGGAATAGTGTTGTGAATTAAATTGGGTGGGTGGGGGGGGGGGGTAGTGCATTGTTTTATACTTTAATCCCTTGATGACACCCGTCACCAGCCTTGCACCATAGAATAACATTACTCTGGGGCTCACGCTGGAGATGGATCTAGAATCGCTGTCTCCTAATTTACAGGTTCAAACAGCAGGGAGAGGAGACAATAAGCGCCTCTGTTAAGATATTTGGGCACCAAATTCAAAATGTAAGTAATTTAGAGAATGAAAAAAGAGCACAGTACTGCCTGATAATCATTTTTATTAAAACGTTACAGGTACATGGTAATATGACCTGATCTATCCCGTACTATGAACACCACAGTAGTGCTGCCATCATTTCAGTGTGGGCAGGGGGGGGGGGACAAGCTTGGTGAACAGCCCAGGGCCTATAATAAAGTTAATCCACCCCTGGTCATATCATATAGGGCTTGATTACCAGAATGCCCTCAAGACGGAATACATAGTAGAGAGATTTGTTTTCTTACTTTTTTATGTTTTTGCTGCATATTTATGTTTTATTTTTGTTTTTTTGTTTTTATTTAAGAATAAACTAATAAACATTTTAGCACATAACCAGAATCACTTTGCCAGTAACAATTCATTTCTTACAGTTATCCTAGGTACCCTAGGTATTATGTGAAGGAGTTAAAGCTCTCCAAGATAGATTATATTTCTTATTTTTCATTTAATGATTGTGATTTGGTTTTTTACTGCAGAGTGAGCATTGCTGTTATTCAGCCAAAATCTGCGCGAAATGGATAGCTCTAGAGAATCCCCATAGGCTGAAGTCAGCCAGCTTGTAACTGTATGATCTCAGCCCCACTGAACTTCTATCCCTTGCGATACCATGCAGGCTGGCTCCAGCCTGACCTTCAACTTACGAAGGTTGAACTGAGCCACAGGTTACACTGTGAAACGTGGTTGTATCTCAGTAATAGATTGCTGGTCTCAATAGACTATTTTCCTGCTTGTATATACTGTTAATATTTTACAGTGTTCTCGTAAACTAGGCAATAGTCACAAGTGCAAGCCAAATATGATATATTTAATATACTACTTACATTGAATTTCTTCCTTTTTATTTATAGTATTTTTCCATTTGAAATACTTTATGTCTCACAAACCCAAACACTGAGGAGTTGAAAATTATGATTGTACTGAATATTTGCTTATTTTCTTCACTATGTCATAATATCGCCTGACAAGTGAGATTTAGGAGTATTATACAGGAAAAATGCTGCACAAAGTAAAATTGGAAAGAAATTGAGTTGAGCAATAAAAGCGAGATAGCCGAGAAAGAGATGACAAGAAGAAATGGTTGCAGAAGACTTCAGCTTTGTTCAGATGAGCAGACCTCTTAGGATTCATTTCGTGAACTTATTGATCGTTGAATATTTCTACAATATATAAGCAGATGAAACGGCTACCTGTAAGAAATGGTAGGACCACATTGTCGTTTTATTTTGTAACTGCAGTTCACAAACAGGATCTTAAAGGGGTTATCCAGCGCTACAAAAACATGGCCACTTTCCCCCTACTGTTGTCTCCAGTTTGGGTAGGGTTTTGAAACTTAGTTCCATTGAAGTAGATTGAGCTTAATTGCAAACCACACCTGAACTGGGGACAAGAGAGGGGGAAAAGTGGCAATGTTTTTGTAGCGCTGGATAACCCCTTTAAGCTTTCCAGTAGAGATGAGCCGGCCAAGATTCGGGTTCATACAAACCCCTACTGAACTGTCAGCTTCTGATTCCCGCCATCTGCTCGCCTTACAGAGAGGGTGATACAGGTGAGGACCACCTGGAAAACTAGGATACAGCCTTAGGCCAGTTTTCCATGTGGTCCTCAGTGTATCCACCCTCTTTATGCAGAGAACAGTTCAGATTCGTATGAACTCGAACTTTGGCCAGCTCGCTCATCTCTACTTTCCAGATATCTTTCATAAAAAAATTGAATTTTTTTTAAATAATCTGTTTCTATTTTCTATTTTTTTTTTTTTTACTTATATTATTATGGGGGCTGTCATTTTTCATTGGGCTATTTTTAAACAGCATTTAGTGACATACTTTATGGCAGTCATCATAGACATAGACACAATGAATATCTCCAGACCTTATTCTTTGTATAAGACACTCTTGTAGGCATGCTCAGTAACTTCTGTGACCTTTGCAAAGGTCACTCTACTGGAAGGTGGAAAGCAGAGATGCCATTGTCTTTGTTATGTGCTGGTGTCACTTTTTGCTGTAATGTTGTACAGATCACTTTACAGCAGCCCCCTACTTATCATCACAGACAGAACAGGAAGTCTCAGCTTTTCAGGATTACTTAATATTAATATAGTAAAATTAAAAATTAAAAAAAAAAACAAAACAAAAAAATCACCCAAAATTCTTTAAAAAATGCTGAATATAAAGTATTTATTTAATCAATAAATGTCTTTCTGATGACACATTGCCTTTGGGAGTGACTGTATAGACTGGACATCTACTCTAAACCCCCTTAGGCTAAATTAAATATACTAAGTGTAGTCCAAAGCTGATCATACAGCTAAGGTTAAACTAAACTTTAGCAGTTGAATATTATAATTAAAAATAATTGGAATTAGAGATATAGTGGTTTAGGCTATGTTCATACATAGCATTTAATCAGCATTAATTAACACTATTTTGCTGTGGATTGCCCACTTCCCAGTAAAATAGCGCTATTTTTGTTGCATGATTTTGATGGAATTGCTGAAAAAATAATGCTATCTTACGGCAATTGCGCCCAAATACATGAAAGCCCAAACGCCAAGGACATAAATGTACACCCTCAATCCTTAAGGGGTTGAAGTAATTCCCATATTATTTGCCAAACTAAGGACAAAGCAAAAACTGGCATAAAATGTACTATACATCTAAAACTAAAAAATTTATTATACTGTATTTCCTTTGAAATGATTTTGAAACTGTTGTCTAGTAAAGAAAATAATAATTTCCCCTTTAATCATTACTGTTACTTTACCTTTCCTATGACTTTTTAAGAATTTATTGTACAATAGACGCAATTATGTTTACAAGACAAAAGTTGCAAATTTTTACAATGGATTTGTCTCTTCACTGATGATGTTGCCATGGTTACAGTGGAAGATTTAAGTTTTACAGCAGTGTGCATATTACAGTAAGTAAGGTAACAGATTAGGTTAATTAACAACATAAACAGAACATTTATATTGTCTAAATTACTGAAGAAGTCTGTTATTTAAAACCGAAGATAGTAATTAACTGGAAACGCGGGGATGCGGGCTCCCGCAGCACAATATTATTTCGTTGTTGAAAGATGAAAACTTTTTTTTTTACGTAAGATATTCTCCTTTTCATGGAACCAGGAATAACTCTGTGTTTTTTGTTGTTATAAAGTACTATGAATAGATGACCTATAGCAAGGACCCAGGTTAAAACATAAACAGTCATAGATGTTCCCATGCTAAAAGAGACACTTACATTATAAAATTCATTCTGTAGACTCTAGAGCTTCTTTAATGTTAGTTTTATTCTTGTAGGGGATTAATATGCCCTGAACTAAACCCAGACCACTGTTCCTGCCTACATGGGCAATCTGCTGATGCAACCACAAGAGTAGCTCTTCAGGGGGGTGCCTACATAGGGTGCTGCCTACAGTGGGACTACCTACAGGGGGGTGCCTACATGGGGGGGCTGCCTACAGCAGGGCTACCTACAGGGGGTGCCTACATAGGGGGACTGCCTACAGGGGGACTACCTATTTGTAGTAATATTTTCTTGGGGGGGGACCTACATTGGGGATATTATTTACTGGTGAGGCTTACTACCATATCGACTACCTACAAGTTGGAACCTTCATGGTGGGATGCTACATATGGAAAACTTTTTTTCTGGGAGGTTACCAGAGACATGCCTACAAGGGGAATAAACGCCCCCGTGGGCTAATGGATATGTTTACGGTCTAAAGAGCCTATATAGAACTGGTATCTATTATTATATTTGGTCACTGTAGAGAGGAATATTGGTCATAGTATAGTATAGAATTTGATTCAGTAACAGTATGGTATTATTTGTCATGATGTGATATTATTGTTTGTCTCTTTTATATTAGTATTATTGGTCTAATACTGGTCTTGGTATACAGTAGAAGCATAGAGGATGGAATTGTAACAAATCTCATTTACATGCTGGAACTAAATCCCACAGTACAAGGTGAGCTATCCTGCAGGAGACTTGGTGCAATTACAGCAGGTTAACTGGTTAATCTGGTTTGTGGACCAACTGTATAATTTACTCCGTTATGAGCAATATGTCTGGATACAACCAATTCCCACTTCCTTGGTTCATACAACTTCGTTTATAATGTATCCTGTACTGACTTGACATATGTCCGTATTCATGTGAGTATATAATACTTAAAAAGGCAACAACTCACGTTTAGTAGTCTTCACTTTGACTTGGATTTATTTTGCTTACTTGCAAGATTTGGCTGCGTGTGATCAGAGCACTGGAGCTCGCTGGAGGCTAGGCGTCCTCTCCCTGCCGCGCGACGTTTCGGAAGGCGGGGCTTCCTTACTCATGCGCACAGGTGAGTGGTACCTGCTCAGCTAAGTACCGACGTCTGAAATCACATGTGACCTGTAGTCCATTGATTCATATAAACATTGTGAAAATGCAAGTATTACAACTTTTACATGGCACATAATAAATCCACATTGACATGATGAGCTATATATTCAATATAATGTGTACGACGTCATTTACTTGGGGGTGAGTATATCTATAGGTACGCCTTGAAGCTGCACACTTCGTTAAGACCGGATGGTTCAACACTCTCTAGCTTTCTTATCCAGTATGTCTCTCGTTGTAATAACAGCTGTTTGTCTCTTGTTTCTGACCCTGTTGTTTGTATTTCCTCTAATATGCACCATTTTAACTCATACACATGGTGCCCTGCCTGTTTAAAGTGTTTGGCTACACTTGTCTCCCCATACTTTGATTCTGTTGTGTCTTCCTGTTTTAGATGTTTTCTGATCATGGATTTGTGTTCATTTATCCTCACTTTCACCTGTCTCATAGTTTGCCCAACGTATGTTTTGCCACAAGGGCATTTCAACATATATATTGCTTTTGGTGTATTGCATGTAAAGAACCCTTTCATGGGGATCTTATACCCTTGTGTGGGGTGTTGGATGTATTCCCCTTTTATGATGGATGTGCAATTCTGACATTGTAGGCATCCATATGTTCCTTTCCTCTGTGCCCTTAGGAATGATTGTTTATTGGGTTTTCTCTTTCTAATGTCACCCTTTATGACACTACTTGCTATGGTTTTGCCTTTTTTCAAGGCTAGCATAGGGACATTTTGAAACAATTTGCCAAATTTTGGTTCTTTCTGCATTACTGGCCAGAATTTTTTAATGGCTCTACGTATGACTGGTATATGATGATCATATGTTGTCACAAAAATTTGTCTCTGTTGGTTCGATGTCTGTGTATTTGTTCTTTTGTTCTTTGTTAGTGCACGATTTATTTGTTTAAATTTGTACCCTCTCTGTTCAAATTTCTTTTTCATGTTGTTTTGACACTCTGTTTTCTCTATGTCAGTACTAACTATTCTCTCTATTCTCTGCATTTGACTTTTTACGATACTGTCAAAAACTTGTGGTGGGTGATAGCTTGTGCGATGTAACAAGTTGTTTTTATCAGTAGACTTGACATATAATGTAGTGTCAAATTTGTCTCCATTTTTCACCACCTGAACATCAAGGTAGTTGATGGTGTTTTTATCGTACTCTACCGTAAATTTTATTGTGGGGTGACATAAGTTCAGATAAGACACAAAATCTCTCAATGATTGTTCACTATCTCTCCATAGGAGGAACACGTCGTCCACATATCTATACCATGTGAACGGCGTGTTCCCCTGTTTCTTCTCCATCACATAGTTGTTTTCAAACGTTTCCATGAAGATGTTGGCGACACTAGGTGCCACCGCTGACCCCATGGAAACTCCATATTTTTGAAGAAAAAATTCCTGGTCAAACCGGAAATAGTTTCTAGACAGCACTATCTCCAGAAGTCCCATCAAAAAGTTTATGTCTGCATTTGTCATTTTTTCATTCTTCTGCATAAGTTCTCTGATGGCTGCCATGCCCTCATTATGTGGTACATTGGTGTACAAACTTTGTACATCCAATGTACACATAAATGTGACATCCTCCACTGATTCTTTTTTTATTTTGCTTAAAAAGTCTTTTGTGTCTTTCAAACACCTAGGAAAGGTTTTTATGATGTCCTGCAAGAAACCATCGATATAGGTGGCCACTGGTTGGAATATGGACCCTATTTGTGAGACTATGGGTCTACCTGGTGGTGACTCTAAACATTTGTGTATCTTAGGGGCCAGGTATAAGATGGGAACCCTGGGGTTGTTGTTAATAAGTGAATTAGCAGTGTGTTCACTGATGATTTCCCCTATTACTCCTTCTTGAATGAATTTGTCCAATTCTTCTTTGTATTTATTTGTGGGGTCCCCCTTGAGTTTACAATACACATTTTCATCTGCTAGCTGTTTGTGGGCCTCATTCATATAATCAGTTTTATTCATTATCACGATGGCGCCCCCCTTGTCCGCCTTTTTTATTACAAGGGAGGCGTCATCGGACAGCGATGTTATAGCATCTTTTTGGGCTTTTGTTATGTTCATTGGAATTTTTTTTGAATTGTCCCATTTTTCTTTCACTTCGGCCAACACGGACCGGGTGAAAACGTCCAGTGTGTTATTATTAATTTCCGGATCAAATGTACTGTGTGTCCGGATTTTATCAGGCACAATGTCCACATATGATTTTTGTTGTTTGCGGTTGCGATTTATGTCAAAGAAAAACATCTTTAGCCTCAGCGTTCTACAGAACTTATAAAAGTCCACTTCAAAGTCAAATAAAGATCTTCCAAAGGTAGGTACGAATCCCAAACCTTTGTTTAATACTGTGTATTCCTCTGGTGTTAAAGTCCGGTTAGATATATTCACAACTATGTTTTCCTCTTTGTGCGTCCCTTTTTCTTGGTTTCTTGTATTTCTTCCTCTGTCTCTCCTCCTGTTCCTGAACTGATTGTTGTTATTTCTTTCTGTCCTTTCTTTGTATGTTTTCCTTTGTCTAAAAAAGGTTTTGTTGTAGTGCGTTTAGTGGTGGTTTTATCTTCTTGTTCTGACGATGTATTTGTACTTGATGTGATATTACCGGTGCGTGTGAATATTCTCTTACTGGGACCTCTGCGTTTTTCATCCGCCCATGTGTAAACACGGTTAAACAAATAATCTCTGTTGTCTCGCTCAAACTTGTTTAGTTTGCTCTGTAGTATTAATGATTTTAGTTTTTCTATGTTCACTGTAATCTCGCTATTTATTTTTTCATAATCTTCCAGTGTTTTTGTCACCTGTATCTTAGTTATGGTCTCATGTATTTCATGTCGTGTTGTATCCAATGCTGCCTGCAGGTGTTGTACCGTTAGCAGCATTAAATCCAGTGAATGTCTGTTACTCATAGCATACCATTTCTGATGGTAGATTGGGTCTTCTGGTAAAAGTATAGGTGTCAAATTGCTTCTAAGCCCTCTTGGTATTCTTTGTAATTTCAAGTATTCTGTGAGGGTTGAAGCATGGAGGGACAAGTTCACCTCTTTCTTTTTCAACTTCTCAAGTGTTTTCACTAGGTCTACTTGGCATTGATCTTTCAAGTCCAACAGAGACAGCCCAGCTGTGGTAGCTTGAGCTAGTATGCTAGTCCTCTCGCTCTCAGTGAATGAAAACACGTCAGCCTTTGTGTCAGTAATTTTCCCAATGTCTTCAAAAGACATAATCAGGTCCTAATCCAGTAGTGAACTGCACCGTAAACTGGTTAATCTGGTTTGTGGACCAACTGTATAATTTACTCCGTTATGAGCAATATGTCTGGATACAACCAATTCCCACTTCCTTGGTTCATACAACTTCGTTTATAATGTATCCTGTACTGACTTGACATATGTCCGTATTCATGTGAGTATATAATACTTAAAAAGGCAACAACTCACGTTTAGTAGTCTTCACTTTGACTTGGATTTATTTTGCTTACTTGCAAGATTTGGCTGCGTGTGATCAGAGCACTGGAGCTCGCTGGAGGCTAGGCGTCCTCTCCCTGCCGCGCGACGTTTCGGAAGGCGGGGCTTCCTTACTCATGCGCACAGGTGAGTGGTACCTGCTCAGCTAAGTACCGACGTCTGAAATCACATGTGACCTGTAGTCCATTGATTCATATAAACATTGTGAAAATGCAAGTATTACAACTTTTACATGGCACATAATAAATCCACATTGACATGATGAGCTATATATTCAATATAATGTGTACGACGTCATTTACTTGGGGGTGAGTATATCTATAGGTACGCCTTGAAGCTGCACACTTCGTTAAGACAAAGTCAAATGCAGAGAATAGAGAGAATAGTTAGTACTGACATAGAGAAAACAGAGTGTCAAAACAACATGAAAAAGAAATTTGAACAGAGAGGGTACAAATTTAAACAAATAAATCGTGCACTAACAAAGAACAAAAGAACAAATACACAGACATCGAACCAACAGAGACAAATTTTTGTGACAACATATGATCATCATATACCAGTCATACGTAGAGCCATTAAAAAATTCTGGCCAGTAATGCAGAAAGAACCAAAATTTGGCAAATTGTTTCAAAATGTCCCTATGCTAGCCTTGAAAAAAGGCAAAACCATAGCAAGTAGTGTCATAAAGGGTGACATTAGAAAGAGAAAACCCAATAAACAATCATTCCTAAGGGCACAGAGGAAAGGAACATATGGATGCCTACAATGTCAGAATTGCACATCCATCATAAAAGGGGAATACATCCAACACCCCACACAAGGGTATAAGATCCCCATGAAAGGGTTCTTTACATGCAATACACCAAAAGCAATATATATGTTGAAATGCCCTTGTGGCAAAACATACGTTGGGCAAACTATGAGACAGGTGAAAGTGAGGATAAATGAACACAAATCCATGATCAGAAAACATCTAAAACAGGAAGACACAACAGAATCAAAGTATGGGGAGACAAGTGTAGCCAAACACTTTAAACAGGCAGGGCACCATGTGTATGAGTTAAAATGGTGCATATGAGAGGAAATACAAACAACAGGGTCAGAAACAAGAGACAAACAGCTGTTATTACAACGAGAGACATACTGGATAAGAAAGCTAGAGAGTGTTGAACCATCCGGTCTTAACGAAGTGTGCAGCTTCAAGGCGTACCTATAGATATACTCACCCCCAAGTAAATGACGTCGTACACATTATATTGAATATATAGCTCATCATGTCAATGTGGATTTATTATGTGCCATGTAAAAGTTGTAATACTTGCATTTTCACAATGTTTATATGAATCAATGGACTACAGGTCACATGTGATTTCAGACGTCGGTACTTAGCTGAGCAGGTACCACTCACCTGTGCGCATGAGTAAGGAAGCCCCGCCTTCCGAAACGTCGCGCGGCAGGGAGAGGACGCCTAGCCTCCAGCGAGCTCCAGTGCTCTGATCACACGCAGCCAAATCTTGCAAGTAAGCAAAATAAATCCAAGTCAAAGTGAAGACTACTAAACGTGAGTTGTTGCCTTTTTAAGTATTATATACTCACATGAATACGGACATATGTCAAGTCAGTACAGGATACATTATAAACGAAGTTGTATGAACCAAGGAAGTGGGAATTGGTTGTATCCAGACATATTGCTCATAACGGAGTAAATTATACAGTTGGTCCACAAACCAGATTAACCAGTTTACGGTGCAGTTCACTACTGGATTAGGACCTGATTATGTCTTTTGAAGACATTGGGAAAATTACTGACACAAAGGCTGACGTGTTTTCATTCACTGAGAGCGAGAGGACTAGCATACTAGCTCAAGCTACCACAGCTGGGCTGTCTCTGTTGGACTTGAAAGATCAATGCCAAGTAGACCTAGTGAAAACACTTGAGAAGTTGAAAAAGAAAGAGGTGAACTTGTCCCTCCATGCTTCAACCCTCACAGAATACTTGAAATTACAAAGAATACCAAGAGGGCTTAGAAGCAATTTGACACCTATACTTTTACCAGAAGACCCAATCTACCATCAGAAATGGTATGCTATGAGTAACAGACATTCACTGGATTTAATGCTGCTAACGGTACAACACCTGCAGGCAGCATTGGATACAACACGACATGAAATACATGAGACCATAACTAAGATACAGGTGACAAAAACACTGGAAGATTATGAAAAAATAAATAGCGAGATTACAGTGAACATAGAAAAACTAAAATCATTAATACTACAGAGCAAACTAAACAAGTTTGAGCGAGACAACAGAGATTATTTGTTTAACCGTGTTTACACATGGGCGGATGAAAAACGCAGAGGTCCCAGTAAGAGAATATTCACACGCACCGGTAATATCACATCAAGTACAAATACATCGTCAGAACAAGAAGATAAAACCACCACTAAACGCACTACAACAAAACCTTTTTTAGACAAAGGAAAACATACAAAGAAAGGACAGAAAGAAATAACAACAATCAGTTCAGGAACAGGAGGAGAGACAGAGGAAGAAATACAAGAAACCAAGAAAAAGGGACGCACAAAGAGGAAAACATAGTTGTGAATATATCTAACCGGACTTTAACACCAGAGGAATACACAGTATTAAACAAAGGTTTGGGATTCGTACCTACCTTTGGAAGATCTTTATTTGACTTTGAAGTGGACTTTTATAAGTTCTGTAGAACGCTGAGGCTAAAGATGTTTTTCTTTGACATAAATCGCAACCGCAAACAACAAAAATCATATGTGGACATTGTGCCTGATAAAATCCGGACACACAGTACATTTGATCCGGAAATTAATAATAACACACTGGACGTTTTCACCCGGTCCGTGTTGGCCGAAGTGAAAGAAAAATGGGACAATTCAAAAAAAATTCCAATGAACATAACAAAAGCCCAAAAAGATGCTATAACATCGCTGTCCGATGACGCCTCCCTTGTAATAAAAAGGCGGACAAGGGGGGCGCCATCGTGATAATGAATAAAACTGATTATATGAATGAGGCCCACAAACAGCTAGCAGATGAAAATGTGTATTGTAAACTCAAGGGGGACCCCACAAATAAATACAAAGAAGAATTGGACAAATTCATTCAAGAAGGAGTAATAGGGGAAATCATCAGTGAACACACTGCTAATTCACTTATTAACAACAACCCCAGGGTTCCCATCTTATACCTGGCCCCTAAGATACACAAATGTTTAGAGTCACCACCAGGTAGACCCATAGTCTCACAAATAGGGTCCATATTCCAACCAGTGGCCACCTATATCGATGGTTTCTTGCAGGACATCATAAAAACCTTTCCTAGGTGTTTGAAAGACACAAAAGACTTTTTAAGCAAAATAAAAAAAGAATCAGTGGAGGATGTCACATTTATGTGTACATTGGATGTACAAAGTTTGTACACCAATGTACCACATAATGAGGGCATGGCAGCCATCAGAGAACTTATGCAGAAGAATGAAAAAATGACAAATGCAGACATAAACTTTTTGATGGGACTTCTGGAGATAGTGCTGTCTAGAAACTATTTCCGGTTTGACCAGGAATTTTTTCTTCAAAAATATGGAGTTTCCATGGGGTCAGCGGTGGCACCTAGTGTCGCCAACATCTTCATGGAAACGTTTGAAAACAACTATGTGATGGAGAAGAAACAGGGGAACACGCCGTTCACATGGTATAGATATGTGGACGACGTGTTCCTCCTATGGAGAGATAGTGAACAATCATTGAGAGATTTTGTGTCTTATCTGAACTTATGTCACCCCACAATAAAATTTACGGTAGAGTACGATAAAAACACCATCAACTACCTTGATGTTCAGGTGGTGAAAAATGGAGACAAATTTGACACTACATTATATGTCAAGTCTACTGATAAAAACAACTTGTTACATCGCACAAGCTATCACCCACCACAAGTTTTTGACAGTATCGTAAAAAGTCAAATGCAGAGAATAGAGAGAATAGTTAGTACTGACATAGAGAAAACAGAGTGTCAAAACAACATGAAAAAGAAATTTGAACAGAGAGGGTACAAATTTAAACAAATAAATCGTGCACTAACAAAGAACAAAAGAACAAATACACAGACATCGAACCAACAGAGACAAATTTTTGTGACAACATATGATCATCATATACCAGTCATACGTAGAGCCATTAAAAAATTCTGGCCAGTAATGCAGAAAGAACCAAAATTTGGCAAATTGTTTCAAAATGTCCCTATGCTAGCCTTGAAAAAAGGCAAAACCATAGCAAGTAGTGTCATAAAGGGTGACATTAGAAAGAGAAAACCCAATAAACAATCATTCCTAAGGGCACAGAGGAAAGGAACATATGGATGCCTACAATGTCAGAATTGCACATCCATCATAAAAGGGGAATACATCCAACACCCCACACAAGGGTATAAGATCCCCATGAAAGGGTTCTTTACATGCAATACACCAAAAGCAATATATATGTTGAAATGCCCTTGTGGCAAAACATACGTTGGGCAAACTATGAGACAGGTGAAAGTGAGGATAAATGAACACAAATCCATGATCAGAAAACATCTAAAACAGGAAGACACAACAGAATCAAAGTATGGGGAGACAAGTGTAGCCAAACACTTTAAACAGGCAGGGCACCATGTGTATGAGTTAAAATGGTGCATATTAGAGGAAATACAAACAACAGGGTCAGAAACAAGAGACAAACAGCTGTTATTACAACGAGAGACATACTGGATAAGAAAGCTAGAGAGTGTTGAACCATCCGGTCTTAACGAAGTGTGCAGCTTCAAGGCGTACCTATAGATATACTCACCCCCAAGTAAATGACGTCGTACACATTATATTGAATATATAGCTCATCATGTCAATGTGGATTTATTATGTGCCATGTAAAAGTTGTAATACTTGCATTTTCACAATGTTTATATGAATCAATGGACTACAGGTCACATGTGATTTCAGACGTCGGTACTTAGCTGAGCAGGTACCACTCACCTGTGCGCATGAGTAAGGAAGCCCCGCCTTCCGAAACGTCGCGCGGCAGGGAGAGGACGCCTAGCCTCCAGCGAGCTCCAGTGCTCTGATCACACGCAGCCAAATCTTGCAAGTAAGCAAAATAAATCCAAGTCAAAGTGAAGACTACTAAACGTGAGTTGTTGCCTTTTTAAGTATTATATACTCACATGAATACGGACATATGTCAAGTCAGTACAGGATACATTATAAACGCAATTACAGCAGGTACCTGGCAATTACATTCAGTGTCACATGTTTCTGTAGGTTTTCCTGCTGTTGCGCTAGCTAATCCCAGAAGCAGAGGTTAGCAAGCATGCAAAAAGTCAGAAGAAACGACCAAAAGAGGATCCAAAGTCAAAGAAAAACAACTAATGGGCAGAAGGCAAAATCACAGGCGCCTGTTGAAAGCAGACATAGCAGTGAGTGCTAAGCGGCTTGTGACTGGACAGGTGCTCTTACTCCCCTAATACAATAGAGATTAAAGGGGTTATCCAGTGCTACAAAAATATGGCCACTTTCTTTTAGAGACAACACCACTCTTGTCTCCAGTTCAAGTGCGGTTTGCAATTAAGCTCCATTTACTTCAATGGAACTGAGCAGCAAAACCCCGCCCAAGCTGTAGACAAGCGTGGGGCTGTCTCTGGAAAAAAGTGGCCATATTTTTGTAGTGCTTGATAACCCCTTTAAACTAACTGGCCTATAGTTCCCAGGGTCACATTTTGACTCCTTTTTGAAGACTGGCTCCATATTTGATTCTACAGTGCCAATAGTTATCAGATGAGTTGTCTGTTTTATTATTTTTACTTTAAATCCTGAGACCTGCAGACTGCCAGTAAATGCTGGGAGTTGTAGTTTGCAGCTACAACTACCAGCATACTCCAAAGGGGTCAGCAGCTGTTGTAGTTTGAAGACCATGTGTGTATTGTACAATAGATGCATTGTGAAATACCAGAATACGTAGGAGGCTCACTGTGTGGGAATGGCCCCCCACACAATGGGTATATAACAAACATCGCACACACACACACACACACACACACACACACACACACACACACACACATATATATATATATATATATATACATATATATGCGCAGGTAAACCACTAGATGCAGCACCGAATGTACAAATGGGTCCCTCCCCCCAGGAGTTGGTGCTACCCCAGTTCTTCAGTGGGCCAGTCTGAAATAAACACTATGATACAATAGAACAAGCTAGGCCATGCTGTAATATGTATTTACCACCATCTAGGTGACAAAACAGCTGGGTGACTCAGGCTATTCTGTAATGAAATCAATAGAGATATGGATCCAGGGGCAATTTGCCTTTGTAAATAAAGGAGAAGGCTCGCAATTACCAAAGTGATTAACATAATTAGACAAATGAGATCTTACTTCAAAGGAAATGACATTTTTAAACACACCAGTACAACGTTTCGGCTTAATGTATAGCCTTTCGCAAGCTCTGCACTACACATTCAGCTGAAATGTTGCACTGGTGTGATTAAAAGTGTAATTTTCTTGGAAGTGCAGTCTCCTTTGTTTACTACATACGAACCTGGGTCTGGTTTGGTGAGACGTGCATTCACACTCTACTATTTCTAGTGCTGCTGAAGCCTTTTTAATTAACATAGTTAGGCTATGTTCACACAACGTAAAACCACGGCCGAAGTTTTGCGGTGTGTAACAAAGCCTTATGTGCAATAGGATCCCGGCCGGAGCGTACACGCGTCGTAGACGCTCCGACTGGGATCCCATACGGCGCCGGAAAAAACTGACAGGTCAGTTTTCTGTGGCCGGAATTCAGTGAATTCCAGCTGCAGAAAGACCTGTCAGTGCACACAGTGAAGCGAGCGGCTCCGGCCGCTCGCTTCACTGTGTGCAGCAGTGGACTATAATAGGGGCGTTTCGGGCGGCAGCCTGGGGCCCTGAGCTCCTGGGGGGCCCATGACCACCCAAAAATACTTATACTTTCAGTGGTGTACTGTCTCCTGGATACACTTCTGCCATGATTTGCAAAAAATCACTGTTTTTTATGGCAATTTTGCACAAATCAGGACATCATGACATTATCTGTCCTGTACTATGAGCGCCAGGCTAGTGCTTCCATAGTTACAGTGGGGTGGGGGGGCCCAGGCTTGGCGAACAGCCCGGGGCCTATGGTAAATTGAATCCGCCCCTGGCTGTGCGCTATGGGGAGCTCTGATGCGGGCACACGCTGGGGTCACAGAACGGCTTCCGGGGTCACGGAACGGCCGGTCTCATACATAATGTGAACATAGCCTTAGACAACATAGGCCTCCGATACATAAGAGAGCTGTGATCCAGGGACCTAGAAAAGCTGGAGATGTGCCACTTTCAAGCTGTCCCTACTGAGGTATTTTTCATCCATACCACTTGGGGACAAAGGTTTTAGCTGGAGTAATATACAGATAGGTAAACACTAACTCCCTGGGTATGGACATAGAAACGGTAGAGGATTTGAGTACCCTATTAGCAAATTGATCTTTATGTAGCTTATATGAGCAACAAAACTATCTTTGTATTATAGCAGTAAGGTGCATACTTATCTAAGTGCATAAGCCCTACTAAGGTAGGCACAGAGGTCAGTCTCTTACCCTCATCCTCTGAGCCGTTCCCGTGCAGTTTTAATGTAGTGTTCTGTCTGGCAAGGCAGTTCAGAGCACTGCCCCACCACCAGAGCACCGATACGGCCCGTCCCCAGCCGGCCTGCTCCAGACAGGGCAGTGCTCCAAATGGCCTTACCGGACAGAACACTACATTAAAACTGAATAGGAACAACGGCGAGGATGAAGGTAAGAGACATACCTGGTGATAGTTCCCCTTTAAGATAGGTAGAACTTTAAGGGGCTTTGGGTAATGCAACCTCAATGTACAAATGTGACTGTGTAGTTGTACAGAGTTTAGCTCTATCTTCAGAAAATATGTAAAAATGATAAACTTTGTATTTAGGACAGTTAGATCTGTTTTCATAATCCTCTTAGAAAAAAGCACTGTATAGTGAACTACAGTCACAATGAATACACTAAGCATAAAAGCTAACGTTTGAAGACATCCCTGTTTTTCTTTATAGACAATTTGTGTTTTCCCTCCAATGACAGACAGATGAGAATCCCTCTAAGAAGGACATCTCAGCTCTCATGCTCATTAAAAGCCACATAGCACTTGTCAGTTTTATAAATGCTTGCCCATCTCAGTGGTTATTATATTTACCTTGCCTGCACTTAAGGCTGATTCCGCTGTCTCCTTTACTCAGCAGGGTGCAGCTGCCATCCTTGTTTCCTGGATAGAAACTGCTGCACTAAAAATATTGCTTTAAGCACAGGACATGACATCAAATAGTCAAGAGAATACTCACTTAGAAATCATCCAAATCTCCTAGAGAATCGCCTGGGGAAATAAAGTTCCGATTTGGCTTCTTATAAGATCCGTTAATAGGTTGTAGAATAATTTTTGAGAATCTATAGATCTTTCTTTCACATTACAAGCTTGCTATTCTCTTTAGTCTGGCAGCCTTTTTGCTATGGGGGTATTTTGAAGCTGCTTGGCTTTGGTGTACTATATACGGTATGTAACATGGCTTCCCAAATATCGCACATTATTTGTAGTTGTAGTCTCTGGAGTAGTGGGACATTTTGGGTCCCCTCAGGTTCCAGGACTGGAAAAGAAGATACTAATCTGCTGATTTGTACCTATATTTCATGGGGCGCTGAGGATGAAGGTAATTTATTTTATCTTTATCCTCTTCGCTGTTTCCGTGATATTACCAATTTAATCCATATACTAATTAGGCGCTTTGGTGCACTGGGGGCAATCCATGAATAAAGCAGTCTCCTCCTAACAGTACAGACCACCCTCTCACCCCCACCTCAACACAGAACCCTTCCTCTCACCACAATACAGACACCCCCCACCATCCACCCACAACCCGAATACACACAACCCACTTGCTACACCTTAAAACAGACACCAAATCTACCATACCCATCTTACTGGATAGAGCTAGCAGTGGGGACATATGGAAGCATGCAAACTGTTTGCTTTCTGTTTGGAAGAGAGATTGATGCACAGATCACATGACATGCCTCTCTCTACAGGCTGGGGGTGGATTGGTGCGGCAGCCTGTATTGGTCTCTTTTCCAATTAGGAAGCAGCACTGCATTGCATCTGTGCATATGTGGCACTGACAGGAACTGACATACCAGCTTGGTGTTGGGCACAGTGAAGTGTCCTGTACCATAGGATCTAGGACAGATGGGACATATGCCTACCCACCCAGTTCCATCCTTCTTGTACCTCTGTATGTCATCCATGTACCGAAACCTGCTGAAGATGGAGATTTACGAACACTACACCCCTGCTGTACAACAGGGAAAAAGTGTAGATTTGCCCCTTCTCCCTGGCGTATGCCAGCCATATCCCGATCTCACCTGATGGCCATACAACAGGCGCAGGTAAGGCCGGTAAGTACCACATCTCATAGTGAATCTGTCTGTGTTATTGGGATTATTTATAAATGTCCCCCAAAATTTTTGTCCGCTAAAGTAGAGAGATATAGCAGGGGAGTTTATATACTGATCAGCTATATACAACGCCCTCCAATCTTACTGCCGGTTTCTATCTGCTGAGTGCAACTATGAGACTATGCCCCTTCTGCCTCTGAAAAGCCAGAGGCATCGTGAGAACTGGCTGCATTAAGAGAGCCATATCAGAGGAAAATAGGACTCAAGATGACAGGCAAAATTAGCATGCCACCTCAACTAAAATAGGTATATACAAGGTACTTTATAATTTAAAGGAGAAGTTCAGCATTTTCTAAAAGCCGGCAGCCAGCAGGGGGAAGGGGAAATTAATTACAAGTACGCATTTACCTCTCCCTGTGCCTGCGGGTAGCTGCTGGAGCAGTCACGGGACCCCCGCCAGAAGTAATTTTCCCCCGACTTGTGATGACGTCATGAAGTCCTGTCCCAGTTGATGGACTGGCTGCTCAGCCAATCAGTGACTGGAGCGGTGTCCCAACCCAGTCACTGACTGGCTGAGCGGCCAGTCCATCAGCCATGTCAGGACATGGACACCCTGGAGATACTGGAACCGCTCCCGCTGCTCTCTGCGGGCAAGGAGCGATAACTTGTTACTTGAAATCAATTTCCCCCCTACCCCTGCAGGCAGCCGACTTTTAAAAAACGCCATACTTCTCCTTTAATAATATCCTATGTTGCAATGTATGAGCAAAATAATAATAATTTTAATTATTATCTTTATATTTCCAGTAGTGTTCTTTTTACAAGAACCTGAGAATGAGTGAGTGCATCTAAACAGTGCGATGAAGTTACATAGATCGGCATAGGTCTTCTGTTTCTTGGCACAGGACTGTCTGTGGAAAATGACCATTAATGACTCACCAAGTCCATTAGAAAGCTTTAATAACTGAAGCCACAAAAGGTCATTTTTGAATAATGGTTTGTATAAATCTCTTTCTTGTCTAACAGATGACAGAATGTCATAATCAAAAGTAATTACGAAGAGTAATGCGAGTTCATTATTTCTTCGCATCGAAAAGAATGACCAAGCCATAACGCTACTGGGCACTTGACTTCACTCGAGAGTCCAGAATCCAGTGAATACTCAAGTTCTCATGATTACTACAGAGATAAAATAATCCGTTATGATAAATGACCCTCACTCAGTGACCTCTACTATAATTCAGTAAAATTCATTTCGGTGAACTTGTATAGTCTAGTAGAAGTATCTAAGAGTCGAAAATGTGTTCCTTATGTTCTAAGGCTTCTGCTGAGGTCAAATGTGTCAAGGCGCACAGAAATGATTGTTCCCTGTGGCATACTAATTGCTGTGATTATACAAAGAAGGTTCGATGGATAGTTGGACATGCATTGCTATGACAGGCGGCTAATGTGAAGTCTGTAAATGGCGGAGGTAAAATCTGACAGCAAGCATTGGTCAGCAAGTTATTCCATACACATAATGGGCAATGCTACTGAGGACAACATTAGATTATTCTCAGTACCTTTGTGTGAGGCCTTAAACAGTGTTGTAAACTAAATTCTGCCAACACAAAAGCAGTTTAAATAAATTATCAATCTAATCAGATTCTACAGAAAAAACATAATAGGCATTATTTATCAGACTCCGAACAAGCGCTTCAAACTGCACCGGATCAATAATACGCAAGGAGCTGCTGTTTGCCTTCCCCTATACACTGCTACATAATGGTTTGACCCTTTTACAGGAAAATCATATTAATTCTCGAGGAACTAAACAAAGAAAGAATAAAGAAAATCAACATCTTGTTATTGTGCGAGATAGAAAAGAAAAAATGTCATGTAACTCCAGCAAAGGGACAGCGCCTATAAAAATTGGCAGCTGCGATGGAAAAGTGACTGCTCTTGTTTTTTTTTTTTACTTAAAACAGAGACATGTTTTGAAAAAAACTTTACAAAAAAAAAAACACCTTTTTGGAAAAACGTTATTGTGCGACAACCTTATATGTCAGCCTCTATAAGCAGGGTGTCACTTTACTTAAAGGACAACTCCAGCATTTTTCTTTTTTAGCTTATTTAATACACATTACAAAGTTATATAACTTTGTAATGTGTCTAAATAAGTGGTCTGGCCCCGATCCCCCCTTTCCTTTTTATTGGCTGGACTGCATCTCATGGCTTCCAGCTTGCTCATCCCTGATTGGCTGAGCTTGCTGGAAGCCATGTGATGCGCTTCAGCCAATGAAAAGGCTGCCGCTGCACATGCGTACCGGCAGCCTTTTCTCTCCC
This sequence comes from Dendropsophus ebraccatus, assembly GCF_027789765.1. Taxonomy (NCBI): domain Eukaryota; kingdom Metazoa; phylum Chordata; class Amphibia; order Anura; family Hylidae; genus Dendropsophus; species Dendropsophus ebraccatus. The sequence goes on from NC_091458.1 coordinate 125,446,183, forward strand.
ATTCACTTCACACAAAGGTTATGCCAGCTGGAGGTACAACCGTGCAAGGAGATCCGGGACTTTTAGTGGCGCTAACAACATGTTGAAAGATCCTGATTTTTTCAGCTCTGTGTAATAGGAGCGGTGGCAGCAGATTGCTCACCTCCCCCTTATTATCATGCCGTGTAAAACGGCCTTAAAGAGAACCAATCACGGCCGACTAATATATTTTTTTTATTCTTCCATTTAATTTAATTTTTAAACAATATTTGTAAATATTATTAATTAATTTTTTAATTCAAATTATTATTATTAATAATTATTTATTTATAAAGCGCACTTAATTCCAGAGCGCTATACAGGCGACAGGGGTAACAAACAAGAACATTACAAGATCAAAACACATTACATGAAGGCAGATGGCAGACTAATACATGGGGGAAAAGGACCCTGCCCGCGAGCACTTACAATCTATAAGGTACTGGGAGAGAGACATAAGGTAAAGTGCAGCCAGTAAAGCGTGATGCAGAATTATTATAGGTTGTAGCCTAGTTTGAAGAGATGGGTTTTCAGGTTACTTTTGAAGGACTTGATGGTGGATGAAAGCTGGATAGCGTGTTCCAGAGTATGGGGGAGGCTCGGGCAAAGTCTTGGAGGCTATTGTGCGACAGGAAGCTCCCGACATGCAGAGTGGCGGGAAGGGCTCCCATGAGCCTTTGCCCGCCACTCTGTCAATTCACAGTGAACTCGCGTTATACAGCGCAAGATCGCTGTGTATGTATAAGTGTCCTAACTGAATACTTTGTAATGAAGATACAGACTCCCTTTGCAGTTTGTATCTTATACTTTACCTAATCCTTCGTACGCAAGAACGCAAGTGACGTAATCAAGATGGCGCCTGGCCTTATTTCACCGCTACGAAGGAGTAGGTAAAGTATAAGATACAGACTGCAAAGGGAGTCTATTTTCATAAATAGTCTTCATGAAGATACAGACTGCTGTTGCAGTCTGCATCTTATACTTTACCTACTCCTCTGTAGTGGTGCAGTGTGGCCGGGCGCCATCTTGTTGACGTCACTTGCATTCCAAGTGACGTCATCAAGGTGGCGGCGCCCGCCCTTACAACACTGCTACGAAGGATTAGGTAAAGTATAAGATACAGACTGCAAAAGCAGTCTCTATCTTGAAGTGTAGACTTACGGAAAGATAAACTTTTATAATAGGGACAGTTAAAGGACAACTCCGGCGAAAATTTTTTTTGGCTTATTTAACACACATTACAAAGTTATATAACTTTGTAATGTGGTTAAATACCCGGTCTGGCCCCCTTCCCCCACTTTCCGACCCCCGACCCCCCACCCCGGAAGTTAAAGAATGTATACATTACCTATTACGGTCGTCACGGTCCTCTTCTCTGGTGTCGGGTGACGTCAGAGCTGGGGGGGCGGTCCGGGTCTTCTTCCTCTTCGGCGTCTTCATTGAGAGTGAATGGGAGAGAAAAGGCTGCTGGTGCACATGCACAAGCAGCTGATAAGTTTTGGAAGACGTAAGATTTTTAAATAGAAGTAAATTACAAATCTATATAACTTTTTGAAACCAGTTGATTTGAAAGAAAAAGATTTTCACTGGCTAATCCCTTTAAGGCTTTGCTCACACACAACAACAACAACAACAAAAAAAAAGCAGTAACCCCCCCCCCCCCCCCCCAAAAAAAAACAAAAAAAACAAAAAAACCAAACAAACAAAAAAAACCCCCACAGCTATATTTTGAATCAAATAATGTGCTACAAATAAGTCTATGGAAAAATAGCCATGTGTGCACACATTGTAAGACAATATACTGTGTATTTTTCTACCATGTGTACCACAGACTTTACTGTAGCACATTATTAGATTGCAATTTAAAGTAGAATAGGTCCATTGCCGTGTCTGAGCTGACATGCAAGATTGTGCCACAAAATTTGAATATAGCTACCAATTAAATTGATTAATAAACTTACAATAAATTGAATAAATGCTACATACTGGTGTGCTATTAATTTCTATAGGTCTGGAGTCTCAGCAGCTTAAAGTAGCATCCCCAGGAGGGAGTACATGCTTTTATCCTCTCTGGAATTACTATAGATTTCTAGTGTTGATGCGAAAAAAGTGGTTTAATATACATCAGTTGTCATTGAAATGCAAATGTACATGTAGATGAGTAGCGATCTGAGGACTTAAAATTAACCTAACATTCATAAAGCTCTGATCAAACCCGATAATGCTGTCATTACAAAAACACATCTTTATTAGCTCTTTATGATTGTTAATAAAGGCTTGTTAGCAGGAAGGCAGTAAAGGAGGAGGAAAGTACTCCAATAACATTAGGGGAGGCTAGGTGTACGGATACAAATTAGGCTAATAAATTAATCAAAATACGGGAAAAAAACACAACATATAATGAAGTGGAACAGATATAATAGGCAAAAAAACCCCACAACTATTTAATTTCAAAGGGATACAGATAAATCATAATTTAATAAGTAAAGGCAAAATGGAAAAACTGAATGAATAACATCCAAGAATAGATGAAAGCACACAGAATATGTTTTATGGTCCAATAAAAAAAACAAAAAACACAAACACGTTTTTGTTGGCTTGGAACAGAAAACACAGGTCAAAATGTTTTGTGTCTTGTCATCTATGTTGCAGATGTTATGGCATATGGTACAGATATGTGTGACTGAAAGATGGATCAATGGGTCATTTTTCCTTTGGATTCCATTCAGAGAAGTGGATCAGGAAATACATGTAAACATGTATTTAAAGGGAATGTACCACCAGGCCTGGGCTGAAGCACTGGAGACAGGTCGCCTCGCCCCCCAGTGGGTGGAAACTCCTGCCCCTCTATGATGCGGCTCCATTAGAATCAATGGAGCCACATCGTAGAGGGGCGGGGGTTTCCTCCCACTGGGAGTGGGTCAGCCCACCTCCAGTGCTTCAGCTTAGGCCTGATTGTACATTCACTTAAAAAATTTCCAAAGGAAATTAATACTGTGTTTCTCTTAACATAAACATAAAAACATGGAAGATTGTCAGCAGAAAAAGACCACTGGGTCCATCTAGTCCGCCCTTTTAGTATTTTCCTTCTTATGATCTTGGTATATGTTTATCCCAAGCAGGTTTAAACTCTGTTATAGTAGATTTACCAATCACATCTGCTGGAAGTTTGTTCCAAGCATCTATTTCTCTTTCAGTAAAGTAATATTTTCTCACGTCGCTTCTAATCTTTTCCCCAACTAACCTATCACTGTCTTCTTTTGTTCTTGAGTTCAGTTTTTTTCTAAAAGCACTTTTCTCCTGAACCTTACTGTGTCATAGAAACATAGAAAATTGATGGCAGAAAAAGACCACTGGGTCCATCTAGTCTGCCCTTTTAGTATTTCCATTCTTAATATCTTAGAATAGATATATGTTTATCCCAGGTATGTTTAAATTCTGTTATTGTAGATTTACCTACCACATCTGCTGGAAGTTTGTTCTAAGTATCTACTACTCTTTCAATAAAGTAATATTTTCTCACAATGCTTCTGATCTTTCCCCCAACTAACCTCTCACTGTGTCCTCTTGTTATTAAGCTCAGTTTTTTTTATTTTACTAAAAACACTTCCCTCCTGAACCTTATTTAGTCCTTTTACATACATAAAGGTTTTGATCATATCCCTTCTTTCTTTTCTTTCCTCCACACTATACAGATTCAAATCCTTAAATCTTTCCTGATATGTTTTACGCCTCACACCCTCCACCATTTTTGTAGCCCATCATTGGACCCGTTCTATTTTATCATTGTCCTTTTTTAGGTGAGGTTTCCAGAACTGGACACAATATTCCAGATGAGGTCTCACCAGAGCTCTATACAGCGGGATCACAATGTCCCTCTTCCTGCTAGTTATACCTTTAGCTATACACCCCAGAATACGATTTTCTTTCCCCACCGCCTGGTTGCACTGGTGACTCATTTTAAGGCTGTCAGAAATCACTACCCCTAAATCGTTCTCTTCAGAAGTCTTTGCCAACACAGAACTAATACTGATAGAGGATTCCTCCTCCCCAAGTGCATTATTTTCCATATTAATGACACCTCCCAGAATATCAACCCTGTTGCACACTTTTTTGTCGTCAGCAATCAGACAAACCTTACCTACCAAAACTTCTCCCATGTCACTTATAAACATATTAAAAGAATCGGACCCAGAAAAGACCAGTTGTAACCAGACTCTGCTCGGAATATACACTATTAACAACAACCCTCTGATATCTATCTTTCACCAACAATAAATCCACAGAACTATCCAGGGATTACATCAAATTTGTTCTAACTATCAGCTTTTTATGGGGAACTGTATCAAAGTTTTTGCTGAAGTCCTGATAGGTGATATCCACGGCACCATCTTCACCCAACACTTTGGTGATATAATCAAAGAAATCAATGAGATTAGTCAGACATGATCTGCTCGCAGTAAAGCCATGCTGGTTTGGGTACATCAAATTTTTGATTCCTTGGTGATCCATCATTTTTACTACAGATGTTAAGCTAACTGGCCTGTAGTTACTGGGATCTTTTCTTGTGAATGGGTATCGGCTGTTCTCCAATCATCAGGAATATCTTGTGTTAGGAGGGATTGGTTATACAGATCTGTCAGGGAGGCAGCAATCACAGATTTCAGTTCTGTAAGAACCCCGGGGTGGTCACCATCTAGACCAACCATCTTATTCAACTTCAAATGGGCAAGTTCCTCGGCAACCTCAGCCCCTGAAAACACTGGGGCTAAACCCATACAACTTTAGCCAATCCTGTGTCGAACCATACTGTGATTGTGAAGGCCTCCTAAAGAGGAGGCCGGAGTGGTAGAAGATGCACAATAGGAGACATTAAATATGGGAGCACAGGGGGGGCCATGGGACAGCTACAGAGAAGCGAGGTATAAAGTATAGGGGCTACCTGCAGGAGGGGTTGTATGTCATACAGATGAAGGTAGAGGCTACAGGGTACATCCAACGTAGGCAGTGTCTCTCTACCATGCTGCCTGCACCGGTAGATGATAGATGAAGTGTGTTGCCAGGAGAGAAAGATGACGGAGGAGAACGCTGCCGGGAGAGGAGCTGTTGGGGAGTCGGTGACAGGTGAGTTCCCCCCCCCCTATCAGTAGTGTGACAGCAGCCCTCAGCTGCTGATTAGGCGGGACATATGGGGGCGATCCCAGGACAGCAGGACATGACTACAAAATCAGGACTGTTTCGCTAGATCTGGGACAGTTGGGAGTACGCATAAAGTATAGTGGCTAACTACCGTATAGAGTTGGGTTACAGTGTACAGGAATATTGGGTGAAATTTATTAAGGGTTTAGGTGAATAATTGGATTTTTCACCCATTTTTGGTCTAAGTTCTATTTATGAACCAGTATTCGATGGGCAAATATTTTTTAAATGTGACTTTTTTTTTTTTTTAATCTGTGCATTTTTTATTATTATTGCAAAAGTTTACACAATCCTGGATTAGACTCCTCAGTAAATGTCCCTCATTTTGTTTCTTCAAAAATAAGACCTAATTCGAAAATAACCCCTAGCCCCCTTTTCAAAGAAAAATATAATATAAGACCCTGTCTTATGTTCTGGTAAACTCAGTACAAGACTGTCATGTATTACTCTAGAGAGTTACTGTCAATCACACCTAATGTGAACAATTCGCAAGAGCAATTCTCTAGCGAACTTAAAGTGAATGTCCACCTTTCAATAACACGCTAAGTTCAGGTCCAATATTATGTGCTGCTTAATATTATAATATATACTTCTAGGTACTCATTTTTCTTTATTATACAGAGATCCAAAATCTGGATTCCAAAATCTGCACTGGATCCAGCAACAAGTTGCATCCCATGTATATGAAAAAATCCTCTGCAGAAATAGGTGACTTAGATGTCAATTATTTAAAGCGACTCTGTACCCACAATCTGACCCTCCAAACCACTTGTACCTTCGGATAGCTGCTTTTAATCCAAGATCTGTCCTGGGGTCCATTCGGCAGGGGATGCAGTTATTGTGCTAAAAATAACTTTTAATCCAGCAGCGATGTGTCTAACAGCCAGGGCTTACATTTGTATATGCATTAGGCTGGCACACCCTCTCTGTCCCTCCTCCCCACCCTCCTCAGCATTAGGAATGCTCCAGGCAGATTGCTCCCTATTCCCCACCTGTTTGTATAATGAACATGGGCTGGATCGTTAATACACCTGTGCAAATCTCAAACAGCAATAAATGTTAAGGAGGGTGGAAAGGAAGGACAGAGAGGGTGTGTCAGCCTAATGCATATACAAATGTAAGCCCCGGCCGTTAGACACAGCGCTGCCGGATTAAAAGTTGTTTTTATGACAATAACTGCATCCCCTACCGAACGGACCCCAGGACAGATCTTGGATTAAAAGCAGCTATCTTAAGGTACAAGTGGTTTTGGGGGGACAGATTGTGGGTACAGAGTCGCTTTAAGGACATACTGTAGAATAGGATAAGCCCTGCACATCTACAGCATAAATCTGAGGCCAACCCTTAGAACCCTGTGGCGAAAATTCATTGCTAAACTGAAAATCTGACATGGGAACCTAGGGTAAAATGCTGAAAAGACTTTCTCTAGGGGGATCATAGGAGTCTTCTGCATACTGTTCCATTGTTGAATTCAATGCATATGTTGTATGCTATAAACTACTGAACACTCCGCAGAGGTGACTGCAGGCTAGAATTTGATTTAACCTTGTGCCTGAGCTCTGTCTATGAAAAATGGAGTTACGATTGCTATAAAGATATATTAGGAATTAATCTGCACAGAATTTTGTCAAAGGAATATGCAACTAGGAATGGAAGCAATAGTTTATGCTTTGCTTCCACTTTTGTCTCCCTGTAATGATACACACTGTATTAAAGGTGTTAGGCAGCATTCTATCTGAGCATTCTGCTCAGTTCATTAACATTGGATTCAGGATATAATTTCTTTAATCAAAACAAATGTATAAGAAATTATTAATGTTGAATTATTTAGCATGAAAGCTATGTCTCAATTAAACACTACTTGCTGCTATGTAATCTTGTCTAATGAAGACATGCATAATAATAAGGAAGGGTCAGTTAGCATTTTTTTAGGTTCCTCTTTTCAACCAGTAACTCTTTCAATGGGCACTTTCACCTTAGAGATGCCAATACTTCCATCAGTGAATAACTGGAATGAAACCGAAACAAAATGATAATGGGTACTGGAGCCAACAGCGTCACCATATAAAAACCATAATTAAACCAAAACCACAATATAACCATATGATTTGTCACAACATGGGGTCTAGACACAATTCTTGGTGGTACTATGCTATTGTCCTAAAAAACAATTTTTAAACTTGCAGCCCTGTGTCAAATCGGCATGGCCTAGAGTGTTTGTGCCCTAGGCTTGCAACACACCTCTATCCTTCTTCTCTGCCCTCTTCATCATTAGGAATGCCCCTGGGCAGAATTTCTCCTATCTATCCCCTGTCTGAACACTGCACATGTGCAGGTGATGATTAGGAGAAATCCTGCCTGGGACATTCCTAATGATGAGGAGGGTGGGGAGGAGGGACGGAGAGTCGTCGCATGCCTAGGGCACAGACACTCTAGGCCACACCAGTTTGACACAGGGCTGCAATTTTAAAAGTAGTTTTTTTAGGACTGTATCACCTGCCAAATGGAGCCCAGGACAGATCTTGGATTAAAAACAGCTATCCAACGGTACAAGCGATTTGGGGGCGAGGCAGATTTTGGGTACAGAGTCGCTTTAAGGCTGCATTCAACTACTGCAGCCACCGGTAATTAAATTCTGCACCCTTGGGATCGGACATACCCAAGGGCAGTCAAGGTTCGCTCATCTCTAGTTATGAACGTTTATAACGTTTTTTCCTTTCCTGCATGTGCACGCTTTGCGGGGGTGGCGGTCACTGACCGACACGGTGTGGAGTTAGCGCAGGGACCCGTGTGAACCAGGAGACCTGCATGTTGGTACACGGGGCGATATGGCTTGATCAATTCATATTCCAACACCCTGAAGTTGGTTTTTTAAAATAGGCTTAACAGCATTATTATCAACCATAGGTGTGATGTGCAGCCGCTCCTCTCTCTCCATATCGGATTTTGTATTTTTCTCCCCTTTCTGGGCAGCTGGCACTCCCCTTTAAAAGACCCATGTAACCTAAGTCAGCAGAGCATATACCTGTGCTCACACGACAGTACCTCCATGTTTTTCCCATTCTGTCTGCAGCAGTTTTTGGTAAGTGTAATACCATATCCATACTTGTGTTGTTTGGGGGCAGCCTTCCTCGCCGGTGGTGCTGGCTGGGACTTTTTTGGGGGGCACTTTGGGTCTGGTCCTGTGACGTGGCGGTTGCAGGGCCATTCTATGGCCTCCCTTCCCTGCATGTGCACGCTTTGCGGGGGTGGCGGTCACTGACCGACACGGTGTCGAGTTAGCGTAGGGACCTGTGTGAACCAGAAGACCTGCACGTTGGTACACGGGGCGATATGGCTTGATCAATTCATATTCCAACATCCTGAAGTTGGTTTTTTAAAATAGGCTTAGCAGCATTAGTATCAGCCATAGGTGTGATGTGCAGCTGCTCCTCTCTCTCCATGTCGGTATCCTTACAGCGGGGGTACTTGAATGTGTTTTTCTTGGATATCATTTACTCTATATATTCCTATTTTACTTATAGTTTTATACATTTTATTATGTATATATAATTTCTGTTATGTTACGTTTCTGTCTATTCTATTGAAACATTTAATTTTTTACGCAGTCATTTTTATTTTTAACTTTGAATTTCTGTTGAAAATCTCTCTTTATTATAACCTAAAGGTTCATTGAAACAGTGTGAGCACATAATGTGCTAACACTTTGCAATATAACTGTGTTTCACCTGAGAGTGGCTCTGAAGGAGCAGGAGAAAGATGAACAAAAAAGGTTTCTGTGGACTGCAAAGAGCTAGGGATGGGGCTGTTTTTATTAGATTTTCAAAATAGTACACAACAGTACGGTACAGTACATGCCCCTTGACAGAAAGAAAGAGAATTACAAAAAGGAGTAGGATATATTGTTCACAATGGTTTACTATAAATATTCTTAGCGAGCCTTTTCATGTCTTAACTGTGAACGCGAGGCTTTTACCAAATGCAAGAAACCACAATACTGTCTAATAACAGTAACCATTAGGGATATGATAGAAAGCAGCAATATCTTTTATGCCTATGTTTACCAGATCATTGAGGCACCCAAAAAATACACAATAAAGAATTGTGGTGTAAGAAGGAAACAAAAAACAAACAAGAAAAAAAACAACAACAAAAATTGTAGGAAGAAAAGTCAAAGTTAAAGGGACTGTGTCCTAAAGAAAACTAGATCTATACTGATGCATATTTCCAATATACAAGCATGTATTAAAAAGTATCATTTGAAAGCTATAGACTCAATAATCCCCCACGTACCTGCTTTGTTTTGATAAGCTGTTGCCCTTGGTTATGGCCCACTGCCATCCACTTGGTTGGGTCTCTCATGTTTAGCTTAGTTGCAGTCTCCTGATCTGTCCCATTAGTATTGGCAGTTAGTTTTCAGTTCACATGCAAACAAGGGGGATTGTGGGAAAGTGTCTGCAATGTTCCATGGTAACAACAGAGTCAGAGTTCATAGAGGAAACCAGCAAGTAATTAGATCCATTAGATCCTAAAAACAGCCTATATGTTCTCCTTTATGTGGTACACATCTGATGTTACCTTCTTTGCTTCCTGACACAGCTCTTTTAAGTAACTATAAACTTGTGAGTTTATGTCATATGAACAGATCTGGAGAGTTTATGATTCTCTGTAGAGATGAATTGCTCATCTAACAAAAGTAAGGGGCTTCGCTTATCAAGCCACTGGTGTCAGGAGCCGGCCATCACGCTAAGCTCCCAGGACAGCCAAGGGTAACCCCGGCCTTCCCCAAGCATACGCCGAAGCATATAGCTGGTTCCTAGGGCTGCGGCGGCTCCTTTATTAGTTGTTGCTGCGGCGGGGCTTTACCGCCCCCGGCCAACCGACTTAGGTGTTTGACATGAAGTTTGTGCTGACTGGCGCCTATCTCCGCCAGTCAGCTTCTATTGTATTGTGAGAGTTGGAGTCTCAGCTCCAATCACACGCTGGGCTGGGACTCCAGTCTCCTTAAAAATCCTCCCCTTGGTGTCCTAGAGCCTTAGTTCCTGAGTGTTTTCTTGACCTAGTCTTTCTTCTGATTGCTATCCTGGTTCTACGATTTTGGCTTTGACTACGTTTTGGTACTGCGCCGGCCAATTGTTGCTGACTTGGATTTCTGACTATGTATTATTGTGTTTGTCTTGTCCGCATTTTTGTGTCACACCTATGCAGGCCAGGGACTGTTAACCAGTTATCCGCTGCCAGTTGGGGCAGCTGAGGTAATTAGGCAGGGACAACGGGGCAGGTGTTAGTGCTAGGGCATCACCTGTCTTGTCCTCTAGTCCCCAAGTCCTGACAGCCAGCATTTCAGTGCTTCTCTGCTCCATGCCGCTCCACCCCAGGTGCTGAGGAAAAGCTTGATCCCATCCTGAGAAACTGTAAGAAGTTTTCCAGGATTGGATCCAGCTTTTCCCAGCATCCTGGATGGAGTGGCAGGGAGTCGAGCAGTGCTAAAAGACTGACAGCTTGATGAGCGGAGCGGAGATCAAACGAAAAGCTTTTCACTCATTCGCTCATTTCTAATTCTTTGTATGGGATCTTGTATTGAAGTCGATGACTGTGCTCATATTTTTTAGATTTTAGCATGTCAATCTATATCACTACCATTTCCTCCTCCATGACTTTCTAATAGAGCGCTCTCCCTTTTAATTAATGCTTCATTAACAAGAGCGTAAATAAGATGGGAAAGGCAGTGAGCTGCAGAATGAGCTGAGATCCAGGAGAGAGCAACACTGTCAGGTGAGAACAATATTAATCCCTTTAATTGAATGCCTGGCTGCTTGCCTCTCACTCCTTACACCCTGCAGAGAAGACAGTGAAACAATGTGTAGATTTACTTCTCTATCACTGCTTTTCCCTTGTAAAACAACTTATGCATTAGAACAAAGCACAAATAAAGGTCACTGGTGCACTGCAGTGGTGTAGATACCAAAGATGTTGGACATCAAGATGCCTGTAGGGACATAAACTACTGCACAGTCTGGGATTCCAGTCTATGTTTATTTTAGCTAGTTAACCATGTTACTTTTTTTAAGAACCTTCTCACTTTTCAACAACATCTGCTGTGCAGCCCCCATTGCCACTGTGCCAGCCCACAAAGCATGGGACAACCGTGTGAAAGCTTTTTGTAACCAGCAAGTGATTGGCAGAGAACTGCTGGTCCCTGTGTTACTATCTAATGCACCACTCCTTGGATAGTAGGCATAACACGGCCTGCAGGAGCTTAGCTAGGATTCATGGGGCCCAATAGCAAAAAGAAAAACCTGTATGGAGCCCATTGATTCCTGTAAGAGCCCAGTGCAGTCCCTCAGCATTCCTTTGTTCTCCCAGCTCCCTGATGCATGAGTGACCTCACTTGGGTGCTGGAAAGCTAGGAGACTATGCTGTGCTAGGAGAGTATTTGAGTATAGGGGGGCCCCCTGTGGCTGGAGGTGCAATCTGCCTCCAGCCATAAGAGAGACTGGCAGGGCAGGAAGCAAATGGCTTCTTTCTCTTTCAGTCAGAGCTAGGGATGGTCCGAACCTGCCGAGGTTCGGGTTTGTACAAACCCGGACTCTCGGCTATGATTCCCGCTGTCTTAAACCTCTGTGCAGAGGGTGGATACAGCGGGAAGACCGCCTGGAAAACTGGGATACAGCCTATGGCTGTGGCTGTATCCCGGTTTTCCAGGCAGTCCTCCCGCTGTATCCACCCTCTGCACGGAGGTTTAAGACAGCGGGAATCATTGCCGAGAGTCCGGGTTCGTACGAACCCGAACCTCGGCAGGTTCGGACCATCCTTATTCAGAGCATTTAACTGTGAGCATTTACTGTAGCCCCCTTAGCGCATGGGACCCATGTGTAGTCTTCCTCTATGGTAGTTATGCCAGTGTTGTTAATTTGTAAAGTTACATAAAGTTAAATAAAGACATCTTGGACTTGTCTGAGTTGCTGGAGTTTCCTTCCAGACCAGCTTAGGTTTGGAATATGAAAAGTCAGTCTTAATAAATCTTAATAAGTGTTTAGCTATTATTATATACAGTCGTGCATAATTCTTTCTTGCGCTTGTAATCCAAATAATTCTTAAACCAAAGCAGATTTTCCAATAAGAAATCACTGACATACATATACAGACAATTGGTTCCACACCCCATTTTTTGTTCAGAACAACACGTAGAACAGGTGAAACAAACAATGGGAAACAGCTGAATATGTCATATTATAAGTTACTGTACAGTACAGCAAGCAGCATGTGGTGTATAATGTATAGTAATTGCATAAAAAATTGCTAAAAAAACAGCAGCAGTTACTAGTAGATACAGGATGGAACTGAAGATCCCCATAATGCAGTAGTGTAGTACAACAGGCTAGAATAGAGAAGCAGGGCTGCTGTCAGACATCTGTGTGGTCACATGACAGTAATAGGGAAGGGGTGTGTTCAGCATGGACCAATCAGGAAGTGAGAATCACAGAGCTGTGCAGGAGGACAGTGACAGAAACTTTTCTATACAGTAGTGTATATAGCTGAGTGTGACAGCAGGCACATTATTGCAGCAGTGTGTATAGCTGAGTGCAGGGGCGTAGCTAATGTCTCCTGGGCCCTGGTGCGAGAGGCCAACTTGGGCCCCCCCCCCCCCTCCTTTCACGACCAAGTGATGCTATTGTTGTGTGTGTGTGTGTGTGTGTGTGTGTGTGTATATATATATATATTTATATACACAGTGGTGCCTTGGATTATGAGCATAATTCGTTCCAGGACCGTGCTTGTAATCCAAATCCACTCTTAAACCAAAGCAAATTTTCCTATAAGAAATCATGTAAATGCAGACAATTGGTTCCACACCCCAAATATATTTATTATTCTGTACTGTACAGTAATGGAGAGGATGGGAAACACAAGGGCTGACAGAGACTGCAGGGAGCATGAAGGAATGAGCAGGGCGGATGTGGGCACATACATGTAGCGCTCTCTGTTCGGGGAGAGAGGGGTTACAGCTATGGAGAGATTACCCCCCCACATTCCTGTCCCCTGATGTAAGCCCCAGCCTGAAGGGGATCTGCTATGATTTGGAAGGTGTTTAGAGTACAGTGCTGTAGACCCCGCTATGCAGGCCATGCCCCTTCTCCACTCACGCTCCCACCCAATACAGGAAGTTCTTAAACCAAAGCAATGCTCTTAAACCAAGTCACAATTTGGAAAAACTGTGAGCTCTTAAACCAAAACGCTCTTAAACGAAGTTACTCTTAAACCAAGGTACCACTGTATGTGTGTATATATATATATATATATATATATATACACACACACACACACCAAGACAGATATTACCTATTACCGCCATACTGTTACCGACCAAATCCTGTATACTGAGACCAATATTACCAGTAATACCAGTATATAGGGAGGAAACATTACCGCCACACCACAACTACTATCATCACCACCATATTGTTACTGACCAAATCCAGTATACTAAATCACCTCATCCAGTCATATAGAGGTGGCCCCAGCTCTACACAGGCTCTATACACCATATACATTACAGTGCAGTTATATCAGGTGACTCACAGGAGACGTCTTTTCTGATCGGAGTTCTTTCCTTTTCATCATCTTCTCCATCCGTCCTAGGCCGTTATGAGAACTTCTCCGAGCCACGAATCCACAGAATCTGCCAGACAGACATATTAGGCTCCACACTCTGACACCATCCTCATCTCTATACACACTGCACATCTGTACTGTCCCCTTTACACCCTCATTTAGTGGGTAGCCCTGACTCTATGTGACCTCCTAATACTATATGCCCCCCTCTGTGTATTCCCTCTCCCCCTATGTTGCCCCCCCCCAAATAGATGGCCCCCTCTACCCCCTCCCTTATAGATGGCCCCCTCTACCCCCTCCCTTATAGATGGCCCCCTCTCTCCTCACCCTCCCTTATGGATGGTCCCCTCTCCCCCCACCCTCCCTTATAGATGGCCCCCTCTCCCCCCACCCTCCCTTATAGATGGTCCCCTTCCCCCCCTCCCTTATAGATGGTCCCCTTCCCCCCCCCCTCCCTTATAGATGGTCCCCTTCCCCCCTCCCTTATAGATGGTCCCCTTCCCCCCCTCCCTTATAGATGGTCCCCTTTCCCCCCCCTCCCTTATAGATGGTCCCCTTCCTCCCTCCCTTATAGATGGTCCCCTTTCCCCCCCCCCCACCCTCATAGATGGCCCCCTTTCCCCCCCACCCCCACCCTCATAGATGGCCCCCTTTCCCCCCCACCCCCACAGATGGCCCCCTTTCCCCCCCACCCCCACCCTCATAGATGGCCCCTCTTTCCCCCCCCTCATAGATGGCCCCTCTTTCCCCCCACCCTCATAGATGGCCCCCTCCTTCCCCCCACCCTCATAGATGGCCCCCCTCTTTCCCCCCACCCTCATAGATGGCCCCCCTCTTTCCCCCCACCCTCATAGATGCCCCCCTCTTTCCCCCCACCCTCATAGATGCCCCCCTCCTTCCCCCCCACCCTCATAGATGCCCCCTCCTTCCCCCCCACTCTCATAGATGCCCCCCTCCTCCCCCCCCACCCTCATAGATGCCCCCCTCCTTCCCCCCCCACCCTCATAGATGCCCCCCTCCTTCCCCCCCCACCCTCATAGATGCCCCCATCCTTCCCCCCCCACCCTCATAGATGCCCCCCTCCTTCCCCCCCACCCTCAAAGATGGCCCCCTCTTTCCCCCCACCCTCATAGATGGCCCCCTCTTTCCCCCCACCCTCATAGATGCCCCCCTCCTTTCCCCCCACCCTCATAGATGCCCCCCTCCTTTCCCCCCACCCGTACAGGCTGATAAAAAAACAAAACTTAACTCACCTGACATCGCGCTCCCACGTTGATCCTCACGCCTTCGGTCTGTCCCCGGCTGCTGCGCGGCTGCCGGGGGTGTCGCGTCTTATCCCCGGCAGCGCGTGCATCCCAGAACTCCCTGCGCGCCGGAAACCGGAAGTCAGGGCCCAAGGCGCGCAGGGAGTTCTGGGATGCGCGCGCTGCCGGGGGTAAGACGCGACACCCCCGGCAGCCGCGCAGCAGCCGTGGGAAAGACGGAGCCAGACTCTTGTGACCGCAAGCAAAACAATGCTTGCGGTCACAAGAGTGATTGATCGGGGGGCCCCGCGGGCCCCCCTTGTGGCGGGCCCGGTCGCGGCGGCGACCCCCGCGACCACGGTGGCTACGCCACTGGCTGAGTGAGAGTGCAGGCATAGTATAGCAGGAATGGAGAAAAACAAGGGCTGACAGAGACTGCAGGGAGCATGAAGGAATGAGCAGAGCAGATTTAGGCACAGTATAGCAGCACTCTCTTTCTGGGGAGAGAGGGGTTACAGCTATGGAGAGATTACCTCCACAGTCCTGTCCCCTGATGCAAACCCCAGCCTGAAGTGGATCTGCTATGATTTGGAAGGTGAGGGAGACTTTCTGGGTCAGAGTACAGTGCTGTAGACCCCGCTATGCAGACCATGCCCCTCCCCCACTAGCCCTCCCACCCAGTAAAGGGAGCTCTTAAACAAAGTTACAGTTTTGAAAAACTGTGAGCTCTTACTGCAAAACGCTCTTAATCCATGTTACTTAAACCTAGTTAGTTAAACCAAGGTGCCACTGCATTATATATAATTATTAGTATCAGGGTAGAATGTATCAGAATATTTATTTTTTATATACTGTATTATTATTATTTACTAACTGTTTTGCACATAGGGCTATTAAAAGATGGGAATGTTCAGACTATTATTCAGGGTTCAAGCAACATACCTTATATCTGGTTAGTTGCTGTGACTATAGTAGGTGAGTATTCCGGATCTCTTGCATAGGAGTACATACTAGACTGTATGTCTCGTATGTCGACTTGAGATAATAGAATTGATTCACTGGGTGACAGAGTGATTTGTATTTTAGAAAATCAATAGAAAATACAATTGTCTCATCTCTTTTTCTGACATACTCCATGTTCTTTCATAGCAAATCTTCCACATGAGCCCCAAAGAATTTTATTGCACAGCAGTGGCCCGGTGAACTGCTGACAACTATAAATGAGCAAATCTTTGAAAACCCTTCCCTCTGCTGATTCTCCAAAATGCTAATTACTCTGATTTATCGCAATTCTTGAACCTGGTGAATGATTATACCACCTTTATGGACAACGACAAATGATACAGACTTGAAAAGTGGACAATCAGTCTAAGGTCAAGAGTCAAGGGTATAATACTAGTTGAATAGTTTATTAGGATTTGTAAACCATACTTTTTTATGTTTGACTATCCAAAATGATTACAAAGCAGTATGGAAACCATTGCTGCCATATGCATATTATTCAGATTTCAATTTAAAATATACTTAAATATACTGGACTATAGGATTAATACATGGAATAAAAGGAGACACGTGGTTAAAATCAAAATTTACTACAGTTACATTACAGAATGGTGGACATTTACTTTAAACAAAATCTTACTTTAGACACCAGGAAACCTGACTAAACAATTTTTTTAAATTAAATTTTTATTAAAGTTTTATGGAACAAAGTTATCCAAATGGGCAACACTAATGGGAATAAGTTAATTGTTGATTCACTTTAAAGTGACTCTGTACCCACAATCTGTCCCCCCCAAACCACTTGTACCTTCGGATAGCTGCTTTTAATCCAAGATCTGTCCTGGGGTCCGTTCGGCAGGTGATGCAGTTATTGTTTTAAAAACAACTTTTAATTCGGCAGTGCTGTGTCTAACGGCCGGTGCTTACATTAGTATATGCATTAGGCTGGCACACCCTCTCTGTCGTTCCTCCCCACCCTCCTCATGATTAGGAATGCTCCAGGCAGATTGCTTCCTATTCCCCACCTGTGTGCATAATGAACATGGGCTTGATCGTTAAGACACCTGTGCAAAGCTCGAACAGCAGTTAATGTTCCTGGATCATTCCTAATGATGAGGAGGGCGGGGAGAAGGGAAGGAGAGGTTGTGCCAGCCTAATGCATATACAAATGTAAGCCCCGGCCGTTAGACAGAGCGCTGTAGGATTAAAAGTTGTTTTTAGGACAATAACTGCATCACCTGCCGAACAGACCCCAGGACAGATAGATCTTGGATTAAAAGCAGCTATCTGAAGGTACAAGCGGTTTGGGGGGGGGGGGTCAGATTGTGGGTACAGAGTCACTTTAAATAGACCCTGTCTCCAAGACAATGCTATCTAGTCTATTGCCATCATGTTATCGAGCAGGAAGAGCTGTGCAGATTGATATTATATATATATCTTCGTGGGAAAAGATTCAGTATAACTTGTAACATGTTGATTGAAATCCCTGATCATTCTGTGGTAAGGAGTCCAGTGGGCAGTTTCAATTATAAATTATAAATGATTAAAGTCCTACGTTTTGAGACTCTTTAATGAGACTCCACATGCTTTTCTTTTGCATATTCATGTTTCCCAGGGGGCAATCCATCTAGGATTTCACTGCATTGAGCGCTGTCACCAGCAGCTGGCAGTGTTATTATTTGGCTGGTCTCCCTGAGATCAGTGATCTGTTTCTCTTATGGCTCTACTAGGCATTGCTCCCACCAAGCCAGAATCCTGCTCCACACTGATGAGGGGCAACACCCCCAAACAGCTATATGTTGATGGATACCTGGCCTTGGTTGTTCCCTTGTCATTACATTGATTTATAGGGCCACTTAAAATGGTGGTTTTGGTAGTTTCCCTACAGGAGCCACCCGTTGGCTGGGTCCTTCCCGAAGGGATATCTGGCTATTCCTGTGTTTTGAGACTCTTAAATGAGGCTCCACACGCTTTTCTTTTGCATATTCATGTTTCCCAGGGGGCAATGCACCTAGGATTTCACTGCATTTAGAGCTTTCACTAGCAGCCAGCAGTGTTATCATTTGGCTAGTCTCCCTGACATCAGTGATCTGTTTCTCTAATAAATTACAAGTTATACTGAATCTTTTCCCATAAAAATACATTTTAATCTGCTCAGCTCCTGTTAGTATCTTACCTGCCCTCGTTTCAGCGCCGGTCTCGTGACGTGCGGCCAAGATGGTGCTGATGGTCAGGGTTTTGTTATGTACTGGGTAGTCTGTACCCTGGCCTATTTCTCTTCCTAGGTTGTCTCTGTTGTGTTCTCTGGCAATTGCAGAGTTAACATTGGTTTGCTTTGCATTCTGTGACAGGCAGGTTTGCTTCCAGTGTGTGTTTTCTCAGGTGTCTGTGGTTGGAGATCAGGGGTTGGGCAAATCCTATTCTGAACCAGATCTCTGGTTTCTCATATTGCACCCTCTGGGGGGGATTTATCAAGACCAACGTACTCGTATGCTGGTCTTAAATTAGGCTCCGCCACCTTTTTCCCGGCTAAGTTCACTAAGAGGTGTACGCTGTGCCCCCCGAGTTCCCGCTGCCCGTCCATCGGGTGAGAGGGGGATTCGGCAGGTGTATGTCAGGGAGAAGGGGTGAATCTGCACCTTCTCCCTGCTGTACACCCCTGCTGGAACATTGATAAATGTCCTACTCTGTGCCTGCAGTAGTTGCTGATTATTGTGGTGTATTCTCAGTGTTTCAGCTCCCTATTTTGCTATTATCTCCTGTTTATGGACCCTCCTTATTTGCTGCCTGCCTTGATCTCCTGCTTGTCTTCTTACCTCACTTTCGCTTTGGGACTCAGTACCTCTTCTTCCTGACAGTATGAACCGGTTTGCTGAAATTTCTTTATTGTGTTTGTTTGTCTAGTTTTGTCTTGTATTTCACCTATTCATTGTAGGAAATGTCTCCAAGTTACCCTTTGTCTAATAGAACAGACTGTGGTAAGTAGGCAGGGAAATGGGATTGGGTCAATTAAGGGCTCACTTGTCCATGTCTCTGCTCTTATACCTGATCAGTCTTTACAGATCCTCCTGCTGTATAACATGATGCCGATAGCTTAGGTAGCATTTTCATGGTGAAAGGTTCCCTTTAAAGCATTGTGAACACTGAGGAGGGATATATCATCCCTATGCCTGCCCATCCCATCACATGCCCCCCTGACATGCTACAATTTGTAGCTAAAAATCTACATTAGGTGCAAGCTGGCGTAAATTTTCGTAAGCCACAGATGCACTGGGATTTGGGAGCCTGCTCGAGTCTGATCGCTCAGCATTTGAAAATCAGTGGCTTAAAAAGTTTGGTGCAGCCATAGAGACCTAAGCATGCTAGAATTGCGCTTATCTCTAATTAGTATATTAAACGAGAAGTCCGGCGTAAATTTATTAAAGTATTGTATTGCCCCGCCAAAAGTTAAACAATTCTCCAATATACACTTGTTACAGGAAATACACATAAAGTGCTTTTTTCCCTGCATCAAGGCTTCACTTCCTGGATAAAATGGTGATGTCAGGACCCGACCCCCAGAGCTGTGCGGGCTGTGGCTGCTGGAGAGGATGATGGCAGGGGGACACTGAGGGACACAGGGCACTGGAGGGACACTGAGCATCCCTCTACCATCATCCTCAGCAGCTCTGGGAGTCGGGTTATGACCTCACCATTTTATCCAGGAAGTAAAGCCTTGATGTAATAGTAGAACTAAATGCTAAGGATGGTCCGAGCCTGCCGAGGTTCGGGTTTGTATAAACCCGAACGCTCGGTGTCAGATTACCGTTGTCTGGCCGCTCCGTTCAGCGGGTGGATACAGCAGGAGGACCGCCTGGAAAACTGGGATACAGCCTATGGCTATGGCTGTATCCCAGTTTTCCAGGCGGTCCTCCTGCTGTATCCACCCTCTGCACAGAGCGGGCAGACAGAGGGAATCATTGCCAAGAGTTCGGGTTCGTATGAACCCGAACCTCGGCAGGTTTGGACCATCCCTACTAAATGCTAAACAATAATTACAAGCTCTCCATGGTGCTGAAATCAGACACAATGCATTGTTAACTAAAATGTTCATTTCTTCCTTCAATACAAACATAAGTCCATTAACTACACTAATAATGTTTTTGCTATGCGGTTGTTTGATTTACCTGTACTTTTTCCACATTTAAATACATGTCCTTAATATATTCAAAAGCACTTAAAACTTCACAAGATTGTAAAGTGATTAAAAGTCCTGCAATGCTAATTGAACACTGTGACAGAAGGTAGAATCTGGCAATCTGTTTAATTCAGTCTGATTCATAATAATTTTAGTCAACATAATTAGCTTTAACGATAAATTAAATTAAAGTATTTATTCATTATAGTGATAATTCCATGTCCATATACTAGGAGTTCAATGCATAAGGACTGTATAATTCTGAATAGTTATGTGTGTAGCCAGGGGAATTTATTTATGTGGCCCAGTTGTGTTGCATACACTATAGTTACTCTGAAATTAACAACTTTTCTTGCAACTTTTCAAAATGACTGGGATTTAGTGGGAATAGGCATGACTTACAGTGGTATAAGAAATTGACTAAATTTAAAGCCCAAAATGGTAAAAAATTGTGTCACTAAAATGCACTGGATTTACAAAAGAAAATATTTCAATAGTTTTTCGGCAACATTTTTCGGAAGTGTTTCCCATTGACAAAAAATGCATGTGTAAATGTGTCTTGCGTTGTTTCGGTACATTCTTTGTCTCTCTTTTCCACATTCTTGGAGGGAAAACTTTGACTCACATAGCCAGTGAATTAAAAGATTTATAATGGAAAAAACACATTTTTGGGAAAAGACTGAAAAAATGCATAAAATGCACTCACAAATTAGTATAAAGAAAATTTTAATACAATACTGACAGCCATTCCAGATATATAGTTTTTTTTTATGTTTAACTACTTAAATTAATTAAAAAAGGGGGAAGATTTATGAAAGCTGCTCTGGTACTTAACTTCAAATAGTTACCTTCTACGTGGCATATGCCTGCCATAACCCTTGCTTGCCTAATGGGTGGAAGGGCGCGGCAAGGTGAGGAGGAGATGTGGCCCTTTTCCTGCATCAGATTTACAATGAATTACCATGCCTTGCAGGCATAAATCATGCAGAAATCTACACCTGCGTGTGCCTCCTAGTGAATTTGGGGGGCAGGGTCTAATTTAAGACCGGCGTACTCTTATTTTTGCATTGCCCCTTTCCCGAAGTCTTTTCTGTCACTGTAGATTTATGAAGACCTGGGCCAGTTGTAGATTTCATGGGTATGATTTTAGGGGTACTCTAAAATCAACAGTACAAAAGTATGAAACAGTAGAACAACAATATGAGGATAGGTTCACACTTCTGCCGGAGCTCCGTCCGGGGAGCAAGTTCCATTTATTTTGTAGGATTTAAGTGTCCTAACAAATACTGCAAGCAGTAATTTTTTGCCTGCTCAAATTCTGCAAAATAAATTGACACCAGACAAAAACTCAACAGACTCTATTGTAGTCAGTGGTATCTCTTGGGTATCCATTTGCATTAGTTAGTGCCTATTCTTAAACAGACAGCCTGGCCCTGTTCTGTGATGCTGAAAGGACTCTCCGACAGAGGCTGCAGTTGGAGCCCAAGTGGAGGTGTGACCTAGCCTAGGCAATACAAACACCTTTTGAAGTCAAGTGGAGAAAAGAAGCACATGGGCAAAGTGCCACATCCTGTAGTGCAGGGGTAATAAACAACTTTTAGTGAAGGTCCACTTACCGGGGTCTATTGTCAGGTGAAGCTTCAAGCTGAACATCAGTAGTAAACGTGTTTTGTTACTTTTCACAAACGTTGTTGAACTATTTACATACAGAATTGATGCTTAATAGTGGAAAAACTGGCATTTTTTTCTCTCTCACCAGCCCTTATATAGCCCCCTGTGCGCTCCCCCAGTAGTATATAGCCCCCTGTTGCTCCCCCAGTAGTATGTAGACCCCCTGTGCGTTCCCCAGTAGTATATGGTCCCCCTGTGTGCTTTTTCAGTAGTATATATCCCCCCTGTGAGTTCCCCCTAATAGTATATAGCCCCCTTGTGTGCTCCGCCCAGTAGTATATAGCCCCTCAGTAGTGTATAGCCCCCTGTGAGCTCCCCCTAGTAGTATATAGCCCCCCTGTGAGCTCCCCCAGTAGTATATAGCCCCCCTCTCACCAGCACTTATATAGCCCCCCTGTGCGCTCCCCCAGTAGTATATAGCCCCCTGTTGCTCCCCCAGTAGTATGTAGACCCCCTGTGCGTTCCCCCAGTAGTATATAGTCCCCCTGTGCGCTCCTTCAGTAGTATATATCCCCTGTGAGTTCCCCCTAATAGTATATAGCCCCCTTGTGTGCTTCGCCCAGTAGTATATAGCCCCATAATAGTATATAGCCCCCCTGTGAGCTCCCCCAGTAGTATATAGCCCCCCAGTAGTATATAGCCCCCTGTGAGCTCTCCCAGTAGTATATAGCCCCCCTGTGCGCTCCCCAGTAGTATATAGCCCCCTGTGAGCTCCCACAGTAGTATATAGTCCCCCCAGTAGTATATAGCCCTGATGTGAGCTCTCCTAGTAGTATTTAGCTCCCCCAGTAGTATACAGCCTTTCACTAACGACAATGACTCCTCACCTAAGGCAAATGCCTCCAATCATGCATGACCCCTTTTGCCCTCAGCTTCGCCAATCAGCATTGGCGAGTTTGCAGAACAATGTTTTACTTTTTCTCCTATCTGGCTAAGTAACATAATTTTTTATAAATTATAGTGATGATCTGCTGGTAATTCTACCATAAAGCCCTTTCAAATCCACTTCAGAAATCATCTAAAAATTTTATAATGTGCTGCTAAAATACTTAGCCCCTAAAAGACTTAGAGGGCACATACCAAATGATGACAATATAAAGAAGACATATTGTTATTGTGACCTATTATATATTTATGTGGTATAACTTTCTTGCATGCAGAGAATTTTTTTTAAAAATGTAATTTTTTTTCATTTTCACAAATATTCGCTGAGTGTATTAACCAACTTTTACCGCTAACAAAGTACAAAGTAAAAAATCTCATAATCACATACTGTAGATAAGTTACAGCATTACAAATTTTTGCCACAAAGTGCCATAAAGTGAGACAGAAGTGAGAGATTTAGAAAAAAAGGGACCAAGTATTAAAGAGGTGTTCCAGGAAAAATTACCAATTCCTCTATCCACGGGACAGGAAGGAGAAAAGTAGGAGATTGTGGGGGGTCCAACCTCTGAACCCCCCGCCGATCTCTGTATCAGGCCCTGACTTCTGCATTATGAATAGAGCCGCAGGTAGGGCACGTAACCTGCGGCTCTATTCATTCCTATGGAGCCGACGGAAAGAGCCGAGTAGAGAAATTTTATGGCGTACTCGGCTCTGTCACTCATTAGGAATGAATAGAGCTGTGGGTCATGTGCCATACCCCTGGCTGTATTCATAATACACAGAAGCCGGCGCCCCATACGGAGATCGTCGGGGGTACAGAAGTCAGGCCCCCTGCAATCTCCTTCTTTTCCCCTTAATAGGTGAATATTAAAATGTATAACCTTTAATTTTAATTTATTTCCCATTTTGATTGTAATATTTTAGCTCTCGCATTTTCTGTTCAATAAATGATTGTGATATTTCTTGAAACAATGTATTCAGTGTCCATGGGCGTACAGTAAGTGTTCCATTAGCTGGTGAAAGTATTAGCACGGCACTTAGATTCAATATTTGAATTGTGAAGGAAAAGAGGGTCACTCTCCAATTCACTTTTCCTTGTGAGACTTGTTATTAGACATTGCTATGAATAATAAATGATAACCGATGAATTATAAATCAAACACATTTTGTAAGTGCCGCTATTTGTTCTTTACCTTCAAGTTGTGTTATTTCTTAGGTGCATAAAGTGTAAGGGAATTTAAGGACAAATGTCTTGAACTGCCTTCAACCGCCATTTACTGCGGTTCTTTTACACTAAAATAATCCTTCTGGAAAGCTAAATGTTTGCCTTGGATGTACATGCAATTCAGTTGGGTTTGAGTTTGTCCAGAGTACTTGAAACAAACTATTTTTTAACCTTTCTGCATCTTTTACAGTTTACATATAGAATATTTTCGTAAAGAAAGTTACAGGGAACCAATCACCTCCCAGAGGGTGTATGACTTGGCCACAATATCTAACAGCTGCCAGACACAGTTCTGGAGAAATAATGTCAAATTTTCCATCCCTTCTTCCGGTTACTAGGCATGAGGGTGGAGATGTAGTGCCATGTAGCCACGCTGCCTCAACCCTATCCCAGCCATTCCTGCTTGTTTGGCAGCCTGAGCTCTGGGAACTTAATGCTCTCAGGCTCAAGCATGAGTAGCTGGGAAAAGGGCAGAGGCAGTGTGACTACATGCCAGTGTCGCTCGGCCCTCATGCCTAGTTACTGAGCGCCAAGACCGAGGATTAAAGATGGATATTTAGCAATTGTTGCCCCATCAGAGCATTGGAGAGCTGTGCCCAGTTGCTATAAGGTACTGTGGCCAGATGACACTCCCTTAGGAGTACCTGCTGTATCTCTGTAACGGCTAATTCCACCAATGTAAGTCTATGAGAATATATAGTCGGAATCAGTGGGTGGCCAAGGAGTAGAACATGCTGCTGCGTTCTCTCCTAATTACAGCAAGTCTCCTGCGACTAATATTTTTTGACATGCCTGATGACATGTAAAAAGTTATTTTTAAAGACAAGTACTAGAGATAAGCGAATTGCAGATTTAAACAAAGCGGAGCGCTTTGTTTGATCTGCGCTCTGCTCATTAAGCCGCCGGGCTGTCAGTGATGCTGCTCTCCCTGCTGCTCTATCCCGGGTGCTAGGGAAAAGCTGGATTCAATCTTGGGAAACTGGGAGACCTTTCCCAGGATAAGATCCAGCTTTTCCCAGCATCCTGCGAGGGGTGGCAGGGAGTGGGGCAGCGATTTAAATCTGCGATTCGCTCATCCCTAACAGGCACTCTTTGAAGCTTTTTACTGATAAAAGTAAAGGCAGTGTACAATAGAGTTTCTTACCCTGAATCAGGAGATATAACTCTTCTTTCAGTCTATCGCTCCAGCACTGAGATATAAGCTTTTAAATATTTATGCAAATTCAGAGATAAAGCCCAGGGGGAACTCCCTGGATGGCAAAAATCAGCATTGTTTTCCCAGTAATCTAAATAGAGGTAGCGTTTACATGCAGACATAAGGGCTGAGCTCTGCTGGGCTTTTGCAGCCCAGGGGACTGTACTATGGGCTTATACCTCAGTGCTAAAGTGACAGATTGAAATATATGAACAGATGTAGTATAGAGACTAAAGAATAGAGACTGGTTCAGGGAAAGGAGTCCTATTGTACATTGCTTTTACTTTAGTCAGCAAAAGGTTCACTTAACCTGGTAATGACATGGTAATGTCCCTTATATAGTACTGATGCTAGGTTAATAAATTGTAGTTTGCAGCTACATTCTCAGATTGCTTAAACTGTCCCTTTCTTTTTTTAAAAAAAAAAACTTGTCGCTGCATTGCTGTATCTTCCACTGCAGAGGGCGGAGGTCGGTGACCAAAGAAAGGAGCTGTAAACTATAGGGAGACAGAAAGGGACCATAGTGCAAAACTAAGCAATTTTGGTAATGCAAATTGCTTACTTTTGTATTATCTATCAACTAATATAAGTTTAGATGATGAGAATACCTATTTATTGAATAATCAAAATGGGGAAAGTCCAACAGAGTTTCACCTTGAATCTAATGTAAATTTCCAATGCCCTATTTTCCTTTCCATATGGCATAGAAGGTGGCATGCTTTAACGGAAGACATTCTAAGATGTAAATATACTGTCATTTATATAAACTAAAGATGAGCAATCCGAGCCTCCTGAACCCAGATTTGCTCGCTACCAAACCGAACATTGTTTAAGACAAGTTTGGGAAGATGGCGCTGCACATCTAAAAAAGAAAAAGATATTCTCTTGTGTCTATGCTCCCCTGGTGCCCTGTTGCAGGTCTCCGATTCCTTTAGCCACCTGTAGAATGACAGCTCTCTCAGCCAATCACTAACTGACTCGGACGGGAAAGGGATGGGTCAGTGATTAGCTGAGCGGGCTGTCACTGGAGAAGGACACTGGGAGAGTGTGGACAGGTATGGTGAGCAAACTCTTGGAACCACAGTCAAACATCTAAACGCCTGCAATAGTTTAGCTGTTTTAGTTGGGTTCGTTTAAAATTTGGTTTGGACGTACTGGAATTTTAAATTAAAACTTGGCGAACCTGCCCAATCGAACTTCCGAAAAGTTCACTTATATTTAAAATAAAAGTCAATAATAAAATAAAATGTTAATATTGTATAAAAAAAGCATCTTAGTGCACAGAAAAATAAAGCTGTACTGTGAACACCTAAAATATTAGATCTGGTATACTTGCAACAAATGTAGACATTTACGTAACCAGGCAGTTTAGGGTTAAGTACAGAATGCCTACACTGGGAATAAGTTCTAGAGTTGAACTGTTTTGTTACTGACATTAATGTTAATGGACTCTATAATTCTCAGTAACGTGCACACTCGCTTCCCTTACATCCTCCCCACAGAAAAAGCCATAATGTAATCAGTGCTGATGCATTGCTGAGGAGGCTCCGTCTGTTTTATGACTAGCAGCCCTCAAGCTTTCTCAAGTGAGATACGGCTCCTTGCCTGGGAACTGATTGGCTTCTAAGTCAGTAGAACAGAGAGAGGGACGAGAAGTAGGACCAGGACACATTCACATGGGAACACAGGAGGAAAGTAAAGACTGCATGAATGAAGCATAGGAGAGCGACACTAGGCCAAAATCAATCTTACATGATGGGGGAATTTATTATTTAGTCTAATAACTGCAATTTTTTTTGCAGTTTTTTTTGTGTGAAATTTATTTATTTTGCACAAAAACCTTTATAAATTTTGATTAATTTTTCTCGCTTGCTCAAAAACTCAAACATGAATAAAGGCAACGGCAGACAGCTGCGTAATTTTTTTTTTTCACAATTGTTAAAATTGTTGGGAAAAAAATGAATTAGTCTAAAAGGACTGCACAGGCTAAAAAACTGCTTTACATTGATAATAAAAAAAAATGCACGCACACTATTTTTAGCATGCACATTTGACTTCATAGAGTGGAAAAGGAAAAACAAACAGATTATTAGTGAAAAAAATGTGCAAAAGCAATGACAAATTTCCCCCAGTGAGTATCATAGTATAAAGAGCTCCATGAATAACAACTTTCAGGCCTGTGGCCCTAACTTATCCCATTAACCTAGAAGCCAGCACTATGGTAAATACTATCAATGGAATAACATATGTCTCCACTATTCCAACAAATGTTATTTTTGTTTCTGTAAACTTGGAATGTAATTTAGAAAATGTTGACACAGATTGTGTTTGTATGCAACCTGTGTTTATGTGTCACCTCCTCCAATCGCATGTATTCAGTATACAATATGGCGTAGTCTGGGCATGGAAAGAGTAACATCATGCGTTTAACAACTTCAGTTTTCTAGAAATATTATATCTTGGCATAAATAAAGCTACGGAAAATCTTTGAAAACTTTGGAAGAAGTGTACTGCTAAATAACTCCACACTGATGAGGGGCAACACCCTGAAACAGCTGTCTGTGGATACCTGGCTCACTTGTCATATTCAAAGGCTTGTAAATTGAGTTGGATATTGACCGAAAGAGCCACTTCATATGGTGGTTTTGGTGGTCTCCACTCCTTGGCTAGGTCCTTCCCTGGAGGGATTATCTGGCTAGTTCTGCATTTCGAGATTCTTAAATGAACAGAAGCATTTATGATAACATTGTGTACATGACCCAGCAGCCAATCACTGGCCTCCACTGTCACTTCATGTATGTAGGGTACATAATCTCGGAGACCAGTGATTAGCTGCAGTGGCCGAGAAGATAAAATATAGACAAACACTCTTGATGTAGCTGCTGCCGCTATACTGTGGCCGACAGAAAAACAAATCATTATCTTTCCTTCTCCCTTTTGTTGAAACCACATGGTTCGACGCAAAGTGAAATTTCCTTCCAGATTTTCAGCCATAGCTACTCATTATGTTAGGGATTTATGATTGATTTCACCACTTTCTGTGCAGAGTGATGAAATCCAGGGTGAATTTGCAGCAAAATCCACATAGAACTCATACGGTTGAAAAATTCTGCTGCTTGTGGAATCTCCCTAATGGGGTGTATTAAAGAGGTACTCTGGCAGATTTTTTATTCTTTCAAATCAACTGGTTTCAGAAAAATATATGCACTTGTAATTTACTTCTATTTAAAATCTGAAGTCTTCCAGTACTTATCAGCTGCTGTATCTCCTGCAGGAAGTGATTTATTCTTTCCAGTCAGACACCGTGCTCTCTGCTGCCACTTCTGTCCAAAGCAGTAGCAAATCCCCAATTTTGTATAACTTTCTGACACCAGATTAATTTTTTTTGCCTGAGTACCCCTGTAAGCCAAAGAGCCAAGATCGGGGTAAGCTGTACATATGACTGTATATCTTTTTAAATCATTAAGCAGAACCTCATCACAAATGACTTGACTGTAATTGGCTTGCTTTGTACTTAGCTGTCAGGGCTTTCATTGCCTTTCCCCAGATCTAGTGTTTCAAGTTAAAACATTACTATTAACTAAAATCAATCCCATTGTTACAAATGATAGTTCACATATAATAAACTCTCACACTTCTGCCAAAGCAATATGGATGATGCAATAAACGATGCGGCAAAACTTCATATTTTTCAGCTGCGAGTTATTCAGTAGACGCATACAAAGAGAGAGATAGAGTTTAGTAAATGAAAGACCTTGTCTGCCTGATCCGTGGCTTTAGTGCCAGTGATTGAAACATCCTTGATGCCGTCATTGAAGTTTGGAAAGCTATAGAAATATTCATTGATAAACTCAATGATGGCGGCTGCATTCTCATGATTGTAGTGTTACCAAGTAACCGCATACAGGAACCAGTCAGCAGGAATGAATGAATGCTGTGACTTTTTCTTTAGGTAATTTTATTTTGGTTATATGCAGGCAATGGAAGAATAGAATGTTTTACTGCGCTGAGATTCTGAAAGTGAAAAGCAAGGCCATGAGCATTTGAACCCCAGCTATTATTATTATTATTATTATTATTATTATTATTCAGTATACTACATTATATATAGTACAATATAAGCCTATGAAGGTAGATACAGTCTATGGAAACTTAACAGAAATGACCTTGTACCTCTTTGACTTACAACTTTACACAGCTGTACCTTTCTGGGGGTAAGTAAAGAGGCATTAATGTGATACCTATATAGGGTAGTTTATGCTAAATAATATCAGAGAAAGAAATAGAAATCAAGTCCATACAAGATAAAGAAATAGGCACTCACCCACGTGATCTGATTGCCATGCTCCCTCTCCCTGCGGTTTTTATGGAAAGATATTGAAATATAAGTTCATATACGTGGGTGAGTGCCTATTTCTTTATCTTGTATAGACATAGTTGGACTTTGCTGTTGAATTATAGAGCACCACCTGAAGGTATGACATATACATGTCTATTGTGAGTTTTGATATTCTGAGCATACAGGAGCAGTAATGCCGAGCCCACTTTCTCTGTTGGACTGAAATATAAATCATCTATGATCATTACATAACCCTTTCTTTCCTCATATGGCTCAGCTTAAAGGGAACCAATCACCTAAAAACGCCTGTAACGCTATGGGAATGTGCTGTAGCAGCACCTAGCTCTCTTCCCAAACCTGCTTTTACAACCACCTCCCTGGAATGTACAACCTGAAAACTTACTTTATAAACTTGGCGCCATTTATGTAAATTGCCCCCAAGTAGTCATCTGGGCAGTGAGCTATGGCAAGAAGTCACTGTCCCCTGGGCGTTCCGGTGTGGTAATCACACCCTTCTGGGCACGATTAGCCTGAATAATTGTGGCGATGTCACCAAGAGGCGCACTGTCCCTAACGTCAGCACGCCTACGTCCTTACTGCGCCGCTCATGCGCAGTACAGCGGGTCCGGTCTGCGTTGTACTGCGCAGGTGCGAAATAGCCTCGAACTCATTGCTGGATCTCCAGCAATGAGTTGGAGGCTTTCTGCACCTGCTCAGTACGGTGCAGAGTTGACCTGCTGTACTGTGCAAGTGCAGCACAGCAAGAACGTAGGCGTGCCGACATTAGGGACAGAGCACATCTTGGTGACGTCACCACAATTATGCAGGCTAATCGCGCCAAGAAGAATGTGATTACCGCTTCAGAACGCCCAAGGGACAGTGACTACTTGCTGCGGCTCCTTGGGGGCAATTTACATACAGGGCGCCAAGTTTTTTGAGGGTGTAGAATCTGGATCAGATCTTACAGCCTATGTGTAAGGAACTTACCTTGTCCGGCTCCAGCGGCGTCTCCTTCCAGCTCGGCTCCGGCTGTCGGCTCGGGAGCGCGCCGCTGCTCCGCCCGCCGGAGCCGAGTGACGTCACGGAGACCCGACGGCGTCCCTAGCAACCGGGGACGCCGTGGGGTCACGTGACCGTCAGCTGGCCGGCCGGCACGCAGCTGATGTGTTTTGCACTCAGGCTGAGTGACAGGTCGCCCGGCCGCTCAGCCTGCAGTGCACCAGCTGCAGTGAGGCTGGACTCAGGAGGCCGGACCAATCAGCCTTTGGTCCGGGCTCCTGGTCCAGTATAAAGTTTCAGTGTAGCCAGCAGGTTATCGCTGGCTATTAGTTGTTTCTGATCCCAGCTCCCCAGTCCCTTGTATTCTGTCCTATCCTTTCTCATTTCGACTTGCCCGGATTCTGACCTTTTTGCCTGTCCCCTGACTCTCCGTTTGGTTCCGATTTTGTACTGCGTTGCTCGTTTGGTTACTGACTCGGCTAGTTGACTTCCCGCTTTGTGTTTGTCTGTCTGTCTGCGTTTTATGTTCTGCACGTATACAGCATAGGGATTGTCTTCGTGGTTGTCCGCGACCGCCTAGGGTCGACCGAGGCAAGTAGGCAGGTGACAGTGGGTGGGGTCAGAGTTAGGGCCCACTGTCTAGTGTCTTATCTTCCCCAGCCATTCGTGACACTATGGCTATGTTCACACAGCGTTTTTTATGCTCGTTTTAAAATGACGTCCGTCAATTTGAGTCTAAAATGCGGGACGTCGTTTAGCTGTCTGGCCTCCCCTGTTGGTACATTATTCTAGTTTGGGGTTACTATTTAGCCTTTGGATGCGGCTTGATTAAAAAGCCCATTTAATTTAATAGTAAAAAACTGAGAAAGAATGGCGACAAAAGAAAAACTGTGCGTGAACAACTAATTAAAAACGTCCGCTGTTTGCAAAAGACGTCTGAAAATAATAATCATGTTCATTATTTTGATGTCAATATAAAAAACATCCATTATTCAATACATTGTGCGCATTGGACGTCTGTCTTTCCAGTGACTTCAATGCATTGCCATTGCAGTCAGTTAAATAACGGACATTTTTTAAAATAGCAAAATCGGCCGCCTTTTCTCTATTTTTGACATTGTGTGAACATAGATTATGTGAGCAAACACTTCAGATAGAAACTTTTGGAGGTTTACCTCTGGAGCATACTGGAGCATGTAAGGATGGCTTACAGAGGCTTATGCTAAGTTTACACAAGGCGATTATTGGCCCGATCGCACGATTAACGATTTCGAAATAACGATTTTTTTTATAGCAATCAGCGTTTAGACGGTACGATATATCGTACGGAAAAATCGTTTTGCGATCGTTTTGCGATCACGCGCCCGCAGCCCGGACCGCCTGCAGCCCGCCCCCCCGCTCAACCGCAGCCCCCTGCGCCGCCCCGATCGCCCCTGCCACCGCTACTCCGATCACCCCCCCCCCCCGCCGCCGCTCCGATCGCCCCCCCGCTCCGGTAGCAGGTCTTCAAATCCCCGGCTCCCCTCTTCAGCGCATTGATTGGCTGAAGAGATGAGCCGGAAATTTCAAACGGGCAATCGGAGCGGCGGTGGCGGGGGTGGCAATCGGGGCGGCGGGGCGATCGCAGCGGCGGCGGGGGGCGATCGAAGCGGCGTCGGGTGGCGATCGGGGCAGCGGGGGTGGCGATTGGGGCGGCGGCAGCGGGGGTGGCGATCGAGCCGGCGCAGGGGGCTGCAGATGAGCGGGGGCCAGGCTGCAAGTGGGGGGCCGGGCGGCGGGCGGGGCTGCGGGCGGCCGGACTATCGCGCAACGACGCGGAACGATCGGCGAATTTTTTGCGAACGACGATTTATGAACATGTTAAAAGATCAAAATGAACGATTTACCAATCGTTCGCCGGGTTTACACGTACGATTATCGTTTGAATTCGATTGTTATCGCAAAAATTCGCCCGATAATCGCTCCGTGTAAACTTAGCATTAGGATCCATTTACATGGAAAGATTATCTGACAGATTATCTGACAGATTATCTGTCACAGATTTGAAGCCAAAGCCAGGAATGGATTTGAAAAGAGAATAAATCTCAGGCTTTCCTTTATGACCTGATCTCGGTTTATAGTCTCTTTGTGGCTTTGGCTTCAAATCTTTGGCAGATAATCTTTCTGTGTAAATGGACCCCTACTTTAAGCTTCTTCTCTGTAAGGCTGGGTTCACACTACATTTTTTGCCATTATAAAAAAAATAAGAGGATCAGAACTCATCCATTTTTTGTAACGTACACAAAAATGGGGTTGATCATGTTTTTGTGTACGTTAAATAAAACGGATACCTTTTTTATCCATTTTTTTTTTATGGAAGTTAATGGAAAAATCGATCAAAACTGATGAATGCATCTTTTTTTCCATCCGTTTTTTTGTAAAAATGAATGAAAAATAAGGATAAAAAATGTAGTTTGAGCCCAGCCTAAGTGAAAAAGCATAATGCATAAAATGAAATACAGTTGTATAGGACAGACCTTTTAATGTATGAGGAGGTTGGAGAGAAAAAGAAAAAGTTGAATTGCACTTTCTGAACTCCCTCACTGCTAGCAATTATTTGTAATCTTTTCCAGTAATGGGAGCTGTTACAGAATCTAAATGTTGCATGAGATTAGAATCAGAATATGTGAAACGAGATTACCAAATAATAGGCGGTCACAAACATAAGTAAAAACATCTGCAGCTGTGCAGTCAGACCAACAGACAACCATATTATTGGGAGCCGGGCAAAATTCATAAAAAATTAGTTCAGAGAACACAGGGAGAGAGACCAGAATATTTACAGTGCGAACACAGGCCTATTTGGTTGTATTGGTCACTTTTGGGTCTTTTACACGGCATCTAAAACCTCTCCACCCCTGTAATAACCAGTATATAAGACACATTGTACATAATAATATATACTTAAGTATAGTTTGTGCAATGCATTAGAGTAAGTCCGTCCGTATGGATAAGCTGTTAATCTTGCCTGTGGAATCATGGTGTTTTAGGCTATGTTCACAAACCGTCTTTTTTTGGACATTTGACAGACATCACTTTAAAGGGGTTATCTAGCGCTACAAAAACATGGCCACTTTTGCTCCACTCTTGTCTCCAGTTTACTTCCATTTACTTCAATGGAACTGAGTTTCAATCACCACCCAATCTGGAGACAAGAGTGGTGCAAAAGTGGCCATGTTTTTGTAGCACTGGATAACCCCTTTAAGGCCATACAATGCCCATTATTTTATAATGATGGACGTTATTTGGCCTCAAACTGATGGCTGTTTAAACGGCCAAAAAAAGACAGTGTGAGAACAAAGCCTTACAGTGCATTTAATTTTTTTCTTTCAAATCATATGATGTCAGAAAGGTATATAGATTTGTAATTTACTTCTATTTAAAAATCTCTAGTCTTCAAGTCCTTATCAGCTGCTGTATGTCCTGCAGGAAGTGGTGTATTCTCTCCAGTCTGACACAGTGCTCTCTGCTGCCACCTATGTTCATGACAGGAACTGTCCAAATCAGGAAAAGTTTTCAATGGGGATTTGCTGCTTTGGACAGTTTCTGTTACGGACAGAGGTGGCAGCAGAGTGTCAGACTGGAAAGAATCCACCACTTCCTGCAGTACATACAGCGGCTGATAAGTACTGGAAGATTTTTAACTAGAAGTAAATTCCAAATCTATATAACTATCTGACACCAGTAGATTTTTCGCTGGAGCTTCCCTTTAATAGATCGCTATGTGACGCAACACATTTGATATCAGTCATTTAATATACAATTTTTCTGTGATATGATAAATAATACATTTACTTAAAGAGGGACTCCAACCCTTTAAAACTTTTTTTTATATGTTGCACTGGCAGAGAACATAAACATGCTATTCTTACCTCCCTGTGCACCCCCAGCGTCCTCCTGCAGCATCTTTGGGTTCCCCACTTAATGCTGCCACCGCCACTTCTGGGAAAGACTCGTCAGCCCAGCCAATCACTGAAGAGATGAGACCAAAGTGGTAGTGGCAGTGATCAGCAGGGGACCTGGAAACACCGCGGGAGGAAACTGGGGGTGTGTGGGGAGGTATGTTTGTTAGGTTCCCTGCCAGGGCTGAAACATAGACTTTCTGTGTTTTCAGTCCACTCCTGGTTTTGGTTGCAAAATATTGTGCAAAAATACTGTGTGTGAACATAGTCTTAGGGTAAATTCTGAGATCCACTGCCCTGTTCTTCTGCAGAGCTGATCATTTACATATACCAGATATCAGAAGAATGGGGTGGCGGATCTCAGAATGGATGGCACAACTGGAATCAGTGTGGTGGCGCCAAGACATGAGTATGAGAAACTTATATTAGTACATGTGCTAATAATATGCTCAGTCTCTGAATGGTAGATTTACAGGAGACTTCGGTCTGAAACTCACAATGTGTAAGCCGCTGCAATACGCTACATATGAATATTCCCTAATTCTGAAGAATTTCTGGACACTGACAGGAAGCCTTCCGGCAGAGAAAATAAGACTGGTAAGAGAGATGCCACTTTCCCCTTAATTTACCCATTTCCTTTTTTAATTCGTTGGTTCTTACACTGTTCCCTCCACAGGAAAGTACGAGATGAGAGTAAGAAACAAAAATGAATGTGTTAAATATAACAGAAGTTCTAAAGCAGCGACTGCACAGTGGAACTTGATAAACTAGCTCTCAGGCTCTATAGATTTTCTATTTTCTTTCCTAGCGTAATATAATAAACTGATAAATAAGTGTCTGTTAGATGAGGGAGGAGGACAACTCAGTTATTTATTTGTATTGCTGGGAATGCTTCCATTATAACATGAAAGGCATATACGGCATTGCTTTAGTACTCTCAGTCTGTTATATAGAATCTATGTGCTGAACTACAGATGGAAGTAAAAGTATAGAAAAAGCGTAAAAGAAATCCTGATTCATAGTACACTGGACATAATCCTTTTCTTATTTCTTTCTCATTGTATTCTATACCGTTTTTTTCCCCATGAGCTGAACTCTGTATTATTCATTGACATTATCTTTCTTCATTTAACATCTCAATAAATGTGTCTAGCAATCCCGATTGTTTCTTGCGCCAGAAAACCAGGAAATTAAATATTACTGAAGCTATGTTTGTGTATGAAAAGAGGAGAAGAGGTTGTAGAAAAAAAAAACAAATACAATGGATAATGCAACCCTATGCGGTATCTGGAAACTTTCAGACATAGTGAAAATCTGCTGAAATGAGTGTCTCATAAAACACTGGGTGCAACTGCAAATGTTTAACCCTTTTCTTGGCTGGCTTTTCTTGCCTTTAGGCATTGAAGCTTTGTGCCTGCCCAACACAGGGAGGGGAATAAATGTAAATTTTCTGAAAACAGTCTCTTAATCATGGGCCATTTTTTAGACTTTTTTTTCCACGTTTTTTTTTTTAAACTTTTCTATGTACATTTTAAGAATATGAAAATGAGACTCTATAATTTCTACCTTTTTATGTTTTGGCACAAATTGAACAAATTGCCTCATTAGCATATGGATTAAATTGCAAAGTACACGAAAACAGCACTGAGGATGAAGGTAATCCACTGTCTTAGGTGCCCAATCACTTTATAGGCACATACTCCAGGACTGTTACTTTACTTGTGATGTAGGGGCAGGATGTCACTCTGTAAGAAGGTGGTGCTTGTGGTAGGATAAGATCCAAGCAAATAGTGAAGAAGTATTCTGGCACTCACCAAAGGCCATTAATGCTTGTTTACCGGCACTCACTTGGTGAGTGCGGGGATACGTCTTTACTAGAGATGAGCGAACCTCTAGCATGCTCCAGTCGATCCAAACCCGAAAGTTCGGCATTTGATTAGCGGTGGCTGCTGAACTTGGATAAAGCCCTAAGGCTATGTGGAAAACATGGATATAGTCATTGGCTGTATCCATGTTTTCCAGACAACCTTAGAGCTTTATCCAAGTTCAGCAGCCCCAGCTAATCAAATACCGAACGTTTGGGTTCGGATTGACTCGAACCTGGTTCGCTCATCTCTAGTCTTTACCTGTTACTTTACATAGGCCTCAAGTGTCAGTTTACCTTCCAAATTCTAGGTGGATAACTTTCTCACCTCTGGGGTTATTCTTTTCCAAAAAACTCTAGATCTTTGGAGAAAAACAAACATTCACTTCTGTTTAGTTGTTATTTTTTAGTTGAGCTTTTATTTTATGCCAGGCCACTTGTAATTAAGACAGAAAAGGCGACTGATTTTGATATTTACAATAACGTCTTTTATTGTCAGTCTGACTGTAATGGCAATGCATTAAAGTCAATGGAAAGAGGGACATCCAATGTACACAATGTATTGAATAACGGACGTTATTACCGTGGAAGTCAAAATAATGATCATGATCATTATTTTGGGACATCTTTTTTTTATTTATTTTTATTTGTTAGTTGATCACACAGTTTTTCTCCATTTTTTCTATTAAATTCAATGGACTTGTCAATTAAGTCACATCCAAAATTCAATCGGTAACCCCAAACTAGAATAATGTACAAACACTAGTCATTGCATTAGGGGAGGCCAAGCTGACCTCTGTTATTTTAGACTTAAAATGACGGATGTCATTTTAAATGGAACTGAAAAAACGTTGTGTGAACATAGCCTTACAGGTATAACAAGTATCTGCTTGCAAACACTGCAACCCATCCTCCTTCACAGGCGGCCTCCCTAGCCCTGTATCATTGGCTATAAGGTGTAGGCATAGATTAGTCATGGCAGCCATGGAGGCCTAGTACAGGTCCTGGGCTGCCATGGCAAAGAATCTTCTCCTTGCAATGACATTGTTGGGGAGCTGATCTAACCCTCTATACCACTAATGAAGTAGAGCATACATGCTTAAATGCCGTGGTCAACTTTGACAGCAGCATTTAAAGGGTTACTCCGGCGAAATCTTCTTTTTTCTCAAATCAACTGGAGTCAGAAAGTTACATACATTTGCAATTTATTTTTATCTAAAGGGGAACTATCATCAGCTTAGGCAAATCTAACCTACTGATAGGTCCCTACTGCACACAGGGGGCTGAGGATGAAGGTAAGTCTCTTACCTTTATACTTGGCCCTCTTTTCATGCAGTTTGTTCTGAAACCGTCTGCCCAGTAAGTCTGTTAGGAGCACTGGAGATGGGGCTACCCCTGATGATGATCCCCCCCTTCTAATGATTATCAATGGAGTGGACCGGATCGGTGCTCGGGGGTGGAAGCCCCGCCCCCAGTGCTACTAATGGACTTACCAGGCAGAGGATTTCAGATTACTCTAACCTGGTCATGGCTCCCCTTAAAAAATCTCAAGTCTTCCAGTATTTATCAGCTACTGTATGTCCTGCAGGAAGTAGTGTATTCTTTTCAGTCTAACACAGTACTCTGTGCTTTGTTTATGACAGGAACTGTCTAAAGCAGGAGAGGTTTGCTATGGGGATTTGCTACTGCTCTGGACAGTTCCTGTCACTGACAGAAGTGGCAGCAAAGAGCAATGTCTCAGACTGAAAAAAAAAAAAAATACACCACTTCCTGCAGGATGTACAGCAGCTGATAAGTACTGGAACACTTGAGATTTCTGAATAGAAGTAAATTACAAATTGATATAACTTTCTGAAACTAGATCCAAAGCCTACTTCATACCCCCTTAACACCACCAGTATTTCATGGTGGGATAAGAGGCGCACTTTAAATATCCCCCTTCCCCATAGGCTCCCAGTACCTTTTAGTTCTCAGTTAGTGACAAATAAATTGCAGCAAAACAAAACATTGACTTCTGTTTAGCGGCTATTTTTAGGTGCTGCTTGTAATTATGACATTGCACTATAGCACAGGTATCTGCGTGCAAACAGGAGAAATCAAATAACATTGAATGTTTGAAAGAATAACTGCCAGAAAATAAAAACCCTGGCGGATAATTGATGAATACATTGCATGGATTCTGCAGTGTGAAGTAAACTGTAACTGATCTTTATCATGCTTTCCAGAGTGTAGGAAGCAGAATTATATTCAAAGTAACAGATTCACCCCACCAGCCCGCTCCTCCTCATCAATATTCATCTGGCCCTTGCTGCATAGTGCTGCCTTAATATACACGAGACGGCTGTAGTGCTACCCTTAGTACATTGAATTTTCATAATAAGACAAAATGGTACTGAGGATGAAGGTAAGAAAACTACCTTCATTCTTAGCCTTCCCAGCTCTATGGGAACATAATAGCAGGTTAGAGTCTTCTGACTTGCTTCTTGTTTTCCTTTAAAGGAGTTAAAAAATGAAATGCTAGCTGGTTTTGCTCACCAAGTCCCTCTGAGTATTTTGAGCCATCTCCTGTCTTTCTTTCTCCTGCCATTCCTGAGTTATGAGTTTTTCTAAAAGCCTGTATCCAAGATGGGGCCGGCCAGTTAATTACATTTCCCATCATGCATCTTCCTGATTGGTCCATTTACGTACTCACCCCCTTAGCTTTCTGTCCTGCCCACTGCTGTTATTACTATTGCACAGTAAACCGGGGATGTTTTTTTCCCACTGATTTTGTATCACATTACCCCAGTATATATTCTATACTAGCTGATGGTGTAACAGAGCTGATGTTGTAGCCATCTGTTTACTGGGGTGTAGTGTAGGTTTACACTACATCTACAATATACAGAGCTGTGACACAAAGGCAGGTACACATGCCTGCATTCACTGACAGCAAGCAGAGATAGAACTATGTTTAGCGAGTAGGGTTTCTAGAAGTAGGTAAAAAAAAGCTCAATAATTCATAAAGACTGTATAAATACATATAATATAAGTTCATATGACATGCACTCACTTAGTATCAAAACATATATTCATGTAGAGCCGAAGCTTGCTAACCTTGGATAACAGTAAAGTAAGAATAACAGTTATCCAGGAGCGAGGAAAGGAGCGAGCAGACTCTAAAGAGGATAACGGTAACTTTACACTTCCCAACTTACCTACTTCTAGAGAGCTTACTCACTAAACATATTCCTTCTTGTCTTTGGGTGCTGAGATAGTAGTGCACTCGAAGTTTGGTTCAGTTGTACTCATTGGTGGGGTGTAGCAAACTTATCTATTCTCTCCAGAGATAGAACTATACCTTTTCATATTACAGAAACCTAGGCTCAGGAACACATGTAAGTCGATGAAAGCGCCACAGGTGCATGGAGATGATGCATGTAATGTCTCCTGGGGGTCGGGTTACCAAGTCAATAGACAGGTAACCCAGCCCACAGGGAGGAGATCACATGTCCTGTGTCTACAAAGGGAGAAGGAAAGAGGGAGCTAAGCGTGGTCAGGGTGGACCAAGAGTAGAGGATTTTAGACATCCAGAGCAGAAAAAAAATGAGAAAAAAAGGGTAAGGGTGCAAGATAGGTTGTACATATATATTAGACATAGGGTGGTATTGGGAAGGGGGGCCTAAGGGGACCCAAAGCCTAAGGGGACCCAAAGGCTAAGAAGATATCAGCATTTAGCACGAGGTCCAGAAAGTTCTAGTTGTGCTTCTGCAGCAATGCACAGAACACAATATTGTTGATATTATTTATCCAAATTGGAAACATAGACCTATTGAATATTATTAACATTTTTAGAAATATATATCTAAGGGGCTTGGGGCTCATAGATATGAATGCATTCAGAGCTGCAATATGGCACCCATAGAAATCTGCGGGACCGCACTATATCTCCATATGACTCCAATTTTACGGTTTCAGATAGAATCTGCAAGAAAGAAATTGTGCATGTTTCACACATGGCTTACCAAATTACAGAAGTATTTTGTTCTAAATGCATTGCTTCGAGGGAGAATTATCCCTGCAATAATGTCCACAGGAATCATTCACCAGCATATGGAATGCCTGTTGCTCGATAATATAGACGTGCAGAGACCTTGCATACTGCTATACAGACTTGACTCTGCAATTCCAAATTCACATGGCATTTTCATGTGTATTTTGGAGAAGAATACATGTTTATTGTGTTCTTAAATAAGAGCACATATAATATGCCTACAAACCATGTCACAATGATGAGTTTTTCTGCATGTTTTTATTGCTTAAGAAAAAAAGAAGCAACATTCTCAATATTTTAAAAGCGTTTCTGCTTCATGTGTGTTTTTCTGTAACTACAACTGAATGTGCACAAGGCCCTAGGGCAGGAGTTGGGGTAGGCAAAACTACAACTCCCCAACTCCCATCATGCACTGCAAGTTAAAGCTAAAGCTTTGGCTGTCCATGCATGATAGGAGCTTTAGTTTTGCATTAGCTGGAGAGCCAAATGCATTTTATGATGAAATGTAACACCTATCTACAGATATCATAGGATCACAGTGTTCACAAATAGGTGATAGTCCCAATTTACTCCTTTCCCCTTCACAATGATCTCTATACAGGTCACTCTCCCATAGAGGTCAATGAGTATCTCTAATCTGACGATTCCTATGATCCACGTGGCTGCCGTTAACCAAATCTATGAATGTTTTTTATCAGCCAAGATGAACAGAAACCAGAATAAAAAATCTACAATTAAATTAAAAATAGATTAGACATAAAAAAAAAAAAAAAAGAGTATCAATATCTGGAAATGTACTGTATCTCGTAGTTCGGTGTTCAGGGTGGATGCACGATTTCTTTTTTCTTTAACGCACCTTTTTACTTTGTTTTAAAAATCTTACACAGAAGTCCGCCTAGCCAAGGGATATGGGATGGCCTTTGATGTTAAATGTAGTAAATCCTATGCAGTAAATATTTAACTAGCTTTTAGTTAATTGATCTTTAAAACATTGCATTTCACTGTCATTGGCTTCTCTTGTGCTTTTAAAGTGAATCTGTTGTCTAGATTCTTTTTTACTGATTAGATCTAGAAACATGTTCCTTTTTTCTAATCTTTCTTTTTTTAATTGTAATTGGTTTATTATATTTTTAGAATATTATTGGGAAAGCCTCCTTGTCTGAGCTGTTATTAACAGCATTTAGTGATGTGCTTTATAGTAAACACCATGGACATAGACACATCTCTCTACCCTTTAATGTTTTTTTATAATAGGTAAGGAAGTATACATTTTTTTTTTTAATCCTTTAAAAACTGCTCTTTTAATTACACTTTTTTTCAAACACATTTTACTGTAAAACATGCAATCATTAGATTGCATATACTGATCTATGGTATGTAGAGATAAGCGAACCTGGAGCATGCTCGAGTCCATCCGAACCCGATCGTTCGCCATTTGATTTGCGGTGGCTGCTGAAGTTGGATAAAGCCCTAAGGCTATGTGGAAATCATGGATATAGTCATTGGCTGTATCCATGTTTTCCAGACAACCTTAGAGCTTTACCCAACTTCAGCAGCCGCCGCCGCTAATGCCGATCGTTCGGGTTGAGCATGCTCGAGGTTCGCTCATCTCTAATGGTATGTCATAGCATAGCATAGATCAGTGTTATCCGCGATCTATGCATAGAGCCTGCCTATCTATAGAATGGCAATCTGACAGGACGGAGGTAAGTGGATTATCCCCGCCCAACGGAATGAGTGATCGGGACTAGAAGACTACATAGGGAATAGAAGTAAATTACAAATCTATATAACTTTCTGACACCAGTTGATTTGAAAGAAGAAGATTTTCACTAGACAACCCCTTTAACCTGTTGCTGACTTCCTTATACGCTGCATTCGCCATAGATCGTGGGGTTTAAGGAGTTAATGACTGGTAGCTACGGGATTGCAGCTGCCTTTCAGTATCTCCAGGCCCAGACACACTAATGTGGTCCTGTACACATCTTAATATACGCTCTTGCTGCATGGGGCATCGGCAGCAGGAATGTATATAAATGTATTGTGGACGCAAAGGGGTTAATGCTTGTTTTTAGTTTCTGGTTTTGTACACTTATTAGATGTATTACACAATTGTTGAGGGGCTATATACACACCAGATGATGAGGTCTTCTGAAGCGTCAGACAACGCAAAATGGCTGTTATCATTGCTTTATTTCTGGGATTTGCCCTTGTTTGTCCTGCTGCGGTTGGGATTATAGCGCACTAACAAAGTGCAATGTAACAGCTTTTGGGTGTGTGCCACAGTACTATATGTTGGATATTTATGAAGACTACATGGGTTGACATTCCAATATCTGCCTACAAAACATAGTAACTGCATTTGCACCTGTGCCAGCTTCCTACTCATCCTGAATCACAGCAATTTAGAACAGATTGAACTTTCTGTTTAACACAGGTAATCCCGAATGCCTAAAGTGAAATATTTCAAGAGCTAAGTCAAAGCTTATGCTCACATGGGAGTCATACAGTGTTGCCTTTATGTATAAATCTTGTGTATTGAAAATGAAATGTCATGTAGAAAACAAAAAAATGTTGGCTTTCAGTAGAAAGTAAGCCTAAAAACACATGTTTCATTCACATGTACAGCAGTCTTGAAGCTGCAGATTGCACTGGTGTCCACCATTAACCCCTTATATGCTGTAATCTATTGCGATCACAGCAATCAGTGACAGAAGTGTTACCTTGGAGGTCTGTCACCTACCTCTGTGCTGTCTGATCAGCAATCTTTGCCTAGAGTCTATCTGTGAGAGACTCTAAGGGCCAGTTCACACTGAGTAAGTGTGTGGGAATCTTGTCGCGGACCTCTCTGCTGTAGAATCCCGCCGGCCTCAGTGTCCTGCATTGTCTGTATGGGAGGGCGTGCAAGCCTCCACTTCTTCCCCTCTCCACTCAATGAATTGACAGAATTGAACCCTCCTATACTACATATCGTAGCGTGCGGAATTGTCCAAACTATTAAAGTAGAACATTATTGCTTTGCACAGTGAACTTTGTTAACGGAAAAACAAAGCAAAAAAAACAGGGTGGCTGATTTTTTAAAATTCTATATCAGGGAAAAAATAATAAAAAGCAATCCAAATTTTTATTCAAAATTTTATAATGCTAATAAAAACTCGAGATTATGGCGCAAAAATTATACCCCAACCAGCCCTGTAGGTGGAAAAAAAAGCGCTATGGCTCTTAGAAGGCGGGGAGGAACATTGCAATAATTTGACCCGGACATCGGGCACCAATGACCTTGGTCATGAAGAGGTTAAAAATATTGCACAGCTCTTTCCCCAATAAAAGTTTACATCACCTTCCATTTTCCATTTTAGAAATCAAAGTTTATAAAATAATAAATAAACATATCTGGAATTGTCCAAAATATTCAAATATTATTTCTGCATGGTGAACAGCATAAAAAAAAGAAAGAGAAAAAACAAAACAAAAATCTATATATTTAAAAAAAGTTATAAAATGTGATTTTAAAAATTCCATCTATAAAAATATGGTACAGGTACTGTAATATAACTATAGATCATGGCAGAAAAAAATAGCCCCCCCTAAAGCGCTGTAGGAAGAAAAATAAAATTGTAAGGAGGAGTAAATGTAGAGACCTGGACATACTGTACATGCATGAAGAGGTTAAACAACTTGTTAAGCCCACACATCAAATATACAAATGTAATAATGTCTGTATAAATCATGTATGAATACTATATGTATCTCATATCCTACATCATACCAGTACAAAGACATATAACAACCAATGAAAATAGACTGAGGTTGTTGTCTTAGAAACACCAGCACATTGCTAGATATTTGCTTTAGCTTAAAAAAATGATTTTTTTTTTTAAAAGTAACTTTAATGTGGTAAGCTCCCAAGTGATGATACTTTCTGGAACAGAACCAAAGACCAATTCTTTGTTTTCACGGCCACATTGCAGAAGTGCTGCCCAGCGCACACTGCGTTCTGCTGATGAAAACAGATTACACTGCATGTTCTCTACATTTTCTTTTTTACCTTTGCAAAAATACATTTTTAAGCTGAGTGTAAAGTATTTTTAGCAACACTTTGGGAGACTTGTTAAAAATATAAGAAACTAATGTATTAGTTGAGTGCTTCTACATTTTTGCAACTGCAATATGCTCTGAAGAGTGGGAAACCAAAGTCACATAAGAGTACACTTACTCCAAAATAGCATTAAATGTGTCTTAATATTTACTGTGTGCTTCTTGCTTTTAGCTGTGAAAGCTGGAGCTCAGGTCTATAGATAGGAGGGCACTTTTACAAAAAAAGGGCAAATGACTGTAACATTTTATGCTTTTGTAATTATAATAGAAGAGAGATAAATGAGGGCCTAAAATGTAATTTACCATACAGTATAGGGGCTGGATTGTTCATGTATTGGGATATTCCACAAATAATCCTGTAGGTTTATCTGC
Source organism: Dendropsophus ebraccatus (assembly GCF_027789765.1). NCBI lineage: Eukaryota > Metazoa > Chordata > Amphibia > Anura > Hylidae > Dendropsophus > Dendropsophus ebraccatus. Next base: position 125,491,061 of record NC_091458.1, read on the forward strand.
TGTGCTTTAAAGTGTCACTGTCGTTATAACTTTAAAAATCTAAATCAACAGTAGATGTGATATAAAGCAAGATTGCAATTTACATTCATTGTTTTTTTTTGTTATCATGGAAAACATGCCACTTCCTATTTTCTGACTCATTTTTCTCTTAAAACAGGAAACAGTCAGAAAACAGGAAGTCCTGTGTATCCCAGGTCATTTGAGCGCTCACAGAGACAAGGCAGTCATGTGACTGATGGACGCATTGATCCGTGACTCTCTGTACTGGCCGGAACCCTACAGATGGGGAAGCCCTGTGGTGGACTGTTTCCCTGCCCGGCATGATGTATCAATATCATGGCTGGAGCAGGTAAACTCTTTGAATCTCTGCGGCACTGTAGTGGCAACCATCTAGTGCAGCAGAAAAATCTGGCTGCCTAGCAACCAGCAAAGCCACAGCAAAGGCTTCACCCCCCACCTCTAAATGCAATGCACCTGAACATAAAAACATAACTATTTTCAATTGAAGTCATTTGAAAAAAAATGTTCCCGTGTGCTCTAACCTACATGTTGCTTACCGCTGATGGCTAATTGTGTGGCAACTTTGGGTATGAACCCAGACAAAGAGTCTCCTTGGTAGGGTAGGGTTCCTTGCAAGACAGTGCCAGCAATTCGCTATTCCTGCGAGCCAAGGCCATCCCTATCAAAAAGGCTGTCTTCCATGACAAATGGTGCCGTTCTGCTGACTTGAGCGTCTCAAAAGGTGCCATTTTAAGGGCTTCCAAGACCAGATGTAAATCCCAGGAAGGGGTAGGAGAACTTACTGGCAGCAATATATTTCTTGCTCATTTCAGGAACCTTGTAACTAAGGGGTTATTGGAGAATCTTCCCCAGAGGAAAGAATTAATGGCTGGGAACTAGACACGCAAGTCCTATATTAAAGCGACTCTGTACCCACAATCTGAACCCCCCAAACCTGCCCTGCCCTGCAGTCCATTCGGCAGGTGATGCAGTTATTGTCCTAAAAAAAACAACTTTTAAACCACCCCTCCGTCCCTCCTCCCCACCCTCTTCATCATTAGGAATGCCACTGAAATTTTTTTTCCATGCTGAACATTGCACAGGTACTTAACGAACACTGTAAATGGAGCAATCTTGCGAATGGGCTCAGAAGGATTTCCAAAACCAGCATATTTCCTCCTGGTGTTGAATCTCCTGGTTTTCACCACTTCATCTGAGAGGTTCTGCCTCCTCAAGGAAGTTAATTCACCATCCACGCAGTCATCTGGAGACGGTCTAGATTGGGATGTAGAAATCCTCTCTTGGTGAGGAGGTCTGGAATTGATGGTAACCTCAATACTCTGCCCTTGGCTTGAGTGCATGCCAGAGGAAAGCACGGCCTGCGCAACCAATGAGAAAGAATCATCATGGTCTTTATCTTCTCTGTCTTAACTTTGGTCAAGGCCTTCTGGATGAGAGCTGGAAACAAAATTCCCTATCCATGGAATCGAGAGGCTGTGCACAAATTTTGGATGATGAGCAGGATCCCTGGAACAAAACAGTGAGAGTTTGGCGTTGTCCCGAGATGCAAAGGCGTCAAGGTTCGGAACTCCAAATCTCTGAGTCACTTCCTGAAAGACTTCCTGAGATAGGGTCCATTCTCCTGGAAGGAGAGTATGTCTGCTCAGATAGTCCGTCGTGTTATTCAATATACCTCAGATGTGAACTGCAGACACATTCTGTTCGGCCCAATGGAAAATCAATTGGCTTACCCCTCAGAACATCAATCTAATGTGTCCAGTGCTGGGAAGAAAAAGCTGCTTTTAGTGCATTGGCCCTTATTAGCTGACTTACGCAATATCAGAAATCACTCCACTACTTGTGTATGAAAGGATCTTGTGGGATCCCGAAACTGACCTATTGGATCATGTGTGCCTAACAACGCTGGACATTTACAGGGGTGGTGTCGCGAAGAAATCTAGTTGGATAGTGATGCATTATGTGAATTAATGTATTATGTTAATTTTACATTTACAAGTATTTCTTAAAATAGTTTGAGAGATAAAGACTTACTAATCCCCCATGTACCTGCTATATTTGATAACCTTTTGCCCTTGGTTAAGATCCACCAGACATCCACTTTCTTGGGTCAATCGCAGTCACAGGATCTGTCCCATTAGTATTGGCGGTTGGTTTTCACTTCACATGCAGCAAGGGGGATTGTGGGAAAGTGTCTGCACTGTTGCATGGGTCACAGTTCAGAGAAAAAACCATTAACCCCTAGACGACCCAGGGCGTATAGTTACGCCATGGAAGTCTGTCCCCAGACGACCTAGGGCGTAACTGTACGCCCTGGGTGTTTCTCCCGCTATGAAGCGTGCTCCAGAGCGGAGCGCGCTTCATAGGAGGTGGGGGCCGGCTGCAATCAGCAGCCGGGACCTCACCGGTAATGACACGCTGCAGCGATCGTGCTGCCGCGTGTCATTAACTCCTTAAACGCCGCGGCGTTTAAGTGTAAGTGACAGGGGGAGTCCCCTGTCACTTACCGATCGGGACCCCCGCAGTGTGACTGGGGGGGTCCCGATCGGTAAAACGGACCGCCGGAGGTCTCTCACCTGCCTCCGTGCGGTCCGATCGGCGATCTGCTACACTGAGCCTGCACAGGCAGGCTCAATGAGCAGATCGCCGATAACACTGATCAATGCTATGCCTATGGCATAGCAATGGTCAGTGTAAAAATCCAAGTACTGGATGGAAAAGTCCCCCAAAGGGACTTCAAATGTGTAAAAAAAAAAAAAGTTAAAAACACTATTACACTACCCCAAAACCCCTCCCCCAATAAAAGTTGAAATCACCCCCCTTTCCATTATATAAATAAAACATATAAAAATAAATAAACAAATAAACATATAATATACCGTAGCTTGCGTAATTATCGGATCTATTAAAATATAACAAGCGTCATTGCGAACGGTAAATGGCGTACACGGAAAGAGGGAAAAAAGTGCACGGATTACCGATTTTATGTTACATTATATAGAAATTTTTTTTTATAAAAAGTGATCAAAACGTCCGATCTTCACAAATATGGTATTAATAAAAACTAGAGATCATGGCGGAAAAAATGACACCACATACAGCCTCATAGGTGAAAAAATAAAACCGTTATAGGCGTCACAATAGTCCCATTTTATTTATAATTAATTGCCAAAAAAAAGGATTTCATTTAAAAAAAATATATAAACATTAGAGAATCTGTGTAAACCTGCATATGGTTGTGTTCGGGCTGACCTATAGAATAATAGTATCATGTCGCTGTTACCATATAGTGCATTACGTAGACACAGGAACCCCCCAAACGTTACCATATTGCATTCTTATTTACGATTTCACCAATTTATATCTTCATAAATAATATATTTGGAATTCCATCATACATGTTATGGTAAAATGAATGACGCCATTACACAGTACAACTATTCCTGTAACAAATAAGCCCTTACATGGCCTTGTAGATAAAAAACTGAAAGTGCTAGAGCTCTTAGAAGGGGAGGACGGAAAAACGGAAACACTAAGATTAAAATTTGCGCGGTCCACTGGGTCATTTTGGGCCTGGTCCTCAAAGGGTTAAAGTGACATTGTCACCCCCTTTTTGCATTCTGACTTCTCTATACAGGTGTAATGGGTAAATTTAGCAGTTTTAATACCTTATTTTATATCATAGGTCATGGTGCTCGTTCAAGTAAAAAGTGATCTTTTATTAACTGCAGATTGTGCTAAGTGGGCGGGGCTTTTCGGCGTAAGCGCCACTTAGTCCCGCCCACAGCACCACCGTTGGTCCCACCCCTCCGTAACGTCTTCGGCACATAGGCCCCTCCACTCGACACCCATTGGTATGGGCTGTCCTAGAGGGGGTGGGGCCTAGACCTTTAGGCCAGCCTTTTCCAATGGCAGTTGAGGGGGCAGGACCTATGTGCCTATTACGTCATGGAGGGGTGGGGCCAACGGTGGTGATGTGGGTGGGGCTAAGTGACGCTAATGCTGTGAAGCCCTGCCCACTTAACACAATCTGCAGTTGATAAAAGATCACTTTTTACTTGAACAAGCACCATGACCTAAGGTATTAAAACTGCTAAATTTACCCACTACACCTGTCAGAATGCAAAAAGGGGGTGACAGTGTCACCTTAAGTAATCAGATGCATAGAGAAATAAAATGGTACAGTGATGTAAGCTACTTTTCTAAAAACAGCACATTTGTTCTCCTTTACATATATGTGGTACAGAGATTGTACCTACTTTGCTTTGTGACACCACCCCTTTAAGGTGGATGTTCTAAGAAAAAATCAGAGGGTTCACCATAGCTATAGAACAGCAAGGCCTAGACAAAGGAACATATTATTTTAACAATTGAAAAATTATTAGTTTGTGTAGTCTAACAAACAAAATTATTATGTAAAGGGGTTGGCCACTTTATAGTAAAATTGCTCAGTGTAAAGTATTAGTAAGTGTTCTTACTGTATATACTGACAGCAGCTCCCTGTGTAACTTATAGAGCTAAAATCAGACTCCCCTCCTCCAGGCTGGGCTGCCCTGTGGTGAAGTCTGTCTATAAGATAGCCAAACATGGAGGAGCATGCCTCACCCCCCCCCCAATGTTCACCACCGAGCCTCTATATGTCTATAGAGAACACTGGGGGGGGGGCATGGTCACATGCTCCTCCATGTCGGCCATCTTATGGACAGACTCACCACAGAGCAGGGCAGCACAGCCTGGAGGAGGGGAGTCTGATTTTAGCTCTATGAGGTACGCAGTAGATACAGTGAGTACATTAACTTATATACTGAACAATTTTACTATAAAGTTACCAACTTCTTAAATATATCAATATATTTATCAAAGCATTGAGTGAGAAGTGGGGCCCATAGTGAGTTTTTATTTTAGGTCTCTGGTTTCTGTTTAATTTTTTGGGGTCTGGGTAAGTTTCAAACATTTGCAAACCTGTAGAGAGCCTCCAGAATCCGGGCTGCTGGAAAGTGAGGAATACGTAGCTTTAATAACATATATTATGTAAAGTTTCATAGAGACAGTACCACTGACATTTCTTCCTTTAAATACTTGAATTGAATAAATGACTAAGCTTATTTTTAGCCATTTATAACAGGACCATATTATGATCTTAAGTAACGAAATAGGGTGCACTTCAAAGTCTGGGTTTTCAGATCACAGTACAGGAGTATAAAAGAACTAGTGACTACTGTCGTTCCTCTAGCGATCAATAAGCGCAGCTAATGAAAAGATGTTTGCTGCTGGCTCATTCTGTTTAAATCTAATATGTGCAGTGGGACAGAACGGTCCAGCACGTTGACTTGTTTGTTCAGTTCCCGCTGTATAGCATTTTGGCAGTATCCTTGTTGAGCACAGGTGGAGATACAGAAAAGCTGGAAAATCTTCACTCGTACAGGGTATTGTAAATTTATTGATTTAGTAATGTCCAACTATCCTGCAGGGTTTTTTATGCTACAGATCTCAGGAGAAAGAGCTAATTATTTTATTCCGTGACTCATAGGGCATCAAATTTCTAACTGTGTATAGTCATATTTGTTGCATTTTAAAAGGTTGTGTTAATATAAATTCATATAATAAAACCACTAAGGTAGAATAAAAAGCAGGGGCCAGGTCACTGTCATGTGTTCTATTATAGTGGTTTTGTTGAATGCCTGGCTTGGATATCAAAGGGAAGCACAATCATATAGACCACCAGAAACTTTTGACACAAGGTATACACAAGTAATACCAGAACATTAGTATTTAGTATTATTTTATCTTACTAATGGGATGAGCGAACCAAGAGCACATTTATGTTCGTCTGAACTGAACGCTCTGCATTTGATTACTGGTGGCTGAAGTTCAATGCCACCATAGGGTTGCCTGGAAAACATGGATATAGCCATAGGCTGTACAAGAGTAACTTGTATTGAGAGTGTTTTGCAAGAAGAGCTCACAGTTTTTCAAAATTGTAACTTGCTTTGGTTTAAGAGCTCCCTGTACTGGGTGGGAGCGGCGTAGCTGGGTCTAATTACTGTATTCTGACCCAGGAAGTCTCCCTCACCTTCCAAACCATGGCAGATGCACTTTAGGATGGGGCGTGCATCAGGGGACAGGCCCCTCTCTATCGGTCACAGAGTGCTGCATTTATGTGCCCACATCTGCCCTGCTCATTCCTTCATGCTCCCTGCAGTCTGTCAGTCCTTGTGTTTCCCATCCTCTACATTCCTGCTATCATGTGCCTGCACTTACACTCAGCCATTCACACTGCTGTATAGAAAAGCTTCTGTCACTGTTTGCCTGCACAGTTCTGTAATTCTCACTTCTTGATTGGTCCATGCTAAACACCCCCTCTTCCCCGTTGCTGTCATGTGACCACACAGACCTCTGGCAGCAGGACATGAGGAGAGAAACATGGGGATGGGGGAGAAGCGGGGGGAGAGAAACATGGGGATGGGGGAGAAGCAGGGGGGAGAGAAACATGGGGATGGGGGAGAAACATGGGATATCACTTTTGTGTTTATCGAAACAGGCCCAGGTTTCACACTGAGTGAGTATAAATACATTTAGAATCTATATTATTAACTATATGTATAATATGTACTGTTTTAGTGTCATTTTGTGCCATTTTGGTCGGTGGTGTTTTCCCCCGGGATTTTTTAAGTATGAAAAGTATGCAGTTTTCAATAAACTTTGTAAAAAAAAGTTTATTTGCATTCATTTTAATGGTCCAAAGAATGTCAAGCAAAATGGTCGGCCCCCGCACATGTTCACTTCATCAAATTTGACACTCTTCGAAAAAAGTTTGGACATGCCTGCCCTAGATCCTTCTCTTCTGAAGTCTTTTCCAACACAGTACTGCCCATGTGATACTCGGACAGAGGATTCCTTCCCAGAGGATTCCTCCAAAGTGCATCATTTTACATTTGAAAACATTGAACTTCAATTTCCAATGTTTGGACCACTTATCTAGCAAAGCTATATAATTTTCCATATTACTGACACCTCCAGGAATATCAACCCTATTGCACATTTTTGTGTAATCAACAAACAGACAAACTTTACCTACCAAACCTTCTCCTGTGTCACTTACAAACATATTAAAAAGAATAGAACCCAGAACAGACCCTTGTGGCACACCACTTGTAACCAGTCTCTGCTCGGAACATACACCATTAACGACAACCCTCTGATATCTATCCTTCGGCCAACCACAAATCCACAGAACTATCCACGGATTAAGTCCAATTTTCTCTAACTTCTCTATCAGCTCTTTAGAGATTGTGTGGTGGAGCAGGTTTGTGACAGCTCCTTGCCTATCCATAGTATTCAACTCTATTTTTCTTGTTCTGGATACAGATATAGTTAAACATAGTGGTTACCCAGAAATCCCTAGTATTGAGCCAAAAATACCCAGCACTAGCAAGGATCCTGACAGTAAACCATTAGAGTCATGTTCTTTGATTGGCACAAGTAACCCTAGTTTTATACTAAATGGGTGATATTTTGACAGTCTGAACCGACCACAGTCAAATGTACTGTCGGTTAACCAAGTGAAGTGGCTCATTGTTCAAAGCATTGGTGGCAATGTTAGGGGACATCTTAAAGGGGTACACCAGTGAAAAGCTTTTTCCCAGTAATTGAAACACATCACAAAGGTATATAACTTTGTAGTATGCTTCAATCACCTATCTTCCCACTTCCATATCTTTTCCCCCCTCAACCCCTCACCAGGAAGTGAAGTAAACTTATTCTAACCTGATGACTGTTGACCCCCGGCTGCTCTATAGCAGCCATTTTGTGACAATGACATCATCAAGAGGGAGGCAGGTCTAAGCCCTGTTAGGCCAGCCTCTTTTTGTCAGATGACTTAGGTTGCTCAGCTCTTGTTGGCTTAGCAAGCTGTAAGCCATCTAACAGTTCTACAGAGTCAGTTAAGCATCAGAGGAGACAAAGTGCATCATGGGAAACCCCAAACCAGGAAGCGAAGAAAAAATTAGGACAACTAGAGCTTAAGGGATCTGCAAACAGTGGGAAATTCAAACGGAGACAGGCTCAGGAGGGATGGTAAGTGGGAAAACTATGTTTATAATTGACAGCTCTGTGCTTAAAGTGACCTGTCATTAGGCAGCACAAGCTCTTTTCTGATTCAGTAGGACCTAGGAATGTTACTCATCCATTGTGGTCATAACTATACTTACTGATCTTCTAGCAGCAGGATTAAATACATGCCGATAGGCAAAGCTGCCTAGTGACAGGTACGCTTTTGAAGTGGCCCAAAATGCACTCTAAACTTGGCTGTTAGGTTCTGTTCTGGCATTGACTCTTAATAAGAACAATCTCTTTACGTGAAAGCAGTTCACATTTGTTGTGGAAGAGCTGTTTTACCCAATGGAAAAATCAGATGTCACAAATGGTTTGTCAGTGGTCTGTGCCTGTGTGTGCTAGGCTGATCTTTGCTTATGACACTCCATTTTCGCTTTGTCCTTTTGTCCCTCCATTGGGATAAACGTACTGACTCACATGTACTGACTAATTCCACACGTTATATGAGAAGATTCTTTCTAAGGAGCTGCTAGGAGGAGGCCTGGAGGAAACTGGAAAATGAAGAAACCCATAGACCATCAAAGGAAAAAGCATTCTGTGTTCTGATATCGGTCTAGAGCATCCAAGAAATCAGGTTTGACACTTGCATCAAATTATTCCCTTTAAATAAATTATTTAGCAATTAATTAATATGTTAACAAAACAAATGTAGGAGTTTAAAGCATAATAAGGCATAAATGGGTATTCACTTTAAAGGCAATGTTCACAGAAAAATAAAGAAAAGGCGGCTGATTTTGAAATATTGCTGCGATTTAACTCACTGCTATGGCAATGCATTTAAAGTGACTCTGTACCCACAATCTGACCCCCCCAAAACCACTTGTACCTTCAGATAGCTGCTTTTAATCAAAGATCTGTCCTGGGGGCCGTTTGCAGGTGATGCAGTTAATGTCATAAAAAAGAACTTTTAAACTGTCAACCCCATGCCCTTTGGCCGTAGCTTACATTGTGTATGCATTAGGCTGGCACACCCTCTCCATCCCTCCTCCCTGCCCTCCTTATCATTAGGAATGCTCCAGGCAGATTGTCTCCTTTTTGTCAGCTGTGAGAGGACGGCACATGGGCTGGATCGTTAAGACACCTGTGTAGTTTTCACTGCAGAGGAATAGGAAAAATGGTGAAGAGGGTGGGGACGAGGGACGGAGAGGATGTGCCAGCCTAATGCATACACAAACTAAGTCACAGCCAAAAGGCACGGGGGGGGGGGGGGGGTCCAGTTTAAAAGTTGTTTTTTAGCACAATAACTGCATCACCTGCCGAACGGACCGCAGGACAAATCTTTGATTAAAAGCAGCTATCCGAAGGTACAAGTGGTTTGGAGGGGGGGGGGGGGGGTGTCAGATTGTGGGTCGCTTTATGTAATTGGAAAGACGGACGTCCGACACAATGAATTGAATAATGGATGTTTTTACCACGGACGTCAAAATAACGATCATGACAATTTTTTTCGTAGGTCATTCGCAAACAGCTGACTTTTTTATTCGTTTTTCACACACAGTTTTTCTTTTGTCACCGTTCTTTCTCAGTTTTTACTATTAAATTCAATGAACCTTTCAATTAAGCTGCACCCAAAGGGCAAAGGCCAAATAGTGACCCAAACTAAAATATTGTGCCAGCAGCAGTCATTGGAAGACTAGACAGTTAAATGTCGGTTGATTAAGACTCAAAATTACGGACGTCATTTTAAACTGAGCTGAAACAACGCTATGTGAACATAGCCTCTGAAAGAAATAATGAATAGGGAGTCCTGGCATTTATCAATCACAAAACTTATACTAAATGCACCAGAAGTATTTTCTTTATATACTTCATAGTAAATTGCAAAGCCAAGTTTAAGCCCTCAAGTTGTACCTGTCGTTATAACTTTTAAAACCTAAATCAACAGTAGATATGATACAAAGCAAGGTCGAAATTTACATTCATTTTTTATTTTTTTGTTATCATGGAAAACACGGCACTTCCTGTGTTCTCTTTTTTTACTCAAAGAGTCTAAACACAGGAAGTCCAGTGTTTCTCATGTGCACTCACAGAGAAGGCAGTCATGTGATTGATGGTCACATTGAGCTGTGACTCTCACATTGAGCTGTGTACTCAACAGGACTTCATATGTTTAATCTCTTTTTTTTTAACCAGCACAAAAAACAAAAAATGTGTCTTTAAGAGACTGGACCTGGATTTCTGGTAAGTATAGCTTTGTTTTACTGCATCATAAAAAAAAAGAAGGGAAAAAAAAGAAGAGTATGTTTATTGCAAACTTTCTTTATTTCACATCCCCTGTTGATTTTAAACATTATAATGACAATGACACTTTAGAGATGAGGCACATTTTGGCCTTAAAAAGGAGAAGCGCGGCTGCCGGGAACGGGTGACAGGCGAGTTCATTGTTGGGGTGAGTTGGGTCCTGAAGCCAGGGGGAGTAGGGGGGGGGGTTCCTGCCTCCCGCCTCAGTTAACCCCTGCCTGATTGCAGCAGGACTCCAGCTGGTAAACCCTGCTGTGGTCACGCAGGGGTTAACATTTTCTGGTGTATAAGATGAACCCCTTAAATCTTCTTAAAAGTCAGTTATCTTACACGCCCAGTCTTTTTGTATGCCGAAAAACAGTACAATAAATACATTTAGGTCATTATTGGTAATATGTATTAATGTATGTTGTGCTATTGGCTTTACCCAAGAACTGATGTTTTTTTTAAAGAGAACTGAATTGTCATTAACCCCTTTATGACACATCCAATTTTCGTCTTTTTTCTTTACAGACCCATATGAGGTCTATTTTTGCGACACCAATTGTACTTTGCAATGATACTTTTCATTTTTCCATAAGTATTTGCTTGGAGCCGCTCAGTATAGAGAGAGCTTGCGTCGTGAGCCCTCTCTATATCCCCTTACTGGGATCACGATGCTACTGTACATTGTAGAGCGGGTAGGGGTTAAAACATACAGGCACAAATACAATTGTGTATACAAATGACTCACCTATTACATATTTCATTGATTACCATTGTTCTAAACATTTTTTTCCGATCATTAATCACAATTCAATTAATAAAATTGCTGAAATCATCTGTCATTTCACTGTAATAAATAATGAGCATTTTAATGGAAGTATTGCCATTGTTACAATCCACGCATTTTTTTTGTGACCAGCATACCTTGACAAACTACCATTTAAGTACTACCTTGGCATATATAAATTTATGGCAGTTCATTTACACATGCTTAGAATTACTAATAAAACTCTGGTGTTACCGAGCATCGTTTTAGATTATCTATCACATTATTCAGGGCTTGTAAATATTAACTCCTGAGGATCATGATAATAATCACTGAGAAGAATGGGAATATAAGTGTTATCCATAATGTTCTGTCAGGTAAGAACATATGCATAGGAGCTTTGGACCAGATAATTATCAGGTTACTGTCCTGTGGGCACTTGGCAGCTGCGCTCCTGTTTATAAATATATTTTGCATTGATTCTTACTCATAAGTGAAAAAATATTCCTGTAACACATTAGAGATCATTTATCATTTCTTTACAGCGGAAAACCAAGTAATAAAATAGTCTATTCAGTTAAATGTATTAATGGATGAATTTCAATAACACTTCTGCATGTTATAAGAATTATGTTCTAGTGGATTATTTAACTTGTATATGATTTAATGTTAAAGAATTTTTAATATTAAATTGGACCTAAATCTCCTGATGGAAATGATGAAATTATCTGGCAGTTTATCATAGTAAAACTAAACTTACAGCCAGGGGACATTTGAGCAGTGCCAGGAGGTCCAGCGGATAGGAGGCCCAGTAAAGCAACTCTTTACCCACAATCTGCCCCCCCCCACACCGCTCCTACCGTTGGATAGCTGCTTTTAATCCAAGATCTGTCTTGGGGCCCGTTTTGGCAGGGGATTCAGTTTTTGTCATAAAAAAACAATTTTTTAAACTTTCAGCCCTGTGTCATATTGGCGAGAGTGTCTGTACCTTAGGCCTGCAACGCCTCTCTTTTCTTCCTCCCTGCCCTCTTCATCATACGAAACACCCCCAGGCAGGATATCTCCTATTCATCACTTGTCTAAACAGTGCACCTGTGCCTTTACGATCCATGTGCACCACTTAGGTGAGTGATGACTAGGAGAAATCCTTTTAGGGGCATTCCTAATGATGAAGAGGGCAGGGTAGAAGGACGAAGAGGCGTCGCAGGCCTAAGGCATAGACACTGTAGGCCACGCCAGTTTGGCACAGGGCTGCAAGTTTAAAAGTTTCTATCCGACAGTACAAGGGGTTTGGGGGGGGGGGGCAGATTGTGGGTACAGAGCTGCTTTAAATCTTTTCCTAGGAGCCATCCTTGCTTACAAAGCCCAATTCAAATATACAAAATCCACAAACTCTTGTGGTCCAATGGCAGAAAAGAAGTGCTAGGGTGCCTTTACACCTACCGGATCCACAGTGGATCTCACTTCTGCGGAATTGAAGCGAGAACCGCTGCGGATCCGGTACCATTCACCCCTATGATAGCACATATTCGCAGCGGGATTAACATCCCGCTGTGAATATGTGCTTTAACCCCTCGCTGTCCGAGCGGGACCGGAGCCGGGAGCCTCACTGCAGCCGCCCGCCGAGCAGATACTTTATGCTCTCGGGGGCGGGCTGCAGGATGGGGCCGGGGATGCGGGCTGCTGGATGCGGCGGGGGATGGGGGGGATGCGGCCAGAGATGGGGATGCGGCCGAGGATGGGCTAATGCGGAGGAGGGGCTGCGGACAGCGAGGAGTTAAAGCACATATTCACAGCGGGATGTTAATCCCGCTGCGAATATGTGCTATCATAGGGGTGAATGGTACCGGATCCGCAGCAGTTCTCGCTTCGAATCCACAGAAGTGAGATCCGCTGTGGATCCGGTAGGTGTGAAGGCACCCTTAATGTGGTTTTCCATTTTTGTTTTTTTCAGCCTTGCCTTCATAATTCTTTTATTTTTCTGTCCATGCATCTCTGTGGGGACTTGTGGGAACAATTGTACTTTGTAACAATTTTATTTTATGGTAAAATATACTGGGAAATGGGAAAAAATATTTGTGGGGTGAAATTTGATACACTGTTTACCATGTAGTAAAACTGACATGTCACAGTATCTTGATTCTTCAGGTCAATACTTTTTTTAAATTAAGGTTTTACTACTTAAAAAAAATTAAAAACATAAAGGGGTAATCTTATCTTAACTAACATAGTAAAACTTGAAGGGCTCATCAAGTTAATCCCCCCCCCAAATACATTCATTTAGCAAACTTGCCTCCTTCTCCTGATATGCTGCTCTTTCCCTTAAGTTGTTGACAGCTCATTGTCTAGGTTACTGACCATTGCTCTGCTCTAAAAGCAGTGGTCTGGCTGCTGTGTATATATAGTTATAGTATACATATGTATATATATATTATTCAGTATATATATTCTATATCTCTATACATCTACATTATAGCTATATGTACATCAGCAGGTGTGTCTAGTCAATACAGAAGTGTCGTACATATTGTGAATGGTACAGTGACAAGCCCATACTTGTCATTGTGATTCTGCAATAACACAGGGCTAATTTCATGGACAACAATGCTCCAGCCCATCAAGGTCAAATTAGGGAGTGGCTGCTGGAGACTGGGCTACCTATAAAATGGAGTTGTCTGCACTTTCTCCAGACCTGAATCTAGGGCTGGGAAATATACCTGGTCTCTGGCGTCAGTTAACTGACCTCAACTTTGCCAGGATGGTTTTTGTGGTATATTCCTCTCTGTGTCTGTGCTGCCCCCCCCCCAAATGTCCATAGCTATTTCATTTGGAGGGGCCCCACCCTGCTCTCCCTCTGCCATATATTTTTTTGATGAGGTTTGTAAGGAAGAAGCCATTGTTCTCTTTGATCGACTCAGGCAGCAAATACCTCTCTAAAAGTGACATATCACCCTCACATACTGGAAGTAGGATGCAAGGGGTTATTGAGAGGTGCCATTTTATTCCCATACACTTAGTTGCCTAAGCATATCCAGCCTTGTTTCTACTTACTGTTTGCAGGAAATGGACAAAGAATTTTGCACTGACTCACTGACTCCCAATGGGATGACCCACTTATGCTTCTTTCACTTAATGAAGCACAGTGCTTATCCCAGTTGTATCTATTACACAGGGTATATTAGACTCCAGTTCTCTTACATAAGATGGGAATTACATCTGACTCTAATTGTCCCAGACGTGGGATGTGGACGGCCATATTTTACATGTTTTCAGATAATTGTTTATGTCACATCTACCATCCAATTAATAGTAGTACTCTGGGATCCATCTTAAATGATTTTTGTTTCTCTTGGGTTGATTTCAGTTTGGATAACCACTTCTTTGTTGAGTATATGTATATTTCAGTCTCTTAGTTAAGATCTGATTCATGTCATGGGTTTTATTAGACATGCACCAGTACACTCTGTTTATAACTCCTACAGCATGTTTATTGCTTTTAGCTATGTCTTTGTTTTTAGTCTTTGCCTTTTCTTCTTTTTTAAATGTATTTTACATAATTCATTTATGTTTATGTCCTGATATACATACTCTTATGTGTATTTGTTACATACACTTGTAAAAGTTTAAAGTGTCACTGTCGTTATAACTTTTAAAGTCTAAATTAACAGCATATGTGATACGAAGCAAGGTTTCAACATACATTCATTATTTTTATGTTATTATGTATTCAAAGAAAGCTATACTTACTTATATCCAGGTCCAGTCTCCTAAAGGTAGCTTTTTAGTCTAGTACTGGTTGAAAAAAAGAGACGAAACACATGAAGACTCCAGTAGAGAGTGTCGAGGTTCAATGTGTCTGTTAATCACATGAGCGCTCAGATAACCTGGGTAACACTGGACTTCCTGTGTTCAGACTTGAAAAAAAAAAAAAGGCAGAACACAGGAAGTACTGTGTTTTATATATGTGTGAATATAAATTGCAAACTTGCAAGCTTTATTTCACATCAACTGTTGATTTAGGTTTTAAAAGTTATAACGAAAGGTACATAAAAAGTGAAGTCAGCTTACTGTAATTGCATATAGAAAAGTGACGATCATTATGCTTAATATATATGTTACCCAATACAGGCTTTGCATTTGGATTACTTTTTGAAGCCTGCTATTAACCAAAAAGGCTCAACCCTATAATGTACGTCTGATTGTGGATAAATATACATCTTTTTAACTGTCTATTTGTAAGTTGCATAATGGAAATACTTATTTTAATGAAAACGTCAAATCAATAAACATATAAACATTCCTAAAGTCTGCTGAACTGATGAGAAAGCTGGATGAGTACTTTGTAAAAGAACTGTATGCATTTTTGTATTCAGATAACATCATTTAATATAAATCACATCAAGTGTTTAAGTTCTCTATAATTGGATTTGATAGAAGGACTCTAATGCAATAATATCCTCTTAGAAAGTAATATGTAAGTAATCATGTTGCCTCATTTCAGAGAAGTGGAATACACCAAACATCATGACAAGTCATTCTGCATCTGAAGAAAGGGGTTTGTTTCTTTGCAAAAACAAATGTAGTTTCATTTTTCTCATGTATTTTATATAATTGTGATGTACCAGGATCTAAATTTTATCTTTGAACCTTGGATGGTTTTAAATAGGGATGGTCCAAACCTGCCGAGATTCGGGTTCGTATGAACCCGAAGGCTCGGCATCAGATTCCCGCTTTCTGCCGTTCCGTGCAGCGGGTGGATACAGCGGGAGGACCGCCTGGAAAATTGGGATACAGCCTATGGATATGGCTGTATCCCAGTTTTCCAGGAGGTCCTCCCGCTGTATCCACCCCCTCCACGTAGAGGGCAGACAGCGGAAATCATTTTCGTACGAACCCGACCCGAACCAGGTCGGACCATCCCCTAGTTTTAAAAACATAGTTATATTTTTAATTAGTTTAACCTATAACCCTATTGTGTTGATCTAGAGGAAGGCAAAAACCTTTATGAGGCAGATGGCAATTGCCCAACACCACAGACGAGGAGGGAGGTGCAACAATAGCTCTTTACTGACACTCAAATTTCTAAGGGTCCTTGCACAGTCTTAACCCTCTAAGAAAGACGCAGTACAGAGGCCAAGTTAACCCCTCTTAATATATTCAAGCCTATTTGCTTAGGGTGCTGGACTGAGGATTCCTATCAACCATAGTAGTAGTGTTGACCTTCTCCTCGCCTTTTCATTAGAAATGCCCCTGGGCAAGATTTCTCCTATTCAGCACTTGTCTGAACACTACACATTAGACAAGTGATATATAGGAGAAATCTCTCCAGGGGCTTTCCTAATGGTAAAGAGGGCAGAGAGAAGGAATGGAGGGGTGTCACAGGCCTAAAGCACAGACACTCTAGGTTATGCCAATTTCACACAGGGCTGCAAGCTTAAAGTGACACTGTCACCTCCTTTTTGTGAGTGGGCAGGGCCTCACGGCATTAGCGCCACTTAGCCCCGCCCATCACCCCATTGCCCCCCCCTCATCGGCCATTGGAACAGACTGGCCTAAAGGTCTAGGCCCCACCCCCTCTAGGTCGGCCCACCAATGGGCGTCAAGGGGGCGGGACCAACGGTGGTGCGGTGGGCGGGGTTAAGTGGTGCTATTGTCGCGAGGCCCCGCCCACTTAACACAGTCTGCAGTTGATAAAAGAGGACTTTACACTTGAGCAAGCACCACGATGTATGATATAAAATAAGGTATGAAAAACGCTAAATTTACCCTTTACATCTGTGTAGAGATGTCAGAATGCACAAAGGGGGTGACACTTTAAAAGTTGTTTTTCTAGGACAATTACTGCATCACCAACCGAACGGACCCCAGGACACATCTTGGATTAAGCAGCTATTCGACAGTGCAAGCGTTTTTTTTTTTTTTTTTGGGGGGGGGGAGAGATTGTGGGTGTGGAGTCACTTTAAAATTAGGTCTAGAATCCACCCCCACAAACACCTTCCCTTGTTGGTATCTTTTGTTACTGACAAAAAACCTGCCTCTTTGGGTGAACCTTTAACCCCTTAACGACAAAGGGCGTATAGGTACGCCCTATTGCCGGTAAGGGCGTTCAGAGCGGGGCCGCACGGCGACCCCGCTCTGAACCGCGGCGGTCCCGGGTGCCGCTTGTAGCCAGGGACCGTAGGTATTAGCGGGCACGGTCCGATCGCCGTGCCCGCTAATACAGTAATCAGATGCAGCTGTCAAACATGACAGCTGCATCCGATTACCGGATCCAGCGTCTCCCTGGTGTCTAGTGGTGGAGATCGCTCCTCCGGGATGTTATCCCGGAGGAGCGATCTCCGTTTCTGAAGCCGGCCGGGGACCGCTCCAAGATGGCGCCGTCCCCGGCTCGGCACTCGTTTACTTCCGGCTGCAGCAGCCGAAAGCAAACGAGTGCCTATCTCATGGATCTCTGCAGCATATCTATGCTGCAGAGATCTCAATGAGAGATCAAAGTGTATATACTAGAAGTCCCCTAGGGGGGCTTCTAGTATATGTGTAAAAAAAAAATATATAGTGTTGTTGTCAATAAAAAGCCCCCTCCCCTAATAAAAGTCAGAATCACCCCCCTTTTCCCAGGTTATAAATAAAAGTAAACAAATAAATAAACAAACATGTTTGCTATCGCCGCGTGCGTAATCACCCGAACTATTAATCACATTCCTGATCTCGTACGGTAAACCGTGTAAGCGCAAAAAAATCCCAAAGTGCAAAATTGCGCATTTTTGGTCGCATCAAATCCAGAAAAATTGTTATAAAAAGCAATTAAAAAGTCGTATATGCGCAATCAAGGTACCAATAGAAAGAACACATCATGGTGCAAAAAATGACACCTGACACAGCCCCATAGACCAAAGGATAAAAGCGCTATAAGCCTGGGAATGGAGCTTATATATAGTGACGTATATTTGTTGACAATGGTTTGAATTTTTTACAGGCCATCCGATACAATATAAGTTATACATGTTATATATCATTTTAATCGTAACGACTTGAGGAACGTGCATAACAAGTCAATTTTACCCCAGGGCGTATGGCGTAAAAACACATTTCCCCCAAATAAACAAAATGCGTTTTTGTTTTTCAATTTCACCACACTTTGAATTTTTTTCTGGTTTCGCAGTATACTTTATGCAAAAATTCAGCCTGTCATTGCAAAGTACAATTAGTGACGCAAGAAATAAGGGCTCATGTGGGTTTCTAGGTGGAAAAATGCAAGTGCTATGGCCTTTGATGCACAAGGAGGAAAAAACGAAAATGCAAAAATCGAAATTGGCTCTGTCCTTAAGGGGTTAAGCTTCTGCTTTCTATTTCATATTGGGGCAGTTGAAGCCCCCCATAATAATTACTTTGCTCTACTTTTCTACCTTATATGCAATATGAGAATTTTTCTTTTTCTTCCAATATAGGTAAAGACAAATCATTATCATTATTTTAGCATTCTTTTTCCCTCCCTATATTTTCACCCCAAGAGACTCCACATTTTTGTTCCATATGTCCTTATGCAGAATGGACCTAATTGTTCACTAATTTCTGAACTGGCTGTAGCCCGGCAGTTTAACCTCTCATCTATAGCTATGATTAAGCCATGTCTCACTTATCCCCACTATATTATATTTTTGTTTTGACAGCATTAGTTTTATTTCCCCAATCTGATTAGCAATTTTTTCTAGAACTAGTATACATACACCTAATATGTTTATCTATATCTCCTTTCTCTTATCACTAATAACTGTTCTAACTCCTCCTATCTTTCCACACCCAGATCCATGACTTATGGCCATATTAGGTGGTCTGACTCTTGCTGTAAGGGAATACAGATCTGCTAGATCAGCGCCATTGGCCATGCATCACCTATTACAGAGAAGGATGTGCGGCTGACACATTTTTTTTTAAATATGTTGAAACATGTTTATTACACTACGCGATTTCAGGCAAATTTGGCCTCATTTAGCAGATAATCATTCTGTGTTATGGGGTCCTTAGCCCCATATTTCCATCTACAGTGTATTCACTTCCTATGTTGTAATACCCTAGCCCCTAGTTTCAACATTCCTCCAACCTCTTAGCCATCCTCTCATGCAGTACAGCTGCACCTAGCCCATTTAAGTGCAACCTATCCTATGCTACCATAGAGTCTGTAGCCAATAGAGAAATATTTTTTAAATAGGCTTTCTAGGGGAAAAAAATCCAACCCCAGGTGCCACCTTACTGCTGCCTTGGATCCTATTTACTCCAATAGGTGCAGAGGCTGCAGTAATGCAGCACCACCACCAGTATGGAGCCTACTGCTTTTAGCCATGTTACTTTGGTAGTTAACCCAAACAATTGATATATAGGCTATCAATAGTTTTTTTTCCTAGAAAAGACCATCAATGACCCTCTATCTACCTCTAACTTCACCAGCCCCTCCCAGAAATCACAACTCACTGATGATCCTGGTCTTTGTGACAGATTGCCCTGTCACGAACATAAAAGTGTTTGTAAAATAATAAATAGGCCTAATATAGTAATTAAATTGCACCCCCCCCATACATATTTATTGGGAGCTTTTTAAAGGGTTATCCCAAGATTTTAAATTATTACCTGAATGATGGGGTCTGTAGGGACCCCTATAGATCATGAGAATAGGGGTCCCTTGTCCCCAGCATGACTAGAGCAGTTGATCATATGGCCAATTCCTGTTCCATTCACTTGCTATAATACTTGGCAATTTTCAGCAATGTCAAAAAAAGTGAATAAGGCAACAGCAAACTGGTGTGCTGCCACTCCATTCACATACGGGACAAGAGGCTCCCATTCTTGTAAGCAGTGGTGGTCCCAGCAGTCAGACCTCCATTAATCAGATACCATGTCATACCACTTTTTCTTTCAATTGCCACGTACAGCTTCCCCAGGCAATATTAGCTGATAACCCAGTATAGCTGATAAAACCAGTATATTGTGTTGAATGAAAGAAAAAGGAGTTTATAGGATTGGTATGTTCTGTCCTTAGAATGAGTAAACTATATATTAAATAACTTTATATAACTAAAAGAAACAGCAATGTTTTAATAGTAGTGCACATTAAAAGATTTTTATGACTTAACTGCTCATAATTATTATGTATTTATACATGTATGAGAGTGTTTATTTTTATTCTAATTTTTTTCTGATGCTGAATCACTTTTATAGACGTCATAAGACTGCTGGGTAGAACTGAAAATATTCCAAGTTCCAATGATTCCCCTGAATACAATTTCTTCTACTGAGAAAATAAAGTAAGAAAGGAAAGAACAAGCTACAAAGTCTGCCTTCGAGGGAAAAGAGGAAAAAAGTCATTAACATTTTTATGTAATTAAAATCTAGTTAGGATACCAGTTTCCCGCATTCATTTCCTTGTTTTCACATAAGGAGTTTATCTTTCCCATGCCAAATATTGTTCCCATTTATCCTCTTTGCCCCAAGAGCCTATCTGAATAAGAAGAAAGATAAGCCTGAGAATAACCTTGAAATTAAAGGCGCTGGGAAAACACATTGGAAGGAACTAATGGGAGATAATGAAGGGGTTACTGCTCATACGTGAAAAAAGTTGCAAGCGTACCATTCCCCCAATACGAAATGTAAGAAATGATTTATTAATGTCTTCAAGCTACATAGATCTAAGACTTCATTTGTCTAAGATATGCAGATTTTATGATATTATAAATTGTTTGATTTTACCAGCACACCCTTTGCCTAGGAGACAAATGGAAAAGACTTTTAGAAAACACTGATGTATTTATTTGTGTTTCGCAAATAAATACGTTACGCTACTTAAATCCTTAATTGCAAAACAACAATAAGGTGATGAAAATAGGTCGCTTAGAGATAAGGAAACATTGTATGCTTCTAGATAACAGGGTTAGTATCAGAACTGGAGGTTGTGAAATAATTACCACTCAGCAGGGTAGCTTCAAGTGTAAATTAAAAGGTTATCTGGCGGCATAAAAAAAAGCTCAAAACACAATTAAACATCAGTTAGCATCATTTCATGTATAGTCACTGGGTAAAAACTGAATATTACATTATTTACTAATCTTATTTTGGCAGATGTGCCGCTGATTTACTTCCTGGTTTGAAGAGGGACTTAAATTGTACCTGTCATTATAACGTTCAAAATTTAAATCAACAGTAGATGTGAAATAAAGCAAGTTTGCAATATACATTCAGGCCCAGTCACCTGAAGGCAGATTTTTAGTCTTGTGCTGGTTAAAAAAAAAGAGACTAAACACATCAAGTCTCGGCCAGTAGAGTCACGGCTCAATGTGTCCATCAATCACATAACTACCTTCTCTGTGAGCGCTCAGATGGCCTGAGAAACTGGACTTTTGATTAGATTTTTTTGGGAAAAAAAAAAAAAAAGCATAAGGGTAGCTTCACACGTACCGGATTCGTAGCGAATTTCACGCTGTGAGTTTGCAGCGAAATCTGCTGTGAATCCTGGTAGTGTGAAGTGTGTCAGTCCCCATCAGCCAATCAGTACACAGGCAGCATTGATTGGCTGATGGGCACCATTGGGAGCCGGGAGCTTCACATGGAGCCGTGGCACCGAGCAGGTAATGTATGCACCCGGTGGGTCGCGTTACATATGTGCAGCAGAATGAAAATTCTACTGCGGATATGTAACCTGATAGAACTTCACACTACCAGGATTCACAGTGGATTTTACTGCAAACTCGCTGCGTGAAATCCACTGCGAATCCGGTACGTGTGAAGCTACGTTAAAAACTTTTTTTCTCATGATAGCTAAAAATAAAATAAAATAATGAATATAAATTGCAAGCTTGCTTTAAATCACATCCACTGTTAATTTAGATATTAAATATATTTAGACTGTGTGTATGCACTCCGGCTGGGATTCCATAGTAGTTAATGCGATCGGCTACTGTGATTAAATAACGTCCATTGTTGCAAACCTGCAACAACGGCTGTTGTTTCATTAAAATAACACATTGTGAACATAGGCCTTAAATTGTATAGTGACTGAACGCTAACTCATATTACAACCTACAGCATAAGTACACTTAATTATATTACAGTCAGACAGTAGCAAAAGCCATATAGATTAATGTACACTAACACCCACTATTAAAATTTATAGGGCTGTCACTATTAATGTGTGAGAATGCATTCATTTATCGCAGTATACAGCCTTTGAGATCTCATAATAAATAACTGTTGGTCCCTGCCTTTACTAAAGGTGAACACATTACGTGACAGATTCATGAAGCACTAAGAATATCTATCTTTTATGTTCATAACAGCCAATCTCAACACATCCTCCACATCTCACAATGTTCATGAAACATATGTTTTATGCATAAACAGTATATGAGCTGTGCAGCAGTTTTGTCCCCAGCAGGAGATTTAACCTTATGTACAGTATAAACTACAGCTGAATGCTGTCAAAGTTACTTGCTGCTTTTAGAGTGAGGATCTGGGGCACATAGTGACATATGAGCAAAGACACATACAGTGTTAGCAGACCTCCCAACTGTTCTTTATCCAGTAGGATAGTTCCAGATATTAAGCATTTTCCTCCACTGCCCTGGTAATTGTTACCTGTTCCTCTATATTCAGACCAGTAGCCTACAAGAGGTTGGGAGAAGGTGAGGATATCAGCATCCCAATACAGATGTAGTGCCCAGGAGTAAGGGTACATGGACATTTGCGGACATTCGCTATAATGGAAGACCATCACCACCTCATTTTTAGAACTTTCAAGGGTTAACTTGCAATGTGTTGTTCTGTCGTGCACATATGTACTGTTTTGAAGTACTGAACTTTGCTTAGTATGTAATGTCTTTTTGTTATGTTCACTGTAATTGCACTATACCTGCACGATAATCTGAAGGGGTTACCATAAAGCCAAGCTATGACATAGGAAGCTTAGAAGCTGGTAGTTTTCCTCTGTTGCTGTGAGATAGGGTGCAGAGCTGAGTTTTTGGAGGGAAACTTTTGAAGGGAAAAAACAGACATGCTGACCTTTTCAATGTTGTTTATGTCTAGAAAGAAGCTGCTGTGTCATTTCCATAGACTTGTATGGAAACACAATACAAGTCTATGGTAGACTAAAGTTGAAACATTGTATCTGTTAAGGCTTTGCTTCTCCATTCCCACCCGCTCACTAGAAGGTACTAGTTTTCTCCCAAACAGTATAAAAGGAAGAGTCAATTAATAGGCTGTTGTTCTGCAGATAGAGACTAGAGAGGTGAAGAGACTCTGCTAGACCACACAGAAGACAAAGAAGAAGACGCTGACTCTACAGACCTTGGGTCACCAGCCTTTTGATTAAAGCACAAGCCTCAGAGACCTAGAAGAAGACTGCCATTGAGCTATCTGCACTTGACTACAGGAAGATCCCTGACGCTCCCCTGGTAACCCCTAAATGAGATAAAATTCTTGTTGACATTTTGGTCACTATGTGGCACCATGATGTAGGTGCATTTTTTAAACAAAATGGGGCACCATATGGGGATCTTACACCTGCAACAATTGCTTTGCAGGCTAATTCTTTTCTAGGAGGTGACATTTTTTACTCCACTGGTCAGCGAAAATGCTGCGGTCCATCATCTCTCATGTGGAACAGAGAGTCATCTATCACGACATATGCCCTTGTGGCAAGATATATGTTGGAATAACATAATGCAAATTAAGTGTTTGCATTATGGAAAGTTTGTGACATCAAGAAAGCCATTACCATTGATTCTTCATATACTTTTGCTTTGGAGAAATAAAAACTAATCCCAAGACATTTCATGAATGAACATTTTGGGGTTCTGAAGGTGATGGAAATCAATTGCTTCAATTTGGGGTTCCGTATAGAGGTCATACTGTGAAATGCTCAATGTGTTTTATGATAATAAATGACGCAATTTTGCTATGAAATCTAGTTTGTGTAGTTTTTTGTTGGTGTATATATTAGCATTGGATTTCTCCTACCATTTGGACATTACTTTCTTATATTTACTTTCCTGAGAATATCAGTGTTTATTGTCTTTATACATTGGTTTACGCTGAATAAGAAAGAATGCTTCTGAGAAACTATACGTTCATCATAAAGAACTCCCACGTTTCAAACTGGTTCTAATAATGGCTATTTTATCATACCCTATAGCAAATACTAAGAGAATGTTTGAGGCATCTGAAAAATGAAGAGACTTTGCTGACGAATTAATTACTTCATTCATAATTAAAAGAACATCAGAGCGTTTCCTCCAAAGTGGAAAAGTGAAGCAGTGTGGAGATACAGAACACAAATTAAAGTGACAAATTATGCCAGCAAATTAGCATCCCTGGGTTTCTGGGCCTGTTATTTGTACTCTAAAAACTTATGCTGACCACCAAGGTCATGGATAACTTTAGTAACCTATTACATTCTAACTAGAGATGAGCAAAGCAGCCGGAAATTTATTTTGTAAGCTTCACAAATTTTCGGTCTAACTTGTAATTCTTAAAACAAATCTTACTGAATTTCATTAAAACAACCAAAAACTATTGTAGCTACAATACTGGGACTATTACAAAAGGGCAAATTTGTTAGAGCATGTTGTTGCAAAAGTATCAAAAATTACAATTTTAAAAAATGTCAATCTGCCAGTCAATCATCCAATTTCCACTATTCCTCTACTCTCTGTCCCTATACCACTCTGTTAGTCTCTCCCTGCTCTGCTCTAACTGTCTGCTGCCGTTCTGCTCTCTCCTCCACACACAGCTGACTGGCCACCTCCATTAACCAAGCACCTTATATACAAGGTGAGAGGAAGGTGCAGACATCACAGAGGGGCCTGCAGCTGATTGGACAGGTGCTAAGGATTATGGTTAACCCTTTCTCCCACCCAGTGACGCTCCAGACAGCATGTACGGCCGCAAATTTTTTTTTTGCAAATTTCCTTAATGAATTGGTGGTAATTTGCTTTGCAGAATGAAATGAATTGACAGTGCGATTCGTAGGGAATCTTGATTCACCAGATTTGTTTCTCTCATCTTTAATTCTAACCCAATCGCTGTAATTTCTGGTAAACACTAGTGGGGTCAAAACTCTTACAATATTCTTTTATAAATGCCTTGAGAGGTGTAGGGGGTCACTTTTTGGGGGTTTCTTTAATTCTTTAAGTATTCCTTAAAATATCAGCATATCTGTGGAAAATTGCAATTTTCACTGTGCAACATCCTCTGGGTACTAATGTCTGGCATACATCTGTGGGGATCAAATGCTCACTACTCTTTCAGTATTTTTTTTTTTTAATGGGGTCAGTTCTTGGAGGTTTCCACTAGACTCAAAGGTGACATGGATTCTGAAAATCATTTCAGCAAAATCTGCACTAGAAATGTTAAATAATACACAAACCTAAAGGTTGAACATCTCAGCTTGTAAGAAAGATAATCATGATACATAAATTAGCTAATGATTTAAGCTTTGAAAATCACACATTTTTCACAGATAAATATAACAAAAATGTACTACTAAACATAAAGAATAATATGTCACAAAAACACACTTTCACTTTTTAGAATTACTTGGAAAAGTTAAAAGCATTCCAACGTTCAGGGCAGTTTCTAAGTTTTCTGCTGCTTGAGGTGAAACCTGAAATACCCCCCAGTGCCCACAAAAGTCGGCACAGTGCAGGGGCTGCTTGTCTCCTCTTACTGCTCACTCATCCCCCTTGCCCCCCCCAATAGACTATAACGGGAAGTGCAAACTTATCTTCACTTTGCTTCTCTATGATGTAGATGTCTTTTTCTTGATAATAAACAGATAAGAAGTGAGGAGGGAGATGGGTAAATAGCCTTGTAGTAGTAGTACTGTTGATTTCTTTAAAGATATTTTAAATGACAGTTACACTTTAAGGCCAAAATTAGCCCAGTGGTAAAGGGGTTAAAATTATATAAAAACTGAATTATAAAGAAACTCAACTAAAAACCTGAAACGGGAGCATAAGAGTATTTAATATGTTAATAAGGCAACCAAACGGCTATATTGGAAAAGAATACAATTACTTTAATAACTTTATAATTACATTTTAATAAGTGTAGCAGGCGCCAGATGTCAGCTAGTATGAATACTTTCTAGCAATATAACATTAACATTAATGTTTAGCTGTGGCCCTTAAAAATGATATATAGGACATTTATAATGAAGAATTCGTAACATCTATTTATTTATTTTTTAGTATCTGCTGCTTCCCCCCCTGGTATCTCTGTCCTTTTATGATAGATACAACGAGTGACTCCAGATGAGCTGCATTGTCTGCTGGGAATTTTAAAAGGCTTAAATTCTTTAAGAATCACAAATTCAGGCTACTGTTCTGACCCTTTTCAATGTGTTATACTGGTTTCCAAAATAAAACTTTGAGCACAAAGAAAAAAAGAAGTATTTCTTAAAGTGTAACTGTCACTTAAATTTTTTTTTTTTTGTAAAAATCAAGTATGAGTGATTTTAAGAAACTCTGTAAAAGTTTTTATTAGGCAAAAAAGCCTCTTTCTGTACTCAAAAAGCTGTTTTGCCACCTCCCCCCTCACTTGTTATCTGTGCATTATTGGGCAAAGTTGTCTTCATTACAGAGGAGCAAAGTCAAGATGGGTTTGCTGGGTCCATTATAACCTATGGAGGGGGAAGAGGCCAAGAGGAATGAGTAAGCAGGGAGAGGAGACAAGCAGCCCAGCAGTTTGGTGACACATAAAAGGTTGTATTCAGAGGTCAGAAAGGTCAATGCATATCCGGGAGCTTGGTGACAGAAGATTTGGTTTCATGGTTCCCTTCCCCCTTGGTGTTGTTGGAAGTATAAGGGTCCATTTACACAGAAAAATAATCTGACAGATTATCTGCCAAAGTTTGAAGCCAAAGCCAGTATTGGATTTGAAAAGAGAAGAAATCTCAGGTTTTTTTTTATCCGCTGATCTCTGTTTATAGTCTGTTTCTGGCTTTGGATTCAAATCTTTGTCAGATAATCTGTCAGATAATCTTTCTGTGTAAATGGACCCCAAGGGAGACAGTTCATCCCAATCATCACATGCAGGTTAAATGCGGTAGCCTTTTGCAGCCATTGGCCACCACATTTCAGAAATTGCACTTCATTTCAGAAATTATATTTCCAAGATGACAAAGAGATGAAAGAAGAGGAAGCGAGAGAACTAAATACCTTTCCTGATTTCATATAACATATCTGCAACACTGTAGCACATCTGCACCCAGGTTTTTACACTTGCCACTTTAAAGGGACATGGCATTTTTGCAAAAAGGCATTATGTATCATATGTACCTGAATGTGTCTCCCATGATGAATTAGTTTATTTCACTATGAATTTTGTTATAACCCTCCACACCGTTTTTAAGTGTCCTCATGTGTCTTCATGTGTTTTTTTTTTTTTGAATTCTTAGAATAGCCTATATAGTATGTTTTTTAATGAATTTAATAAAGATTTGTATCAAGTAAATATTTGATGTGGTACTCTGAGGTTAAGTTGTTCATGTACGAGTGTCCTTAAATGTTTATAATTGGGTGGAGAGGTAGGTTTTTGCCTTTTAGCTACAGCCCTGCTAGTAACAGACTTCAACACAGTCCCACCCAGGCTCTGGGGGCCAGAGGAGGTTTCTGCACCATTGTCACGGCCGAGGCGGTGTCCCGTGCTCCGGGTCGCCACCGCGACCTCTCCATGCAGCCGCCGGGGTCCATGTGCAGGGACCCGACGCTGCTACGAGTTCAGCCCCGGGGGGCGCCTTACCTCGCCCCGCTCCTGTCACCCGCTGTGCCGGCCGGCGCGCGCGTCCCCGCCTCCTAGGGCGCGCGCGCAAGCTGTCTCAGATTTAATGGGGCAGTACGCTCCTAATTGGTTTTCGTGTCTATCACTCCCCTATAAGTTCCAGCCCTGCCCCCTCCCAGGTGTTGGAGCCTCTACATGCCTCCCATAGCGTTTGGCCCAGTTCCCTGTTGTTCCTGATTCCTGTCCGCTACCTGGTCCCTAGTCCTTGTTCCTGGTTCCTGCTCCTCTGTCACACTATTGCTGTTGTGTTCAGCCTGTCACCTGCGGTTGCGCCTACAGACCTCTGCCAGCACCATCTCCTGCCTACTGCAGCAACCAAACCAGGGGTAGCGACCTGGGGGTCGCCTGCCGCAGCAAGCCCATCCCGCCTTGCGGCGGGCTCTGGTGACAACCAGCGGCCCCTTAGACTCCGCTCCCTGGTGCGGTTTTGTGCCATTGCTAGTGTCGGCTCAGTGGATCCACTACTCCAGGCGTTACAGTAGGCTCCAACCATGGATCCCGGCAAGGTGCCTGATATCCGCGACATAGCCCTAGTGGTTGCCCAACAGGCTCAACAAATCCAGCAACAGTTGCAGCAGATCCAGCAACTCACTGCCGCCTTACAGCAGCATACTATAGCCCAGCGCACACCACCTCCTGCTGCTTCTTCGACACACTTCGACTGGCTCTTCCAAGCAAATACAGTGGTGACTCCAAGTTGTGCAGAGGATTCCTGACTCAATGCACCATGCACATTGAACTTTTAAGTAGTCAATTTTCCACCGAGCGCTCTAAAGTGGCTTTCATCATCAGTCTACTGGAGGGTAGAGCTCTGGCTTGGGCCACGCCGCTGTGGGACCAAGATGACCCTGCTGCTGCCAATCTCCGAACCTTCCTGGCCGAGTTTCGCTCCGTCTTTGAGGAACCTGCCCGTGCGTCTTCGGCTGAGACTGCTCTACTCAACCTCTCTCAAGGGAGCTCCTCCGTTGGCGACTACGCCATCCAGTTCCGCACCCTGGCAGCGGAATTAGACTGGAATGAGGCCGCTCTAATAGCTACCTTCAAGAAGGGCCTGTCCAGTCGGGTGAGAGACGTGCTTTCCGCCCAAGACCTACCTACCTCCCTGAACGAACTCATCCTACTGGCCACCAGGGTCGATACTCGTTTTTCTGAGAGAGAGGAGGAGGTCTGGCATGAATGGCGACTAAGCCTGTCCCGTCGCCATCACCAGCCGGGATTCCAGAATCCTGATGTTTCGGTGTCCCAGCCGACTCCGGAGATTCCCATGCATGTGGAACGGGCTCACCTGACGCCTGATGAGAGAATTCGTCGTCTGGAGCTGAATCTCTGCCTCTACTGCGGTGGTCCGGATCACTTTCGGCTGAGATGTCCCCAACGTCCTCAAGCGTCCGGGAAACGCCAGTATCTAGGTCCGGTGGGAGAGGCCTCCCTAAGTGTGAATGCCACCTCTCCAAGGTTGTCTATGCCAGTCTCCATCCAGACACCCACGGGACAAAATCACCAGACTACTGCCTTTCTCGATTCTGGATCAGCAGGCAGTTTTATTGCAGCTACATTGGTCCAAAGATGGCGGCTACCCGTGACCCAACTAGCCAGACCCCTGACTATCTCCTCGGTCACGGGCGAGATTCTTACCGACCATGTGCACTACCAGACTGCACCTCTAGTCCTCCAGGTGGGCACCTCACATCAGGAAAAGATCTCCTTCTACGTTCTGCCCCATTCTTCTTCCACCATCCTCCTGGGACTCCCTTGGCTGCGATTACATGCCCCTAAGCTGGACTGGAGAACCGGGAAGATTCTCAGTTGGGGTCAGGACTGTTCCAACCAGTGTCTGAGATCACCTCAGCCCAAGTACTCTATGTTGTCTACCGACCCCGCCAAGCCTCTATCCGGCCTACCGGCGGAATACCAAGACTTGCCTGATGCCTTCTCTGCCACGGAGGCGGACTCTCTACCACCTCATCGGGCATACAATTGTCCCATAGACCTCCTTCCTGGAACTTCTCCTCCACAAGGTCGGGTGTACCCTCTCTCCGTACCCGAGACTGAGGCCATGTCCTCTTTCATCCATGAGAACTTACAGAAGGGTTTCATCCGCAAATCCACATCCCCTCGCCACATAGGGATGGACTATCTCCTGCCTACTGCTCCTGCGTCGCCTCACCTGCTGTCACTAGCAACCAAACCAGGGGTAGCGACCTGGGGGGTCGCCTGCCGCAGCAAGCCCATCCCGCCAGCGGCCCCTTAGACTCCGCTCCCTGGTGTGGTTTTGTGCCATCGCTAGTGTCGGCTCAGTGGATCCACTACTCCAGGCGTTACAACCATAAACCATTAAAATTATTAACAGCAAAGTATAGATTGGATCTTGTTAGTGTGATGAGACTCCAGGCTTAAAGTCCAGCTGTGGATAAGCATAAACCATATTGTAGCTGTATATAGAGTTTGTATTCAGAGAGCAATATATAGTATTAAGAGATATGACTTCATATTAACAATGTGGCACCTGAAATGCAAGATTGAAAATCAAAGTTTTCATCAGATAGAAGAAGTGGCAAACAAGTGTCAAACAAGTCATGAGGTATGAAATATGAAATATCTCCTACAGCTAAGTGTTGTCAGATTGTGTGAGCCACTTTTGAAGTGTAAAGTAAGCTAACTAAAAGTTGGTCTAAACTTAAACTAGACAATGCAAACCCAGAATAGACAGTATAAAGATTGGCAAATTTATCAAACCGCCTGAACCAATTTGATTAACTTGTTGCAATGAAATACCATCCACCTGAATTAGCACTGTCTAAGAAATAGCCTGTTTTGTTATGTCAATAGCTACTGCTGGAAAGAGGGGAGACAAGGACAGTAAGCCCTAATGCTTGACCTGTCCAGTTGTCCCTACCTACTTGCCTCAACTATCCTAAGCGGTAGAGGACAACTTGGCAAGAAACAAATATGAAAGGTAAACAAGCCATGGGTCAGAACCAATCAGGCAGAAAAGTACAGAATCAAAGCAAGGATAATAGTCAAATACCAATAGCAGAGGATCAGATTAAAAAGGTCAGAAAAAGGCTAGCACGCTTAACAAAGACTAATAGCAAGTAATAAGGTAATAAAGCAATCCACCCCAGGCATTATTGGACCCTGACATCCTGGCAATCATAGGTGGAACACGAGAAATGAGAGTGGTAAGGAATGTTGCCAATCATAGAAGCAAAACTAAGGTTAACTGTTTAGGGGTTAGAGGAAATTCAGCAGGGGAAGAAATGGGTGTAATAGAGAATGAATTACTATAGCAGATGGATTAGAGCTGTGTTTAGACAGTTTAAGGGTATGTAAAACTGGCGGAATTCCTTGGCAGAGCTCTCCCTCTCGGAATCTTGGCTGCCTTAGTGTCTCACAGTGTCTCTGTGGGAGGGCTCTGTATGTCAATACTTTGAGTGGAGAGTGGTGGGAGTGGGAGGCAAAATGCCACAAATTTTACTCAGTATGAACATATCCTTAGGCTGGGTTCACACTACGTATATTTCAGTCAGTATTGTGGTCCTCATATTGCAACCAAAACCAGGAGTGGATTCAATACACCGAAAGGCTCTGTTCACACAATGTCTAAATTGAGTGGATGGCCGTCATTTAATGGCAAATATTTGCTGGTATTTTAAAACTACGGCTGTTGTATTGAAAAAATGGCTGTTATTTACTGTTATATGGCAGCCATCCACTCAATTTCAACATTGTATGAACAGATCCTTTCTGTGTTTTCAATCCACTCCTGGTTTTGGTCGCAATATGAGGACCACAATACTGACTGAAATATACGTAATGTGAACCCAGCCTTAGTAAATTTCCCCCAGAGTTTAGATGGTAACGGTTGACTGATAGTTTTATATGACTGGTTGGTCAGGAGACCCAAGACGCTGCTAATCACAATTTAGAAATGTTTTCAATTACCCCTTTAGTTACACATTACTATAAATGCTAAACCCAAACATAAAGAACACAAATCCATATCTTTATAAGGTGATAAAAAAGCTAATATGTTTGTGTATCAAGGTTATAACGGCATAGCTGACACTGAATACCAGACTACCCTCTTTGTACAAGTCTACATAAACCATGCCTAGTATAATGGCATAGAAAATACAATGGTCTCTTTGTGGCACTATTAAGCACTTGAATAAGTTTATATTTGATAAATACATTTGTGTTATAGCTACATTATACAGTTCCGTGAAATGTACAAGGACATTAAAAACTTGACAAATTGTAATAGTAGAGAATTCATATGTTTTCACAACAATATATACAATGTTGGATACTTAAAGTAATGCTACGAAGCATATTCACATTTCCATTAAAATGTTTCTCTATTGTCGATGACAAGAATACAATAATTGTATAGGCCCTCACATTACTTGTTTGCAGAGGAAGTAAAGCTGTAGGTTGAACTATGAGGTTATTTTTTGTAAGGAAATTTTATTAGGCAAAAAAGCGTCTTCCTGTACTCAAAAAGTTGTTTCCCAGCCTCCCCCTATTACTCTTATCTGTGCATTATCAGGCAAAGCCGTCTTCATAACAGAGAAGCAAGTAAAGACAGGTTTGCTGAGTCCATTATAACCTATGGAGGGGGGAGGTGTTGAGGGGGATGAGTGAGCAGGAAGAAGAGAAAAGCAGCTGTACAGTTTATAGACTCTCTTCACAAATAAAACGCTGAATTCAGAGGTCTGAAAGGTCAGTGTTTATCTGGGAGCTTGGTGAGAGAAGAATGCAGGGTGTAGTGTTTTGCAGTTCTGCCTTTTCTCCTCTCCATGCTCACACATCCCCCTCGACCCCTCCCCTCTCCATAGGGCATAATGGACACAGAAATCCTGTTTATTCTGAAGTGAGGGGGTGGGGGAGGTAGAAAAGAGCTTCTTGTCACGTCCGGGGCAGGGAAGAGTGAGCCCTATTCTGAACCCAGACCCCTATCCCTACCTGCTTGGACGACCTGCCCTAAACAGCAGTCCCCAACTGGGCGGCGTTCCCTACACTGGCTAAGTGCAGGAGGGGAGATGAAACAGTACAAGTCTGGAGGAAGCAAGGGCAACAACAAAAACAGGAGAACTACAAGTCCCAGCAGACCTAACCGTTAAGGCTAGACAAAGGAGAAAGATAAACCAAATACCAACAAGCCAGGTCAAACCAGGAAGTCACATCATACACAGAATCACAATCCGGAAGTACCACAAGTCCAAGCCAGAAGTCAAACAGAGAAAGCAGTCCAGGGAAACAAAGAACAAACCAAACAAGCCGAGTCAGAACCAGGAGGTCACGTCAAATCCAAATCAGAATCCAAAAGGCAAGTCCACAATATAGATAAAGAGGTCAAACACAGAAAGGAGCACACAATAAACGCACGAGCCAGCCAAACGACTTGATCACGGGCGAGGCATGGAAGCCTCCACCTGTTTAAATCAGAGCAGGGAGGGAGTAAGGAGGGAGCATCAGCTCTGATTGGACCGGCGTCTCTGTACTCTGACAGGCTGAACAGCACGCCTGTCAGACAGTCCAGACGCCTCCCCACTTTCCAGCTGGTGCGCTGAGAGAGCAGTGGAGACATCAGCAGGTATGTTCATAACACTTCTTGAGTACAGAAGGAAACCCTATTACAGAGTTTCCTAAAATCGCTTGTACTATTGATATTTGTTTACTGAAAAATGACATTTAAATGACAGTTAGTCTTTAAGGCATCCATGCATGCTCCCCTTGCTTCTAACAGGCCTCTTTGCCAATCAATCTTCCCTGCACAATGTGCTAACAGGCAAAGAGCCATGACTAGTTATGGCCTAAACACTGCCCGTATAACTACTTACAGCCCCTGCCACATACACCAAAATAGAACATTTTCTCCAATATACCCCCTAGGAGGACAGCACACCAAGCATGGTAAGAAAACACTTTAGCAGATCTATTAGGATATTATATGCATTATTATAGTGATTGGTTCTCTTTAAAGGGGTTGTCCAGTGAAAATCTTTTTTTTTTCTTTCAAATCAACTGTTGTCAGAAAGTTCTATAGATTTGCAATTTACTTCTATTTAAAAATCTCAAGTGTTCCTGTACTTATCAGCTGCTATACGTTCTGCAGTCTGACACGGTGCTGTCTGCTGCCACCTCTGTCTGAGACAGGAACTGTCCAGAGCAGGAGAGGTTTTCTATAGGAATTCCCATTCTATAGGGATTCTGGAGAGTTCCTGTCTCTCCTGCCCGCTTTCTGCAGACTGCACAAGTCCCAAGCTCTGGCCATGCATATAGCACTGGAAATGAGCCAGCTGGCCACAAGTGTGATGACACCCCCTCCCCATTGTGATGCGGCTTCATTAGAATCAATAGAGCCACATCACAGAAGGGAGGGGAGATAGTTGCACTGGGGGCCGGCGGACTTGCCTCCAGTGCTTCATGCTGGATCAGTGCTTGGGAATACACTGGCACCGTGCACTGGAACTGGGCAACAGTTCAAGACACTGCCATCTCCATGTAGGGGGCGGTCTATTCATGTAAAAAACCCAAAGTGATGTACCTAGTGGTAAAATCGCTTTAATGATTTGTGAAATAATGGATCACAAATTGTGTATGTTGTATCTCTGAGTTTTGCCTAGGTGCTCTAGTTTCCTAAGATATGCTACAACCTTACACTTAGGTTTATTGGCGTCTTATAAATTTACTCCTAGTGTTCATGTATACAGTTTTGCAGCAGCACCTTCCCCTTTCTAACTCTCGCCACAAACAGAGCCAATTATTGGTAGAGTTATATAGTTCTCCTTTATAAGGGTATATTCACATGAACGGACTCGCAGCGAGATTCTAGCTGCAAATCCGGCAGGTCCTGGCAGTTCCCACACACTATATACTCGCTGCGGTCTGAACGACCGCAGCGAGTATGTAATTCTACCGCCCTTAACCCATTCTGCTCCCGCCCGGCTCCCCCGCTGTAAGCATACATTACCTCTCCTCGCTGCACGGGTCCAGCGTCCTGCTCTCCCATCCGGCCAGTGTGTTGCCCAGCCGCAGCCACTGATTGGCCGGACGGGAGAGCAGGACGCTGGACCCGTGCAGCGAGGGGAGGTAATGTATGGTTACAGCGGAGGAGTCGGGCGGGAGCAGAAGGGGTTAAGGGCGGTAGAATTACATACTCGCTGCGGTCGTTCGTGTGAATATACCCTAAGACATATATAATACATTGTAATCATGGATGGTTTCTTTATTGTGTCAGAATGCGGAAAATAAATGTCACTTAGTGTTTGATGACAATTTGACACGTGTTACATCTGTAGCTAAAAGTCATTCAGTCGCCGCCAACTGCACATTTACGACCATTTTGCCATTATAAGCTGTAGGATACATTTGATAAAGTCCCAACAACTGAAATCAATAGCGTAATATTAAGACCGTGCAGCCCGATAATCTTGTTATTTACAGCTGTTAATGGTCCATGAGCATTTTCATTAGTAATAGAGAAATATAAAAAATGACTGCAGACGGGGGGGTACATCCCTTTTAGATGATGAGAATCTACATGACGTCCACTTAGAACGTCCCTCTGGAATCTAGCCCAAATAGGCATGAAGAAGAAAATATTATGGCAGACAACCATTTATTTGTCTGGACAGCCTTTCCCTGGAGTTACTCATTTCCCAAGTTGGCTGTTTTGATGGATGATCTAGTGGGAACAATGAAAAGGAAGATTTTAAATGGGAGGAAGACACTAAATTGGATATTGCAGGAGAGGAGGAAGGGAATGGCACTTAGAATGAATCTGACTGTGCTTAATAGCTGGGAAATGCAATTCAATGAAGATAAATACCATTAAAACCACACAGCCAAGAGCAAAAAGCCACAGGGACCAAATACTGTACAAGCAGCACAATGAGTTAAGTGGAAGGAAAGCATCATCTGAAGTGCATATAACTGCAAAGGGAACACAGGGTCATTCCACTTGACACTTGCAAGTATTCAGAAAGAATCCCAGAGAATTCTGTCATATCCAGGCTCTGCCAGCAAACTGAATCACACACTGTATGTACTATACCAAATTTATATATGAAACACTAGAGACAAACCTAATAAAGGGCATATAATGTGGAGCTGCTCTTTATGAGATGCAATGACCATAGCGCTTATTTCCATTACTTCAATTCATCCTGTTACTTCGCATTAGGTTATTTGTTAGTGATTCCCATACGGTTTCATTAATGCGGTATGGTTTATCCTTACATAGATGCAGCTTGGATAGGAACGATAACAGTAAGTGACATTTGTCCAAATACTTAAGAATAATGACACAGTCCTTTAATGACCTTGATAAAAACACATTGTATGATTCATTGCATGCTTGAAGAGTTATATGGACATGCCGCCATATATATTTATACCGAGCAGGGTTTAAATTTACCAGGGAAGTGTCAGGAGAGACCAGTTTAATCAATATATTTTATTCATTTTTTTTTCCAGGCATCCGAGGAGGGTAAAGCCAGCCAGGAATAGGATCACAGTGTTTTATATAATAACAAAATATAGAATGAAAAGTCGGGATAGAATCATAGAAAGTGATATTGACTCGAGATAAACAAATCTACAAAACGGCACGTCAATTCCCCAGCATGCTTATGAATCCTAGGTAAATCGATCTACCATCACTACAGAACTCTTCTAGGGGCTTCTCAACGGGAACTACATTCAGGTATATATGGAGTATACTTTGTTGCGGTCCAATATTTAGCAAAACTGGGGAATTGTCTTCGATTTTCTCCCTTAAGCTGTTAAATCCAGATTTTTGTAAGCATTGGCCTAATTCCGAAGGTAGGTCCTGAACAGGGGACAGTTGTCTTGGGAATCAGATACCCTAATAAGATGTTTAGAAAGGGAACGGACATTTTTTTGTAGTCTAGATATATGTTTTAAGCAGAGGCGTAACTAGAAATCACTGGGCCCATTAGCAAACTTTTGATTGGCGCCCGCTCTGTTATGACATTGGGGGGGGGGGGGGGGCAGGAAGAAGCCTGAGCTCACAGTGAGGAGGTGGGGGAGGGGCTGTGGGTGCAGGGGAGGGGGCCCTGAGTCTATATACCTTCCTGTGTGTCATAATTACTGTCTCTAAGTATTAAGCTGGTGGTTATCCAGGCAGGAAGAAATCTCTACACCTTCCTGCCTGTCATAATCACTATCTCTATATAGTAAGCTGGTGGTTATCCAGCTTACTGTATAAACCCTGTGGCTTAGATGATAGGAGTATCCAGAGTTGCCTGGCTCAGGGAACTTATAAACCAGGAGGTTGGCCCTGCCGGGCCCCCTTATGCTGTGAGCCCCTGTGGCTGCTATGGTGGTAGTTACGCTCCTGCTTTTAAGGGATAAACAGCAAATGGTTGTCAGTTGGGTGGTCATTGGTACAAAGAAAAAAAGGGTACATCTTGTAAAAATCCAACACAAATTGTTTTCTATTTATTCTGTGGTGTGACAATGAAGCAGTACCAGCAACTAGTAGTCTTCTAGCAACACAAAAAGAATTACACGCTTGTGGCACAAAAACAGTACTACAGATTTGTTCAACCTTCTTTTGATGGAGAATAGTATAGCATGCAGCAATAGTCTGTGCGGATAAAAAAGTAGATACTAAACAGAAACCTGTAAGCCAACAAAGAAAAGAAATATTCACCATATTTGCCATGAAGCACCAAATGGCAATGCCCTATGTGTGCAGATTTTACAGTAAACTTTTGGTCATTCATTCCAAAGGTATGGGTTAAATTAACACCAAATCTTAAAAGAATCTGCAACAGATAAGCAGATGGGGCATGCTGTAGATTCCAATCAACAGGAAATATTACTACGGCATGTATAGGTAAATTCTGATGCATTTTACTGTTCTTTAGTTGTTTTCAATGCAGATTCCACATGAATAATCTGCAGCTGATCTGATGCAGGTTATAATGACCATTTTTGAAAAATTATGTTTTGTGAATGTACCATTAGGTTTTAATGTTAGGTGTACCATTTAGGTTTTAAGTTTTTTTTACATGAATAGATTGATTCTAATGGAGCTGTGTCACAGAGGGGAGGGGGTTTCGTCACACTTAGGGTCAGAAAGCCCGTCTCCAGTGCTTGGGGCTGGGTCGGTGCACTTTCGCGGGAAGAGGCTGCGGTTATTAAAAAAA
This sequence comes from Dendropsophus ebraccatus, assembly GCF_027789765.1. Taxonomy (NCBI): domain Eukaryota; kingdom Metazoa; phylum Chordata; class Amphibia; order Anura; family Hylidae; genus Dendropsophus; species Dendropsophus ebraccatus. The sequence continues at coordinate 125,529,194 of NC_091458.1, forward strand.
AAAAAAAAAAAAAAAAAAAAAAAAGGGGGACTGTGGTATCTGCATCCCTGCGTCTATTCATGTAAAGAACTGTCTAAAAGCAATGTATCTGATGGTACATTCGCTTTAACATCTAATATTAAAACATTCTAATTTTCAAAATTATATATATATATATATATATATATATATATATAACCAAATTATTTATGTACTTCACTGCTCAGTCTTTACCTAGCCTAAGTAGCTTGTTAAGTGTAGGTTTTCAGCCATAATAACTTGTTTTCACATGTGATATAGGTTACTTATGTAGTCACCCCGTCCCACATTATTTAGATGCCGTGCATCATGTCCTATTATGCAGAATTCACATCTTTTCTTTTAAGACAAACAACATTTGCATCTTTATGTTAAACACAAAGGACATATCATTCTCTTATTGTTTCTACACAATCCAACAACATATAAATCATGTAAATGATATGAACACCAACCTCCAAAGAGATCCTAATGCACATCTCTCATACATATTGAATATACATATATCTGCCTAACACCAACTATGCTGCAATTACACATCAAAAATGTAACAATTATACTTGGCAAATGTCCAATTATAAACATTAAATATGAGGAAAGGTTTTTTTTTTCCAACTACATTTAGCATTTCTCCTTGTGGTACCTAAGCTATGTATAAAATAAACTTCAATTGCATCTCTAGAGTGAGTGAGGCTAAATCATTAGGTACCAGTTAGACGAGCTCAGATACAGTAATCCTCATTTTAACTGTTCTTTAAATGTTGTAAGACATGGAAGGTAATGAATATGTAAAGAAAGAAGAGTGTATGTACAGTATGTGTGGTGGTTCAGAAAATGTGTTTACATTGAAACTAACCAGGCAAAGCTAACCTGCTGATATCTCCCTATTGCGCATGTGGCGCTGAGGATGAAGTTAAGTTTCCTACCTTCATCCTCAGTGCCACTTCTGTGCAGTTTGTAGTTTAAGGCCAGATTCACACTACGTATTACACCGGCTGTTCATTTCTGTTGAATTTGGATGTGGGCGCACCCGTATGCACATGCATCCCAATTCACCTCTGCACATAATGGAGCATTCGGGCGGAGCCGCATGCTCCATTGTGTGAACTGAAGTGTTCTCTGTGGACGCTATTCAATGACTAGCGGCTGCAGAAAATTGACATGTTATTTCTTCCTGCGGCGGGATGGAATCCTGGACGGAGTGTATACTATGTGTAGACGCTCCAGCTGGGATTCCATTAATTCACATACAACATATGTTTTGTATAAATCACAGCCATTGTTGCAAATTGCAACAACGGCCGTGATTTATGCAAAACATAAGTTGTGTAAACATAGCCTAATCCTGCATCTAGTAATACCATTTGGACCACTGGGCTACCGCCCCCAGAGCACTGATCTGCCCGTAGATTGATCAGTGGAACAGGCTGGAGCCCTGGGTAGCCCCATCCCCAGTGCTCAAAATGGTCTTACTAGATGCAGAATTAGGCTGCACAAAACAAACATGTCAGTTTTCCGTGCGGCCGCAAAGACCAACGACCGTAGTGTATACAGCGTGCATATACTACAGCCGTTGTTCTATAGAATCTTATGCAAAGCCAAAGTGTCAATAAACAGCAGCCATTGTTGCAATCTGAAACAATGGTCGTTTATTGTAAATATACATAGTGTGAACGCGGCTTTAAACTACAAACCATTTCATCGTTGTTTCTCTTGGAATTGTATCAATATTTTGACAATTGACTGCTATCATTCCCCTAGTTATTGGTGTATGTCTCATACTGCCTGCACTGACTTAAAGTAAAGCAATGTCAACTATTGCGGAAATAATTTCACTACCAGAAAATTCTAGAAGTAAAAAACAATACATTTTATCTGGTCAGTGGTCTATATTTTAAGTCTATGTACTTTAGGGTCTGACAACAACCAATAGCCGTTACAAACATAGCCTAGGGTGCAAATAAACCATGCCCTGTATGTACTGTAGATGCAAACACAGTCAGACATATAGACACATTCGACTTTTTATAAGAGGCATACGGTATTCACTTTGTGATGCTCCACTCTCCTTTGGGAAATAACCTCTGTGAATACATTTTACCTCCATACATATTTAATACTTCAAATCATAAATTGATGTTACTTTTCGCTCCCTGTTTATATTTCTTCCCTCTAATGTGCATGAAGCATTGCCATGCACAGCCAGTAACATAACCCCTTGTCAGCTGCCAGCTGCGGACCACAACTGGATTCTCACCAGTCTCTCTCTCAGGCTGCGGGATATTCCAGAATTCACTGCTTCCAAATCTGTTTTCATCTTATAGTAATAGAGCTCGCATGAATGAGATATGAAATGAGCTGTGCCTAGACTCATTTACTTGTCCTGTAGGAATTCAGACAAAGTCACTGTTACAGTGTCAAAGAATCTATACGGCAGCTTCAGATGAAGAGAGGAGATCAGAGGGTCTTAGTGGTTTTTCAGGCAGTTCTAAAGCTCCTAGACGTTACAATAACAGCGAGAGAATGTTTTTTTGCACAAACGTTTGGATATCCATAGTATTAAAGCAAATGACTGTGTAGGGTTAGGATATATACTGTTTGTGCAAAACAATGCATGCATCTATTATTTGTATAGTGGTGCCTTGGATTACAAGCATAATTTGTCCCGGGACTGTGCTTGTAATCCAAATCACTCTTAAACCAAAGCACGTTTTCTTATAAGAAATAATTGGAATGCAGAAAACTGGTTACACACACACACACAAAACAATGATATTTTGTTCTGAATAACATGTAAAACAAATGAAACAAACATTTAGAAACAGCTGAATATGTTATATTATAAGTTACTGTACAGTATAGCAACCAGCATGTGGTGTATAATGTATAGTAAGGGCATAAACCTAAAAGAACAGCAGTTTGTAGATACAGGATGGATCTGCACATTCCCATAATGCAGAGCTAAGCAGGAGGACAGTGGCAGAAACTTTTCTATACAGCAATGTGTATAGTGTGAGTGCAGTGTGTATAGCTGAGTGTAAGTGCAGGAACATTATAGAAGCAGTGTGTATAGCTGAGTGTAAGTGCAGGCACATTATACCAGCAGTGTTAATGGCTGAGTGTGAGTGCAGGTACATTATAGCAGCAGTCTGTATAGCTGAGTGTAAGTGCAGGCACATTATAACAGCAGTGTTAATGGCTGAGTGTGAGTGCAGGTACATTATAGCAGGAATGGAGAGGATGGGAAACACAAGCGCTGACAGAGACTGCAGGGACCATGAAGGAATGAGCAGGGTATATGTAAGCACATAAACGCAACACTCTGTCTGGGGAGAGAGGGGTTACAGCTATGAAGATATTACCTCCATAGTCCTTTCCCCTGATGCAAATTATCAGCTGCTGTATGTCCTGCAGGATGTATGTCTGGCCAAGACAGGAACTCTGTCTCTATTTTCTATGAATCCCCACAGAGATCCTCTCCTGTTCTGGACAGTTTCTGTCTCAACCAGAGATGTCAGCAGAGAGCACTGTGTCAGATGGAAAAGAAAACAACATTTCCAGCAGGACATACAACAGCTAAGTATGGGAAGACTTGAGTTTTTTGAATAGAAGTAAATTACAAATCTATATAACTTTCTCACACCAGTTGATTTGAAAGGAAAAGATTTTCGCTGGACAACCCCTTTAAAGACTGCAATCAAATTAAAGGGAAATTATTAAGAGGCATTAAACGGTAATTTGGGTATTCATGTGTTAAAAGCTGTCAATAAAAGGGTATTTTTAATAGGTGTTTGTAGATAGAACAGGTAGTGTTGCTTGACTGCTTTCAGTATACAGAAATAAATGTGTAATAATAGTACTACCAGTAATAATGATAATATTAGAAAGAAAGCTATTGCTATGATATACAACAATTTGTTGGAATATAAAGGAGACACATTTATTCATGGAAGGAGGATGAAATGAGATAGAGATATTGGACCATTGGGAGGAATACAGTGGAGGAGAATTTTGACAGGTGGGAAATGGATTTCGCTTAATAGGGTACACGGTGTGACACAATTTTTATTCTGTATCATTTGTATTACTCTCCAAAAGGTATTGGAAAAATTCAATAGTAATGTAACCCGTTTACGTCCAAAGTGTGCTCGGCTGCATGCAGGGTTTATTCATGTATTGCTTATATGGAGTTACTCAAGGGTCCTGGCAAGAACTAATTGAGGTATTAGAAAACAGAATGCAGACTAAAATCGTGGATATGCTTTTACTTGGTTGGAAAGGGATGTGCAATAGATCCAATAAAGAAAAAAAAAAGGATTTTTTTGCGACAAGACTTTAATAGCCAGGAAATAGATGTCTAAAAATAGACCTTTGGTTTTAGAGTATAATAAGCATAATTATGAATTATGAATTTGATATTAAGGCTATGTTCCCATGCTGTATAAACGACCACCGTTCTGCGTGAACAACTGTCGTTTAATGGTACCTACAGCCGGAATTAATGAACATGATCATTAATTCCAGGCGGAGGTAGCGTTAAACGTCCGTTTTTTCAACAGAGTTTGGACATAGCCTTATGCTCAAAAAGGAGATGAAAGAAAATTTAGGTCTCGCAGCTTCTCCTTCTTCATTTGAATTTTGGGTTGGGTTTGGCAAAGGCAGTTGAGGTATATTGTAAAAATTTGTGACAATTTCCTATGATAAATTAAATACGTAGGGGATTGAAATGTAACGTACACACTTTGCAGTCTGCATTGATGTTTCCAGATGGGATTTTAGCAGGGCTGCAGTGAGTGGCGGAATAACATCTTACCAAAACAGTTTAACGTGTACTTCTGTTTTCAGGACCACAGCGGGATACACAGTAAAAATTGTGCAGGTGCATGGTCCTCCTCAAGCGAGCAAAAGACTGAATTCCCAGAAATGCCACAGACACTTCAGTTAGCTGCACTTCTGGGAGTTCCGTAACCCGCTCACGTCATAAGAGGACCACCCTCTTGGTGGGTGCCTAGGGTAATAAGTGAATTCCTAATTTTAAAAGGGGTATTCTGGCAGCACAAAGATTTTTCAATTTACTTTGGCCACTGTAGAAATAAAAAAAAGGTCATACTTGCATTGATCCATTGTCATCCATGGCCATTCCAACCACTCCGCTGCTCCTGGTTGCTTCTTGTGAGGCATTGTACCTGCAGGAACTCTGGTTCTGCCAATCACTGGCTGCAGCAGGTGTTGAGATCAGGACTCTGTGGGACCATATGATCATTTCCAGGACTTTTATTCTGCAGAATAAAAATGTGCGGGCAGCCAGATAAGAGGATTCATTTGCTGCATTTTTCCAGTCCTACCCATAGCATTTGCGATGTACATGAGTGGCAGGGTTTTTGCCACCGTGCCACTGTCTGTACCAGGCCAGAATACCCAAACTAGAAATACATATAATCAGGACAAGGATTAAAATTTCCCTCTTTACCTGTTCACCTACAAAAGGAAGACATAGAAAATTATTACGTATGTGTAAGTATATGTACATGTATTGAACAGTTCAGTATACATGTACTTGGTTCATCATGCAGTGGTGCTTCCAGACTTTACAAGCTAATGTGTTATCTGGAATCTATGAATTTATTTACACAGTACTATTGATTATTGATAGGTTCTGTCAGGTGTAAAGCACAAAAAAGGGATGGGATCCTGTCTTTAGTACAAAATAAATAGTGCTTCAAATCATAAGGGTATGTTCACACTGAGCAAATGGGGCATGTCAATTCTTTGAGGGCGGAAGCATGTGAGCCCTACCTTAGAGACACCCTCTGACACTGAAGCAGGCAGGATTCTCCTTCGTGGAATTCTGTCCCATTACCCTCACGCTTACATTATAAGGTTAGGAAATCTGTGGCACATGGGGGACTGGTCTGAAAAAGATGTTTTGAGCTGCATATAGGAGCATGAATGGGAGGGAATGTAGAGATGGGGTGCTGAATGATACTTTATGAAAAAGTAAAAAAAAAAATGTACATGTTATATTAAAGGCGCAGTATGCATTATAATTTGGGCATTGTTTTGCTGTGCTATTTCTATGACATTATTACTTATGCACCATGATTGGTATTATGCAAACTTTTCAGGGGAATTTGTCAAGGATTTGACCAGAAAACAAGTGTAAAAAAGTCACATCCTTGCATAACATTTTTTGGGGGAAATTTTGGGGGATTTTTTTTAGGGGAAAACAGAGGAGTAGTTACAAATTTCCAAGTAAAAAAATTCCAACTCCCCAAAAATTGTAACAATTGTAGTCCAGACTTCACAAAAAAAAAAAAAAAAAAAGATACCCCCCCCCCAGCTGTATTTATATGACACTGGTATTTAGACATTAGGCTATTATATGGATAATGGTGTTGTGCACTTTTTGATGGTTATGTGGCCCATGTATGCTGTGATTATTTTCTATTATTGTCTCTATTCATGGGGTTATAATTTTCTATTAGTGTCTACAATTTTGTAAGCATGCCGAATAAATGTATCAAGTCTCAGTGCAACTAAATTAAAAGTATATTTTAATGCTCAGTTATTGTATAGTAAGGATGCTGCTTTATTTAACAGGCTTCCAGATTTAGTCCTTAAACTGCAGTTTCATATGTCAAGGAAGATAAATAAAACCAGAATTTTGGCACCATTTCAGCCCCCAAAAACTGGTGCACATTAAATTTTTAAAACAAATTAGACAAAAAGAATTGAGATTTGCACCATGCTTGACAAGAGGGTGTGGTTTAGTGTTTAGTGGGTGTGGTTTCTTCTGTATGTATACGCCTGCAAAGCAGCACACAGGTACAGATCCTTAGATCAATGATAATCTTATAGGACCCTGACTGCGTTTTTATGTACATTGGTTAAAAAATGGAATAAGCCAGAATAAAAAAATGTAAACTTCTATCAATACAATATTCTTAGATTGCTTTGTTACCTATTAATCCTCAGCGCAAAAAGTTTAGTTTACCTCCAATTTACAGTAATTCATCTGTTCATGATGACAACCAATTTCCATTTTAAGTGAGATTTGTCCAATATTTGTATTTCATTTAAAGAAATAATTTAAATGATTTAACAAACCATAAACAGTAAGTCGTGAAAACTAGAAAGGAAAATGCGACACATGCGAAGATAATACTTCAAATGATTGTAATTCTGCATAAGTCAGGCTTTTCTTACTGTGCTAAACCCGAAAGAATCTAAGTGAAACACTACTATATACATTTATTCTTAATATAGAAAACTATTGGAAATCATGTGCTGTGCAACATATACCCCAGAGGACATACTGCTCAAAATTTGATAATTTGATATTGTATATGCATATTTGGCCACGTACGTAGATACATATATCCATGAAAGATTTTGACTGTCAATTGCTATTTGGGGGTATACATGCTATCTATGGGTTTTGTTAGGCGGTGTGGAGACACAGCCATTCTAAGCTTGTTATATTATATTGTGAAAAGCTACACTGAATGTGCTCTGCTATATTTATATTATTTCGTCCACTATAATAGATATGTTTAGTATAAATGATATGTTGGTGCTTATACAACTGACAATTTAATGTGATAAATCTTCTAGCTGAAACTTAAATGTTAACTAGGCAATGTTCTTAAAGTTGAAATAGTAAAAAGTTTTATTACACAGAGAGATTAAAGTCCTATGAAATGTAAAATTCAAAGGTGCGTGGGGACATAATAAAGAACATATACTTACCAGTTGCCATGCCTTCATAGCGCTGCTATCCGCTGTCCCGCAGCTGACATTTTTGTCTGTCACCTGGGTAAGTCACATACTCTGCTCTAGCTGCTGCAACACCAGTGACTGTAGTGGTGTCTTGCCCCAGTCGCTGGTCTATGTGACATTTCAGCAGGAGCTGCTCGAGATCAGCAGCAGTAGGTATTGGTAAAGCAGCACTAGGGGGGGTACACTGATAGGTAAGTATACTTTCTTTATTATGTTCCTGCACCCTCCTGGCTTCCGGTGATCTTTTCATTTCATGGGACTACTTTAACTGCTAAATTGCCAGCTGATCACTGTATTACAACATGTAAAAAAATAATCTGCCATCAGCTGCACATCTCTGTGTGTAATAAGAGATGCCCTGATTGGACGATTATTGAGCCTTGAGATAGGCTCGGTAAACGAGTGACAATCACGCAGATTGGCACTCACTTACCTCAAAGGTTGGGCTATGTAATGTATCCTTTAGTCATAGCATACAAAGGTAAAAGTTGAAGAACTAAAATATTGTAGGTGCTCTCGTGCTAAGTCATTCCATAACACTATACATGGTCAAGAATATTTCACCCCTTTCTTCCAATCCTTTGTTGGAGAAAAAAATCACATTCATATTGTTCAGTAGGAGAGAGGAACATCTTTGAAGATGTAGGAGAAAGAAGAGTCAGACCCCAAATAACAACCCATAGGATTTGTAGCAGTAGCCCTTGAATAGCAGTCATATTTTAATAGACACTGGTGTTTGGGCAAACTTTTTACAAATCAATAGTACAAGTAAAGTAAAAAAAAAAAAAAAAAAAAAGGGCTTCATTCTCCTCTATTGTCTAGCATCTTTCCTGCCCTCCTTTCACACAAACTTTATTCATTTAGAAAAACACCTAAATTCCATCCTGTGTTTTCAAGACGGAATAGCAATTCAGTTATATTTTGTCAATACAAGCCTATAGAGATGGGAGGGACAAGGAGGGATATTGGATAGAAAGCGATTGAAGCAAAACAGAGACTACAAAAAACTATGCAGGTTTATTTTGAGGATTAGATTTTACCTCAGGGTTTAAAAGGGGTTATCCAGCCTACAAAAACATGGCCACTTTTGCCCCATTCTTGTCTCCAGGTCAGGTGTGGTTTGAAATTAAACTCCATTTACTTCAGTGAAACCGAGTTTCAAACCCCACCCAATCTGGAGACAAAAGAGGAGAAAAAGTGGCCCGTTTTTGTGGCACTGGATAACCCCTTTAATGTAAAACTTAGACCACTCATTACTGCTCTATAAAGTCCCCCATAGCTGCCGCTTTATAGGGTGTATCTAATAAAACAGAACAGCAGGTTCACTTCCCCTCATATGTGTGTATTGGTAAAGCTCCACCTACAAGCTTAGAGACAACTACAAATCATAAATTAAGCCTGCAAAGCAGAGATCTGACAAAAAATCTATTTATTGTACAAGTAAAAGAATGGTGAGAATTAGTGCTGCTCTTCATGTATACACTTTGCATGAATTTAAAAATATATCGTCTATCCTTTAATTCAAAACAGTGGACTTAAAGTCTCACATTAGAATACATGTCACCACTCTATTTATTCTTTATGGGAGCTGCCAGCGGTAGGTGAACACTACTCAGCCATCTCTGGCAGCTCCAATAATGAATGAATGGAGTTATTACATGTAAGCATGCCCCACTGTTCTGTTCTTACAGGAGAGTCAGGTGCTCATTCTCACCATCATGAGAGATCCCAGCAGACAAAGCTCCGGCCCCTATGATCAAATAGTTATTCCCTTTCTGCAGGATAGGGCATAACTTTGTGAGTTGGGAAAGCCCTTTATCACAACTTTATTTTGATAGGGGGGGCCATGGGGTTTGGTCCAGTGACAGTGGGGTTGCGGGGCCATTCGTATTATGGCTTTTCCACCATTGTGATGCTTTTTAGATGCCCTCACCCCCTTTGGACGAATAAAATCATCTAAACTTCTAAGAGTCCTTTTACACAGAAAGATTATCTGAAAGATTATCTGCCAAAGATTATCTGCCAAAGCCAGGAATGGATTGGAAAAGAGGAAAAATCTCAGGCTTTCCTTTATGACCTGTTCCCTGTTTATTGTCTGTTCCTGGCTTTGGCTTCAAATCTTTGGCAGATAATCTGTCAGATAATCTTTCTGTGTAAATGGACCCTTACACCGCTAACAGATCAATCAGAGAAAGGCTGGCGCCAACTTGGACACAGACAGGCTTTTTAGAAAAGCTTGTAACCCAGGAATACCAGTAGCTAAAAAGATGGGAGACAGCTCAAAATACTTAAGGTGACTTGGCGAGTTTGGGTGAGTTTACACAGACAGATTTATCTGACAAATTTTTGACGCCAAAGCCAGGAACAGACTATAAACAGAGAACAGGTCATAAAGAAAAGACTGCTATTTCTTCTCTTTTGCAATCTATTCCTGGCTTTAGCTTCAAAAAATCTGTCAGATAAATCTGTCTGTGTAAACACACTCTAAGGGCCCTTTTACACAGAAAGATTATCTGACAAATTATCTGACAAAGATTTGAAGCCAAAGCCAGGACTGGATTTGAAAAGAGGAGAAATCTGGCTTTCATATATGACCTGATCTCTGTTTATAGTCTGTTCCTTGTTTTTGCTTCAAATCTTTGGCAGATAATCTTTGTGTAAAAGGGCCCTTAGATTAGATAGATTTGGGAGCATTTACTTTGTTTAGCTCTTGGGTGGAATACCCCTTTAACAGCTAATATATAGTATAACATTTTTTATACTAGACACATGAACCCACCTAAACTTCTGCATATATATTGTTAATCTTCATTTTTAAACAATCAAGGGAATACATACTGAAGGCCCATATTAATCAATAAATGAGGACAAACACTCTGATTTGCCTATAGCAACAACCAATCGTACTCAGCTTTCATTTCTTACAGAAAATGACATTGTTTTTCGTATTTAAGGAAAAATCAGACAGATTGATAATATATATATATCTATAGTGAATAGCCTTTTCATAACTTGGTACTCAAATCTTCATCCATGAACTGTGATAGGATGGCTGTTAAGAAATAGGAGTACATGACTTTGATTTATACTTCTATGCACTACTGTACTTATCGATGGCTACTAGTACATGAATGATTTTCATTCACAGAATCGCCCAATGCAAGAGACGGGTTCTTGTTATTGTTTGTCAATTCCAACATACCAAATGAATAACCATAAATGATATACTGTACATAGCTAGGATTGTTCTCCCAAATTGCATTGAAATATTTACTTCAGGGGAGCAAAACTTTTCAAGATTTTATACATACACAAGCTACATTTTATATACTGTTACAACAAACCAGCAACATAAAGTATATGTATATAGCTTCATATGATTCCTATTGATCTGCCTACAGATCACCATTTGTGATGACAGCAGGCAGTTTTTGTTATAGAATGCTGTTCTTTACTAAAGATACAAATTCATGTAAACAACCTTTAAGAGGTTATCCAGCGCTACAAAAACATGGCCACTTTTCCCCCTCTCTTGTCTCCAGTTCAGGTGTGGTTTGAATTAAGCTCCATTTACTTCAAAGGAACAGAGTTTTAAACCCCACCCAATCTGGAGACAAAAGAGGGGGAAAAGTGGCCATGTTTTTGTAGCGCTGGACTACCCCTTTAAAGGGGTTATCCAGGTAACAAAAACTCCATGCACCTTTGCTGCTTCCATAGACTCACATGTGTCCCTGAGCCTAGGTTTCTTTAATATGAAAATGAAAAGTTATAGTTGTATCTCTGCTTGCTGTCAGTGAATGCAGGCATATGTACCTGTCTTTCTGTCATAGCTCTGTATATTGTAAGTGTCATGGATGTTCTTATAGTCTGGATAAAACTAGAAAGTTTTCATTCACAGTCAGCAAGCAGAGATCTAAACATGCACTATAACCTCCCCCCCGGTAAACAGATGCCCGTCATGCAGCACATAGCTACACCATGCGCGTGTCAACTCTGCTACATCATTAGCTAGTATGGAATACATATTAGGGTGATGTGATGCCAAATCAGTGAAAAAAACTGTCCTGTGTCTACTGTGCAATATTAAAGAAAGCTAAGGGGGTGAGTACACAGACCAATCAGGGAGATGCATGATGGGAAATGTAGTTTTCTATCTTGGTTAAAGTTTGGCTTTTAAAGAACCCTGTAACTCAGGAATGGCAGCAGCTAGAAAGACAGGAGATGGCTTAAAATACTTAGGGGAAGTAGGTGAGTAAGACCACATAGCAAATCATTTTTTTGCTCTCAGGTGGATAACCCCTTTAAGAACCTAACTGTAGTGGTTGAGACAATGAAAGACATTTAATTTTTATGGACCAGCCTAAAGTATGTTCTTTTAATGGGAGCTAGTGGTAAACCACTAGGTCTACTTGTAAATCCAGAATGCTGATACAATGCAACTTACTACTGTGAATCACCTTTAATTTCCGAGTAAGTATGGAATACATACACTTCATATATAATTTGTTATGCTGCAATAAAAGGAAGGACCATACTGAATATATGATTTACACCATGCTATACATGTGTAATAACGAGTCCTGATTACTTACTAGGGTCTGAAACTTACCAGACTATATTCCACTTCATTCTACGATCTTATTCCATTTTTACCACAGCTAGGTTCAAAGGGCAGAGCAAGTAAAAACAAATATGGCTAATTAAGATGGATGAGAGCAGGTGCTGCCTCCTGCCTAGAGCCTGGCAGCTAGAGTAATTAGCTAGAATTGTGGGCAGGTGTTTCTGACAGGGACACACACCTGTTCCCATGCCCTCGCTGTCCACCACAGACCCTCAACTCATTAGAGCTTTGTAGCTGAAGCAGAGAAAGCTGTCTCTTCCAATTACTGCCCCTGTGTTGATGCCATTGGCCGTAACTGTTCATTATTGGAAGTTAACTGAAGCCATATAAAAATACTCTAATAATCTTAGATCACTGGTTTTAAAAGAAAAAATAAATTGCAGGGGACATTGATGTTGAAAAATAAATTTTGGCCTAGAAACCAGATATTAATGAAGTATTGTAAAGATTAACATTTTCATATAATAGTAAGTCAGAAGTTAGAGGAGTTTAGAGCATTTTTCTGTGGTGGGAAACCATTTACTATACTATTGGGTGGGAAACTATTTACTGGTGGGAAACTATTTACTATATAACTAAAGAAGGCCCATGGAAGAACCCAATGATTCTGAAAAAGAGTTGAATGACCGTAGATCAAATGTTATTACTTTTCTAAATCCCATAGCATTAGCAAATCGTAGGTGGGAATTAATTCAGCTCTGCTCTCAGCAACCTCATTGTCCCTACAATTAACCCTAAACAGTGGCCCCCAACCGAGTGATGTTCCCTACACTTGCACAGACATGCGACCCAAGATGGCCTTACTCCCGTTCCCTGACAATATAGGAAACCCTCCCCAGGCTGGCAGGAATGCCTACGAGCAGCACAAGAACAGCTGGAGGGAATTAAACAGGCACAGGGTCAGGTGAGTTTCCTGCAAGATAATAGGAAAACAAAATTTAAACTCTTATTTTGAAAAGAAAGATTCTTCTTTTCTGGAAGGTACCAACTTAAACGGGAGAAGCTGATTCTATGTATCATCTGAAGAGGTTCCCTGTGCTCAGATCCAGTCAGGTGTGTGCAAATCAATTAACATTTTGTATCGTATCAACTTGCTGGTCCATTAAATACAATGAGAAAACTGATTCATGTGATCATCTGATCAAACTGATTTTTCTAATAAATCTTCCAAAAGCAAAAAACAAACTTAGTGAATTATTTCCCCCAAAGATCTACCAACAGCCTGACCTTTACATCACACATAATATTATTCTATTCTGGTATATTATTATGTAATAATATACTATTAGCCATTTGATTTCCCTGTATATTATGCATCCCAGTTAAAGCAGGAGGACACAGCTACTTATAAAGGGTTAATCTGTTAGGGAAGGACACTGCTGCTGGTAAGGGGTCATATAAGCCCAGCCAGCCTTTTGCAGGCACAACACACTAAGGTGACACCCACCACAGAGGAAAGTCCACTTTTGTTATTTCTTTTTGTAGTCTTTCTCTTCCTCCTCCTCCATAATAAACAGGACTCCTACATCTCACATTGTGGATAATATATTAAGATCAAGCACGAAGTAAGAGAGCAGCACACATCTACCTGTGTTCACATACTCCCTAACACAAAGGACTCCACCATAGAAAAAAGAAGTGCAGGCAAGATATTGATCCTTCACTGGTGCTGACTATAGCCATACCAAAGCTTTATTACTGGATTAAAAAAGATTTTCCTTGAAATCTAAAAAGTATTTTGTTTAGTTTTCTAATAATTTATGGACTTTCCAAAGAGGGGATAGGCTCTCTTTAACCATGATTTTACATTGTTGACACTCCCATCAAACATATAGGCCTCCTATTCACCCAACAGTGTCACAGCACTCTTTGGTGAAATCCTTACAACATATAATGCTTACACAGGCTATGTTCACACTAAGTAAAGGGGGGGGGGGGGGAGAAAAGGCGTCCGTTTTTTTAACCCCTTCACGTCAGTATTATGTAGATATAGGTTCCTACTGCACATACCCTGTGAAGTAGGAATGTATATATACAGAGACATTTTGCACACATCAGTGTCCTGGGAGCTGAGGATAATGAGAGGCAGCTGCGGGGATCCCGATCACTTGTACTAACAGGTGGGCGTAAGTCACTTACCTCCGTGTCCTGTCGGAATGGCCATCTATGGATAGAGTCTGCTCTCAGGCAGGCTCTATGCATAGATCGCCGATAACACTGATCTATGCTATGCTATGTCTTAGCGTGTGAAATTGTCTGATTAAAATATAATATTATTGTTCTCACACGGTGAACGGCGTAAACGAAAAAAAAAAATACACCAAGATTGCAGAAATTATACATCAGAAAAAAATTAATACAAAATAAAATAATTCTGTCACATTAATATGATATTAATAAAAACTAGAGATAATGGCACAAAAAATGACATCACAACCAGCCCTGTAAGTGAAAAAACAAAAGCGCTATGGCTCTTAGAAGGCGGGGAGTGACATTGCAGTAATTTGACCCGGACATCCGTGCATCAATGGGCTCGGTCTTGAAGGGGTTATACATCTGGTATTATAATTATAAATATAAATTATAATTGAAGTCAATGGAATACATTAAAGCCAGTGGAATGACGGCCCATTATACATATTATATTGAATAATGGACATTTTTTGAGTGTATGAATATAGCAATTTTTGCGCAGACTTCAAAGTAATGTTTTTTTTTTAGTTGTTTACAAACATTTTTTTCCATCGTTCTTTCACAGTCTTTACTACTAAATTTATTGGACCTCCAAAAAAAAAAAAAAACACCCAAAAGGGTCTGAACTAGAATCTGAGTGCAAAAAATGTGAAATGACAGATGTCATTTGGTACTCAAAATGATGTCCTTCTTTTTCAAAAGAAAAACGGACAGAAAAAATGTAAAGTGAACATAGCCAGACACTGCAAACATAGTGTGAAAGAACTCTGACAACATCCAGTATACCTTTAAGTTGCTAAGAAGCTGATTCAAAAGTAGAAATAGAAATGCTAAATATCCCTATTTAAAGTTCACTTGCTTCATGTTTTTGCACATCACAACACCTTCTAGCCCTGAGCAACTAGAGCAATTGCTTTTGGCAGCTCCAGTCCCCCTACCAAGTCAGAGAAGCCGAGATGTGCAACAAATAGAAGCAGCAGCTGCTAAATGTGAGATGTCAATGTCTACAGCATTTCAATACTAGATCAACAACCAGTCTGCAAAGGCATAGATTTTCTTGGCATAAATCATATATGTATCCAGTGCCACCAAGAATTGAATTGGTTTTTTTCCCCCACTGTATTTGACATGACACACTTGTGTTCGGGGAAATACAGTTTGTTCTTTTTATAAATTATTTCATGTTTTTTTATTTATTTATATTTTCTAACACCTGGATTTGACTATTAAGAGTCATAAAATGTTCCTAATTGATTGTTTTATACGTTACATAGAGGGTGTATAAGGAAGATAAATGTGTCTAGCGCGTTGTGCCAAATTTATCATGCCATATTTGCCATTTTGATACATTTGCCCAATTAGTGTCTCTCCGTCCTGAAAATTGATGCATTATATGACAATTCTGATAAATCTTCTCCAATGATTTCTCTCTTTCTATATACCATACGGCTTTATGTATAGACGACCAACAGGGCACTTGTGAACACAGTTCATTATGGTAACTTGTTGGCTGTAGACTCAAATAATAAACATAAAGGTCATTGGTATTCTAGGTTTTCCAACATTGGTCATCTTGATTGGACATGATTGTGGACAATCTTAATTATTGTAAAAAAAATACTGAACTACCGCTGATTTGCTAATGACTGAATTCTCTTTGTATACTATATCATTTAATATTTTGTATGTATTCTTGTACTTTGTATTTATCTTTGTCAAGATGCCACAAAATTTCAATTAAATGTTTGAAAAAAAAACAAAACAAGGTCATAAAGAAGTTGGCTGAAGAAACGTGTTTACTATTTGCTGCCATATATTGTTCACCTTCTGTTACTTTGGTCATTTGGATGGTTTTGAATTTGTTTTTCAGACTTTGAGTTTTCAGGCTAGTGGTCTGTTTTATAGTGTTCTATAACCTAGTCCCTAAAGTGTACCAGACAAGAGGGGGACAGGCGTCGGTGGCTTTATAGGATGGCTTTAAGAGCAGAGTTGCTGAGTGCTTTATGATGTCTGTTAGAGAAGCTCCTTCACCACTCAGGAAGCCGGTGCGCATTAACGATTCCATTGATTTTGAGTAATTGCTAGTCAGTAATTTTAAGCTGAGCAGGTTTATTACACAGACGGCATATGTGTGCGTACAGGCCGTAAAACACTAGTTTGCTGCTCGTTTTGTCATTCTTCACACACTTATATATGTAGTTGTTTAATTGAAACAGTAAATTCTCTTTACAATTTTTTTTTTCCAGCCGGTTTATTTCACTTGCATGATTTCTCTTGCCCTGTCAATGAAATGCATATTTACTGTTATACATGTAAGGTATTTTCTTTCCTAGGATTTCAGGATGACTAGACATTCAGCAACTGTGAGCTACAGCTCTGCTAGACTCTCTCACCAGTTTCTATTAATTTATTGTACAATCTATTGCTTGCACCCTTCTGACCTGAAATAGACTATTGCAGTGCATTGTATATATGAATAATGGATGCCTTACCTTTGCTGCACCTGTTCTTCTGGGCCTTTGTGTTGTACTGGAAGGAAAGCATTGATAATTTGCCTTCCTTTTGCACTTACCTGTGGTTTAAAGTGATAATTGAAGCGGGACATTTTCATGGAAGAATAGAATAGTGTTTAGTTAACTTCTTCTGCCAGTCTGTGTAAACTCCTTGATGCTGGCATTTCATAGCGCCTTTCAAATGTACAAAACAACCTTTACAAATGGATTATATGCAGTTACGTCTCTTGATTATTTTCATAAGTGCTGTAGTACAATTGCTACTTCACGTATCAGGGCTTTGGGTAGTTGCAGATCAGGTGTTTGACTTCATGGTAAATTTTGGATTTCCGTTTGTAATTACGTTGGCTTTTTATTATTTTACATTCTTGCAATTTTACAATAGTAAAAAACATCTTTTTTTCCTATATACATACGATTGGTAAGATATTTTAAGTTATAGAAGTCCTGTTAAAGTGGCAGTGTACATAGCTTATTGCATTCTTTTTTTCCAGGTTAGGTATAATGGGGTGTTCTTCTGACTTTATGCATCCAGGTAAACTAGATCACGCAGGTGCCATATTTAGTATAGCAATTTGCTGTGCCTTATTGCAGCCACTAGATGTCACCCTAACAGTTCCAGACACAGCTGCAGTACATAAAAGGTTAACCTGAATACAGTTGGTCAATCACAGTTTCCACTTGTCTATCCACCACACTCTATTACCCCAGTTTCCTGTTACCCAGGTCTAGGGGGGTCCTGTTTTAGTTAGTTGTGGTCTAGTGAGAGAGAAGACAAGAGCTTCTTTCTATTAATGCCAGCAGACATGCTCTGCTAGAACCTAACTAAGGGGTAACCAGAAAGCAAGACAACCGTTGCCCATGCCAAGGATCTTAACCTCCAGACAGTCACCCTTGGAAGCACAGGAAGAGGGACTGATCCACAGTAGAGCACAGTGCAAGTTGGCTGCTTTCTACTGAAAACGCTCGACTACATGAGAAAACTTTCAAGTGTTAGCTCCACCCAGAGACAGAGACCTGGGACTTTTAGTACCTCTCAGGGCGGTGTCCGAGACTGTGTAGGCAGAAGGTGGTCAGATAACACAGCTTTATTTAAACACGAGTATGAGAATTTTTTCAAGAAACACTTAGCACACATCCTAACTGATACTAATTTGGTGAGGGCTCCAATCCGGTCACTGTCTACTCTTCTACTCAACTTCTACTTCTGTACCTCAAGTCATCTCTATTCTCCCAATTAATATTTTGGCATTAGGGACCTAAACCACGGTTGTATTTTTGTTTTGCACTGAAACCTTCAAGTAAAGTCCAATTATCTATTTAAGTGGGACTCTGTTTTACCGCACCACTGTACCTGCACCTCACCCTAGTCCTAACCAAAGGTTGGGTGCCTGTGTTTCCAGCGCCCCGGGCCGCGACAGGGTCATGTGATTGTTGCAATTGTTATATTGGGTAGAACATTAGGTAGAAAGCTAAACAGCAACAGACAATTTATATACAGCAGCTGTATATTGACAGCAGCAGCTGGGGATTGCCCCCTAATCCCTATGTAAGACCACTCTAAAAAAACACATACTAACATATTAATGAGTTCCAGTGAATCCACAATCAAGATGACATCTGTAAGGATTTTTAGCCACTGACTGTAAACATGACAACTTCCATTTAATAAGCAGAATTTAGTGCGGCATCTTGCGGCATTTTTGTTTTTATCATTCTGCAGTACAGTTTAACAAACTTCTAGCATGCTCAAGTTTGTCTGAACCCAAGCATGTGGCATGTGATTAGCTGCTGAAGTTGGATAAAGCCCTAAGGCTGTCTGGGAAACATGGATACAGCCATAGGCTGTATCCATGTTTTCCAGGCAGCCTTAGGGATTCACCCGACTACAGCAGCTAATCACATGCTGCAGAATAATCACATGCTGCAGAATAGATCTCAATGAGAGATCAGTGCACTTATACTAAAAGTTCCCAGGGGGGCTTCTAGTATAAGTGTAAAAGTAAAAAAAAAGTGATGTTTTCAATCAAAAGCCCCCTCCCCTAATAAAAGTCAGAATCACCACCCTTTTCCCATGTAATAAATAAAAGTAAACAAATAAATAAACATGTTTGCTATCGCCGCGTGCGTAATCGCCCATACTATTAATTTATCCCATTCAAGATCTCGCATGGTAAACGGCAAAAGTGCAAAAAAATCCCAAAGTGAAAAATTGGCCATTTTTGGTCGCATCAAATTGAGAAAAATTGTAATAAAAAGCGATCAAAAAGTCGTATATGCACAATCAAGGTACCGATAGAAAGAACACATCATGGCGCAAAAAATGACACCTCACACAGCCCCATAGACCAAAGGATAAAAGCGCTATGGGAATAGAGCAATTTTAAGGAACATATATTCGGTAACAATGGTTTGAATTTTTTACAGGCCATCAGATACAATAAAAGTTATACATGTTACATATAGTTTTAATCGTAACAACTTGAGGAACATATATAACAAGTCAGTTTTTCCCCAGGGCAAATGGCGTAAAAACAAATACCCCCCAAATAAACAAAATGTGTTTTTGTTTTTTTTTTATTTCACCATACGTTTATTTTTTTTTGGTTTTCCAGTGTACTTTATGAAAAAATTCAGCATGTCATTGCAAAGTACAATTAGGGGTGCAAAAAATAAGGCCCGGTCCTTAAGGGGTTAAAGGGGTATCCCAGCCTCTAGAAGGTATTACATAATGAGTGATTAGCTGACAAATGTCAGACCCTGTTAGTCTGATTATGAAGAAAAAGCATATGCATAAAAAGGTAGCCCATCAAGAAAAAAAAATCTTTATTTAAATAGCCTTACAGTACACAAAATATATACAAAACAGGAGCAGTAAACCTTGGGAGACGAGACCTAAATGCCACTCAACATTAAAAACACTAAAATGTCATCCTTGTTCCAGCTGGCGTCCCAGTCTCTGGTTTAGATCCTGTAAGTCTGACTACCAAGACTCACTTTTATAAATACCCACTGTACTACATTGTCAAGGGTACACTTGAATGTAACAGGAAAACCCTAATAGACATATAGAATGTCCAGACAAATATTTATGAGTAAATACATTGTTTTGTTTAGAGTAATGCCTTTTGTGTATAGATATCCTGTGATCATTGCTCGTGTACTTGTCCTATTTGTATTATCACACTACTTGTTGAAACAAATGTATTTACACTTCTTATAAATAAAGTATGTTACATGAGGTACACTATGAGAAACTGCAATTGCTACAGATGTTACAAGCCAATTATATCTATTATATAATATGGCCCAAAGTCATATTTATTGTTTTTGATGTATGTAATGTTGTTTTTTTAGACTTTGTGCTAGGGATGAGCAAACTTTTGAACAGTTTGGTTCGGTTTGATCCAGCAAACTTTCGTAAAGTTCAGATTCGGCCGAACCGAACCTAAAACGAGCCTTGCAATAACGGCTGAATAATTGTAGCTACAATAGTGGGAGTCTGATAGGGTATAGTTTCCTTTAGTTGCAGTTGCTATTACAATAAAAAAGTGGAAAAAATTAAAGTGCAAAAATAGTGAAAAAAATAGCCAAGGTGTAAGTGATTACACGAGACATAGGACACAAAGTTTCTTGGACCCAGTAGGGTGGAAAACAGACATTTGACAGTGGAATCAGCAGCAGTAATAGGACTTTATTGGACCCAGTGTGGAGGAGGGAGAGGCAGTAGCACTTAATTGCAAACAGCCCAGTATGGTTAAAAAAAGAGACTATTTGAGGAGGAGGAGGAGGCAGTACCTGATTGCACTCAGGCCAGTAATATTGAGAACAGACTAGTCATGGAGCAGGAGGATGGTAAGCCTTGGAGTGGTGTCCTGGGATTCTTCGCTGATGATGTTGGTTACCACACTTTCCAGAATACGGATGAGTGGTATGATGTCCTTGATGCCTGCTCACAGAGTTGCGTCCTTAAAAGGGATCAACAATTGGCACGACATGTTCGAAGAAACCTGTGCACTATGAGATTTATCACATGTGCCATACAAAGTGTATGACTCCCTGCTGCACTGCAGAGACAATGTTCCTCCCATTGTCGGCTACAACACTTTCCACCGTTAGTTGACCTGGGGTCAGCCATTCATATATCTCCTTCTCCTCCCTGATGGTCCGGAGGAGCTCCTGCCCAATGTGGCTTCGTTCACCCAGGCTCACAAAATGGAGCACAGCCTGAGAGCGCCGGGCCTGACATCGTTGGTAAGACACCGGGGCAGGTTGGACTGCAGTCAAAACGGTGGATGGTTGCAAGCTGGTGGAGGTGACAGTGGCAAGAATGGGCTAACTTTCTGGTGGTCTTCTGGGGGAATGTTGACCCAATGGGCAGTAACAGACATGTACTGCTCTTGCCCATAATTAAAGGACCAGACATCAGCACTGGGGTGCACGGTCTTGGACACCAAGATACCCAATGAGTCGCCAACATTTTTCTACACATCTGTACAGTGATGGGACAGGCGATGGGACAGCTGATGGGACTTTTTGGGACTTTTTTTTTGTTTCTGGGACAGTGATGGGACTTTTTTTTTTTTATTAACTTTTTGTTGTTGCAGCTAAAAGGGGTTTTTCTATTTTTTGAACCTGATTTTAAAGATATGAACTGATTTTACCTTTATAAATTCGATAAGTTTGAACATTGAAGTTTCTTTTATGTGTCTTGGTTAATACTCACAGACAGCTGTCACATTACAATTTTGATTAGGCAGCACCCAGGTATATCTGAGGAGAGTAATTTAAGGTCTCACCCTTAAGGTCTCACAGGGGTGATGTCACACATCTTGATATTCACAGAAAACCAGGATACAAGGGATTATAGGAGTAATAATCCCTTGTATCCTGGGGTATTCTGTGAAAAAAGTACAATTTTGCATCTCCTTGGTATTTTTAACAGATTCATAACAAACTTTCTCAAAGTTTGGTTTAGTACGAATCTGGTTCGGTTCGTAACGGTTCGGTTTGCTCATCCCTACTTTGTGCCATTGGAAATACTTATCTATGATTATGGACTTTATTGGAAGGCATACTCCAAGTAGGGGATTTGTATTATAGACATACATAGCTATAGGTCCGTAAATGAGAGGTTCCTCAATGATGACATATGCCTTTTGAGGAAGAATGTTAACACATCCAATATATGTCAGAACATTTCTGCCAGTTTTCAGCCTTGCGATTGGAAATTGTGGATAAAATACAGAAGATATCTGGTTTTATCCTGCTATGCTGAACATATTTTCTATGGTTTGCATGGCCAGACAAATCATTTAAGATATTCCATATATATATGACTGGATGATAACTGGAAATCATTTATGTAGAACCCGATTATACTTGACTAAATCACCTCCTTTGGTTACATAATGGCTTTACTAATTGGTTGTCCAGTCAGAACAACCATCTTCCACACACTGTTCCATTGTATAAGCATATAAAAGCATTGAATTTAGCAGACTTAAGCAGATGAGAGGGGGAAGGAGCAAGCTGCAGGCAATGACCAATAGCTGCCTGATCTTACTGATGTTACTGTGACATTTGGCAGCTTTTGGACATTGCATGCGTCCACAGCATTCTCACATTCCCTTTTTGCCTATGGAAGTTATCAGCAAAGAACTGGTGGCAGAGGTGGAAGTGGAGAACTAGAGAGCAGAAGAGGTAGTATCTTTTCTGTTATTCGGATAAGCTCTTTAACTGATCACCAATGGATCTGCATAAAAAATATACTGGTTGGAAAAGCCCTTCAACTTGAGCATGTTGCATCACTGACCAGGATGCATCATTAGCAAGAGCTGTTATGTTTTTGGGAATGTCTTTTAAAAATGTACTTCTCATGCATTCATTTACACACCGTTAATATTGTATAAGGATAGTTGAGGTGTTAAAGTTTTGTACCTTTTGAAAGCCACTAATGAAAAAACAGTAATCCAAATACCTGAAATAGGGAATTATAAATATTTTCTTATAGTAATAAGAAGAATGCAAAGAAAAAAAAAAAAAGATGTCATTGTCTATTATTCTATAGACGAGGCAACTATTGTTTGCTAAGGACAGCAGTGTTCTTTGCAGTAGCCGTCATGCTAATAGAGTAGGCATCAAGGTATCAGTTGGCGCATGTTAATAACTAGAGATGAGCGAATAATGAAATTTTTGATAATTAGAAGTTTGATTCGAATAGCTCCCGATATATATATTCAAACGAATATGGGGGGAAAATACTTAGGACCTGGAAATCAATATTCAACCACTAGGAGGTCACCAAGTACACAATGACATCTCAAGAAATGATGCCAACAACTCCAGAATGCATAAAGGACAGCAGGGGAAGCATGCCAGGGTGCATCTAACATCATAATTTTCCCAAGTGTACGCCGAAGATTCACGAACAAATTATGAACGTAAAGAAGAAGCGTACGTTTTGGTCGAGCAGTACGCACTTGCATACGTATCAGGTCAGGTGCAGTGTAAAAAACATAATGAAAATTAATGATAACTACAAATCAGTAGTAGCAAGATAACAGGTATTATCCCACACTCACAGTATACAGCCATATGCTGAATATATAATTGTTTTTACAACAAAAAAATTAAAGGGCTCTTCAATGCGCAGACTGCGCAAATCAGTAGTAGCAGGATAGCAGGTATTATGCCACAGTCACAGTATACAGCTGTATACAGATGTCTGAACACACTGACTGTCTCACAACAGCTTCTAAATAAATGGTTTTTATACTTTTAGCCCTAACAAAGGCTTTTGAGGGTCCCTTCCTTTCTTACTTCACATAAAAGCTTTTTCTCCCTGGTGTACAGCCTGTCCCTCTCTAACTCCAAACAGCAAGTGACACGAATCTGAAATTACTATTCTTATATTCAGGAGGTGACATAGTTTAGCCAGCCAATCACAGAGGTTTTTTTTTTTTTAAAGTCCTGCCAATACCTAGTGCCTGTCCCTCCCCTCTGCATGTTTATAGGCTGGAAAAAAGCGCCAGAGGATGTGGGAGGGCGAATCGAATTTATGCTGCATAAACGTTCGAATATTCGAACGCATTCGAATAGCTCGAATAGCGTACTATTCGATCGAATAGTTATTCAATCGAACAGTATTCGCTCATCACTATTAATTACCAGCATGTACAGTACTACAATACAGGGCACAGTGGTATTTATCAGGCGACATGACATAATTCAGCCAGATGCCTACTATATCAGCCTATGAAACTTGTACTCTGTGTTGCATGTTGTCTTGTTATTCCCTTCTGAACCTGCAACACAGCTCACCACACTTCTATAAATGCACGCACGTACATTCTAAAATTGTACCAGGTCATATTGCCTAATGTTTATTTAATTTGTTTATCCACTTCATTGTATTTGCTTCCAATCTGTAGCCATTTGCTGTAGGACACGCTGGGTTTTGAGTGACTCCCTCTAACCTGCAGTTATTTTAATGGCTTTTTGTCAGGTGGCCACACCACACTATACATATATTGGTGTTAATAATTTATTATACAGTTAAATGCAGAATGCTTTTAGGGCTTTTTAATTAGCTTCCCTCTCTATTCTTATTACTACCGCCGGACCTTGAGGCATAATGCAGAGTTAACTTGTTAAGTGCTAGATCGCAACGTCTGAACCACGAATCTTCTGGAAGAATAGTTTCCATATAATAGGATAACTGAGTTTAGCTGATGCAGATTACTTAGTTTCAGATGTTATTGCAGCTTAGACAGTGTTTTCTTTTACTATT
Source organism: Dendropsophus ebraccatus (assembly GCF_027789765.1). Lineage (NCBI taxonomy): Eukaryota > Metazoa > Chordata > Amphibia > Anura > Hylidae > Dendropsophus > Dendropsophus ebraccatus. Next base: position 125,554,110 of record NC_091458.1, read on the forward strand.
AAGTATTCAGATCAAATTGTTCCAAGCAACTCGAAGATATGTTACTGTATAAAAGCTGCTGTTGTGCAATAAAGCAATGACAGGTTTTGTCGGCACAAGCAGATGAATTGCTGAACATTTCTGAAGTCTCAAAAGGAGTCAAGGTCTTCCATTAATTATGAAGCATCTCAACTAATCTAAGAAATTCTCTGCGCTGAATATAAGCGAGCTGAAAGAAAAGTAAGAGGATGTTACTTGACTTCATATCTATCGGAGCCGTATACTGGTTTCTCTGTTGAGAACACTGCACGCATGTTGTGCCCTAGAAAATGTAGAATATAAAATATTGTCAGAAAAGGTGAATACCGTATTACACGTTTTCAGGTTTATAAAGGTTCGTGAGTTTTAAATTACTGTTAGGATAGGTATACATTTTATCAGGGTCTCAGGGTGAAGGCTGAAGTGTGCCCAAAGTGGGCATTATTGACACCATCAGCAAGAGTCAAAGGAGATGCTGTGTGGAAGGACAACTTTTCATTCATGAATCCACTTATAATTACTTTTTTATCTGTATTTTACTTATTTTTCTGCAATGTAGCCTTGAATTTAAGATTTTACCCTGCTTCTCTTAGGGGGCATTCACACATTCCGTGATTATGGACAAGAATCTTGGAAATCCTGGCATCACAATTCATTACGATGCCGGGAGTGCTGATGATTTAAACCGATTTGGAGCTCTCAGTATCATAATGAATCGTGATGCGGGGAGCTCCTTACTTTGTTCCATAGCACATCTGTATTTACAAACCATGCACAGAACATGGGAATAAGGCCTTAATCTGTGCCATGCTCTCAATCCTCTCAGCACAGAATTCCCAGAGCAGGTGGTGTCAACACCATCTCCGCCTTTTGGAGAGGACAGTATTGTTATTCTTCTTTAAACATACTTGTTGCATACCTCACTATTCTCCAGTGCTGATCCTCTGCCCATGTGTTTAACACCTTGCCATGGCAGCCAGCATGCACTGATCGCTCAGGACAACTGTATAATTATCAATGCCTTTTAAACCAGGCAAGAGTCTGATGATCTTAACTGATTATTAGAAGTATCCCTAGGGACTACAGAACCCTACCTTTATCTTTCATATTTACTGTAGACTGCCTGTGTATGACTAAGCTTTCCAAGTTCTCTCTTCTACATGTATAACTTCATAAGGATGCCTGTCTGCATATTATGTAGCTTTAACTTTCCATACCAGAAATTAAAGCGTTGTTCCAAGAAGAATTTACTTGTCCCCTATCCACAGGATAGTATGCGACTCGTGGTTCCAGTACGCACGTCACGCGACTCGTGGCTCTTTTCATTCCTATGGAGGTGCTGGAAAGAGAATCAAGTAAGCCGGAAGAGCGCTTATTGATATCTCTCGGGCACCTCCATAGGAACAAATAGACCTGTGTGTCTTGTGCTGTACCCGTGGCTCTAGTCATAAGACAAATGCCGGGGCCCAATACGGAGATTGCCAGGGGGTTCGGAGGTCGGACCCCCCAGTTATCTCTTACTTGTCTCCTATTCTGTGGATAGGGGACAAGTTAATTTTTCTTGAAATACCCCTTTAACTAAATGAAGACAAGAACTGCAAAATATTTTATTACGACCACTGTTAAAAAAATAGTTGAATTTTCCTTACGTAAGACAGTTTAGGTAGAATAAGCTACTGCATCAAGGTGGCAAGTCCTCCCACTACCTACCACATAATATGGGTGGACCTTAAGAAACTTTATATCCTTACAGACATCACAATTAAAAAAGCAAAAAAGGGGGGAAAATACACAACCAGAATAGTGGTGCTACCCATCCCTTCTTTAAGAGAAGGAAGAAAACGGATAGAAAGGGGTCTCTGGATGTACAAGCGTTATGGTTTCTATACATCAGGTTTTGTGGGCCAATTATTGCTGTGGGGAAACCTCACATCTAATAGGTTTGACATATGAGTCTTGCATTGTATTAAAAGAAAAAGGTTACTATATAAAAGTTACACATCTTTAAGGAGTAATATATGATTTTTTTTTTATAGAGTTTCTCACTTTTGCAAAGATCCAGAATTCTGATTCGGAGTCTTGGAACCACGGAGAAAGGTCTTGTCAGAATGTCAGGAGTTAAATGACTGGGGATGCATCAATTATTGAGCAGCTTCCAAAGCCTGCAGTGTGAGGCCTGCGTTCATTTCCTTTGTATATTGTAAACAGGATCTTGCACCTGAGGCAGTCTAATAAATATAAATATAGCTCCTCATAATGGAAGTTTTAAGCTTCTTATAGAAACCACAGGCATTCTAAGTAGCAGCTGAAATGAAACATAGTTATTCTGATGTCATAGTTATATATAATTCAAGCCAACAATAATTTAGAGGACAAGTACTCCAAAGCTGATTGATAATGTCCAAAGAAAAGCAACTCCTATGTAAGATAATGTACGGTAATGTGCTATATCCTGTCTGTGGAATAGCGATAGAAACATCATTATTCCTGGGCCCATCTACTCATCTATGGTAGATCCTATTCCGAAATATAGTACAAATAAGAGTAATTAAAAGAATGCAAAATTATACACAACTTTTTAGATTTTTTATAAATTTTAATTCAACATCCTACCATTGAAACATTCCAATAATAGAGGAAAAAACTCATGAAGAATTCAGTTTCCCCATTGGTTTCCTGTCAGTCCTATAGTACATCTAGGTTTTTTTCATGAAAGCGCGTGCTTTCTATATCACCTGAAGAATATAGGCGGCTATGATTGGCTGAAGTATGTTGACAAGACAGTGATCAGATGATCTCTATGGGTCTGGGTTCTGAGACCCTTGACATGCACCTGGGGCAGCCAGTCACCATGAAATTTTTATTTGTGTGAGTTATGTGGAGTAATTCATATGAATGGCTGTGCATGTACATGTATGTTTTGTATTTTGAAATAACAATAATCCAAAGTTGTTCAAGAAAAAGTCTCATTAAATGGCTGTTTTATCAATATACTATATCCTTTTATAAAACATGTATACAGTATATGATACAATTAGAGATGAGCAAGGCAAATCTGGTGAAGCAAGATTAGCTGCGAATTCGCTTCATTCTGCAAAGCGAATTCACACAGATTTCTTAAGAAACTCACAAAAACATGGTGGCCACATGTTAGCTGTCTGGATGGTCACTTGGTGGAAAAAAGGATTAACTATAATCCCTAGCACCCATCCAATCAGCTGCAGGGCCCTCTGTGATGTCAGCACCTCCCCCTCTATATAAGGAGGTTCGGTAATGGTGGTGGCCAGTGGGCTGTGGTGGAGAAGAGAGCAGGATGGCAGCAGGCAGTTACAGCAGAGCAGGGAGAGACTAACAGAGCGATATAGGTAAAGTAGAGGATAGCAGGGCTGATTGTGGGTGATTGTTTGTTGTAGCTGTCAACCAAGTGTGCAGTTTACCAAGTAACTGGGTGCCTATAGGAATTCACTGGGACCAGTGAAGACACGGTCCATATTATTGACTCACTGGGCACTGTGAACTCCTACTGAGTTATGCTAAGTTACTAGGATCAGTGAATGGAGCGTGTGCCTTACATAATCAGTACTTGCACTCCACTTCTACTATGTTCTAAAAATTTGCGAAAGTGTTACCACTAATTTATCAATATCCACTGTCCTGGGAGAAAAGAAATGTTGCGCTGCTGTTTCAGCTATGTCCACTGCTGTCTATGGCGGAAATTGGATGATTTTACTTTAAGGGTTGCTTCACGCACCGGTATGTTCTGTGGCTCTCGGCGTTCTGACATCCCACTCAGCCAATAAGTACGCTGTCCTTATTGGCTGAGCGGGACGTCCAGACAGCGGGAGCCACAGAACAAGACAAAACGCGGATCGGGTAATGTATGTACCAGGCCCTGAGGGGTTAAGGGGACTGCCGCTTACATACTCGTAGCGCGATGATAATTCCACGGCGAGTATGTAATCCTATTGAAACTGACAGGAGAGGAATCGCAGCAACCTCTCAGCGTGAATTCTGCTGCTATTTTGTTACGTGTGAACCCACCCTTAGGGTAAATGATTGATGGTAAGGTGGTACAGAGGACACCTGCTTTTCTACTATATATTATACAGTATATCGTCTCTTTAAATATATATTTTTGTTTGTGTGTTTCGTTATTAGATACAATTCTTTGTGGAGACAGAAATGAGATGCAAGCATAATACATGATTTACTGAGGAACCTAACAAGCCATTGTTCATAATTTTTGTTTTCTTGCCATCTTGTGTCCCTCTAGAATTGTGTGCGATCAGATGATGTATAGACAAGCTGTCACAAAGTACCTAGTAAGCATATTTCTGTTGTTTGCACACTAGTGACACTTGATTGTCCTTGTAGGAATAATTAGAATCATTTATTTTTGGTCAGACATGAAGCTAAGAAGTCGGCTGCTGATTTCCACTAATAACATGTATTTACTGTTAACTTATAAAAAGCAAAACAGCATGTGGAAAACCAATGCATGTAATTTTCTTACAGACTGCCACAATAGCTAATTGATCTATATGTGACACTATGAGATTAAAATGCACCAGAGACTGAAAACATAATAAGTTGCATGCACCACAATGCTAGTAAGAAACAAAGTTCAGGAGTAGAGATAAGCGAAGCAGGCGGAAATTTGTTTTGTGGGCTTTGCAAATTTTGGGTCAAACTCGTTAATATTTGCGAATCAAATCTTAACAAATTTCATTAAAACAGCCAAAACCATAGTAGCTACAGTACTGGGACTATTAGAGAATGACGGATGTTGTTGTAAAAGTGTCAAAAATAGGAAAATCACAATAAAAAAAAGTCAGTCAATCATCCAATTTTCCCCATGGACAGCAATTGGACCTTGGTGGATGAGCAGCGTAATATCATTTTTTCTCCCAGGACAGGAGTGGAGTGCGACCACTGATTATGTAAAGTGCACACTCAGTTAAGTAATGAAACCCAACTTGTATAACACAGTAGTAATGGAGTTATGTAAGACACACAATCAATTCACTGATCCCAGTAAATTGGTATAACTCAATAGGAGTTTACTGTGCTCAATGCCCAATGAGTGAATAATAAGGACTGTGTCTTCACTGGTCCCAGTGAATTCCTTTAGGCACCCAGTTATTTGGTAAACTGGACACTTGGTTGACAGCTACAACAAAAAAGTCACCCACAAATCAGCCCTCCTATCCACTTGTCACGATCGGCAGGTGAAGACAAGACATTCGACAGTGGGCCCTAAATCTGACCCCACCCACTGTCACCTGCCTACTTGCCTCAGTCGACCCTAGGCGGTCGCGGACAACCACGAAGACAATCCCTATGCTGTATACGTGCAGAACATAAAACGCAGACAGACAGACAAAAAAAATGCGGAGAGTCAACTAGCCGAGTCAGGAACCAAACGAGCAACGCAGTACAAAATCAGAACCGAGCGGAGAGTCAGGGGACAGGCAAAAAGGTCAGAATCCAGGCAAGACAAAATGGAAAAGGATAGGACAGAATACAAGGGACTGGGGAGCTGGGATCAGAAACAACTAATAGCCAGCGATTAGAGGCTGACACTGAAAACACTTTATACTGGATCAGGAGCCCGGACCAAAGACTGATTAGTCCGGCCTCCTGAATCCAGACACATAGCAGCTGGTGCGCTGCAGGCTGAGTGGCAGAGAGATCCGTCACTCAGCCTGAGCTCAACAGCACTCAGCTGCTTGGCCGGGCGACGTACACTAACGCGAGACCCGCGGCTTCCCTGGTTACTAGGGACGCCGTCGGGTCTCCGTGATGTCACCCGGCTCGGCCGAGGAGGGCGGCGCTGCGCTCCAGCCGGACCAGACGACGCTGGAGCGCGGTCAGGTAAGTTACTGACACCACTCCTCACTGTCCCTATATCACTCCGTTAGTCTCTCCCTGCTCTGCTCTAACTGCCTGCTGCCATCCTGCTCTCTGCTTCACACACAGCCAACTGGCCACCTCCATAAATGAATCTCCTTATATAGAGGGAGAGATGCCGACATCACAGAGGGGCCTGCAGCTGATAAGATGGGCGCTAGGGATTATGTCTGATCCTTTTTCCGCCTAGTGATGCTCCAAACAGCATGTGTGCCTGCCATGTTTTTTTTTTTTGAGAATTTCCTTTATGAATGGGTGGGAATTCGCTTTGCAGAATTAGTCTGGGTTCACACACAGTATATTTCAGGCAGTATTTGGTCCTCATGTCAGGTCCTCATAGCAACCAAAACCAGGAGTGGATTGAAAACACACAAAGGCTCTGTTCACACAATGTTGTAATTGAGTGGATGGCCGTCATATAATGGCAAATATTTGCTGTTATCTTAGAACAACGGCTGTTATATTGAAATAATGGCAAGTTATTTACTGTTATATGGCGGCCATCCACTCAATTTCACCATTGTGTGAACAGATCCTTTCTGTGTTTTCAATCCACTCCTGGTTTTGGTTGCTATGAGGACCTGACATGAGGACCAAATACTGCCTGAAATATACTGCGTGTGAACCCAGCCTGAAGCTTCTTTTGTACTTTGCAGGTAAATTCAATGCGTTTTTATTTTACATAACCAGAGTAGCGTCACAGACCATAAAAAGTAGCCAGACGTTTCTATGCATTACGCAACTTTGTCAGGGGGTCTATGATAGAGAACACAAATAAATGGGATCAAATAGCAGCTCTGGAATTAAGGGCGCTCTATAAATAAATAATAATAATAATAATAATAATAATAATAGTGTGGAAAACAAAACATAATTTATATCAGTGGTATATAAACTAATGACATACTGTAGTACTGTATTGGGTATGTAAAGGGAATAATACATATAAGAGCTAGTATAAATGCACAGTAGAAAAATAAAAAACATGTTTATCATGATATACATCAGGTAGGTAGAAAGAGCCCTGTTTGTTGCAATTTTATTCCGTCTGGTCAGTCCACTATTCTATACACACCAGCAGCACAGATCTCTTTCTCAATAGTTAACTTAAATGTATCCCTGTGGTTAAGAGCTTTCAGCCTGAAGTCTAGACTGTTTAGCCGGTAGAGGATTGCTTAGACCAATGTTGGGGCCTTGTTTATGGGTTCCCCAACAATAAAAGCAGCAAGATTAGTCACTTAGAGGAGATATGTCATGTTAATCTCAGTGTATTAAAAGACGACTATCTGTGGGCATGTAAAGGTATGTTCACACTAGGATGTTTGCTGAAAAAACGGGGGAAATGCAGACCATCAACGTATAACATAATCCAAATTATCTGACAGGTACAGTAAATGAGAATACCAAACTGTGAGTGGGTGGGAGTTCTGTGAGGCTATGTTCTCACAATGTAAAGATAAAGACAAATAACGGGCGTTATTGCAAAACAACGACTGTTATTAATGTTCATGATTGTTAATATCAGCTGTTGTTTTACAACAATGGATGTTATTTGCCTTTTTGTTACATTGTAGGAACATAGCCTGAGACTGCAAACATATTTCCGAGGTTCATCTATGGTAAGAAGATGAAGAATCACTGTCTGTTATTCTCGGAATACCGGTTTAACCCCTTCCCACATAAGTATGGCAACCCCGCTCCGAACAAACCGATGCGCTCCTGGCTGCTACCTGCTCCCGGCTAATTAGCTATTTAGATGCCGCTGTCAAAGCCATCCCTAGGGTCTAGTGGGGGGTGGGGGGTCTAGCAGGGGGGTCCCCCACCACCGCTGTGCGATTACAGAGGGGATATCCCTTGTTCTTATCTGGCCCGGGCTCAGCATTGGACTGACACTGATCCTGGCTCGGTAATCTATAGATCTGGGTTGCAGGATCCCAGAGTAATACAGCACTGATCTAATGGGAGATAAGTGCAGTAATAATAAAAGTCTCCCAGGGACTTTTTTTAAAAGCAGTCAGATAAAATAAAATTCATACAAATTACCATTATCATTGTAATCATACTGACTTGAGGAACATAGAAACCATGTCAGTTTTGCCATGTGCAAACGGTGTAGACACGAAACCCTCTGAAATGAAAACAATTGTTTTTTTTTAATGTCACCACGCAAATAATTTTTTTCTGGTTCTGCAGCGTATTTTATGGAAAAATTACAAAAATTGCAAAGTACAATTGATTTCACCAAAAATAAGGGTTTATGTGGCTATGTTGGTGAAAAAATGTAAGCTCTGTGGCCTTTTAAACCAAAGAAGGTAAAAACAAAAGCGGAAAAAAATTAGCCCAGGAGGGAAGGGGTTAAAAATGGTTACATTGTTCATTTAACATAAAACAAAAAAACCTGTCTAAGGCTTTTTTTACATTTACAGCAATATGGGTTAAAATAGGAAAGATTTATGTAAAACCTGAATTTCCTTCTGTGCCATTATTTATGATGTTGTCACTGTGTATTTTGGTTTTGTTCAACAGTTGTAGGCATAGTATTTATGTCACGGGAGCATCTGCAAAATTTATGGACCTGAGTATTATACTGTCTGCATCTAAATACTGACTGCTTCACTTGGTGGATTTTTAAGTATGAACCTAAATCTACAACTGACCCATAAATGAGAACTTTGTTTATCTCGACAGACATGTTATAAAGATATAGGAGGAGAGCTGCTTGTGGTGTTTCTGTTACACATAATGGAAGATGCATCCAGACAAACCTTACAGACAACATTGCTTTAGAAATCTTTAGATCAATCAAAATGATTTACTGTTTATTATATTAAGAGTCTTTATTTATATAGTGCCAACATACTGTATTCCACTGGCACTTTACAATTAAGAGGGTAAATTAGTGCAAAACACAAGTTTGTAGTTAATCTCCCCGAGTTATTTATCTTCCTTATCATTCCTCCTGAACTGAACATAGACTGCCATAGTTGTTCAGTCTGTAGTATAAATACAGATATCATATTGAAATAAATTGAGACCAATGTACCTAAGATTAATTAAACCTAAGTTGAAGGGATTCTGTCAAAACTACGCTATATAACTTGGTGCAGAACCTTAAAGGACAACTCCGGCAAAAAAATTTTTGGGCTTATTTAACACACATTACAAAGTTATATAACTTTGTAATGTGGTTAAATACCCGGTCTGGCCCCCTTCCCCCACTTTCCGACCCCCGACCCCCCCGCCCGGAAGTTAAAGAATATATACATTACCTATTACGGTCGTCACGGTCCTCTTCTCTGGTGTCGGGTGATGTCAGAGCTGGGGGCGGTCCGGGTCTTCTTCCTCCTCGGCGTCTTCATTGAGAGTGAATGGGAGAGAAAAGGCTGCTGGTGCACATGCGCACCAGCAGCCTTTTCATTGGCTGGAGCGCATCACATGGCTTCCAGCTTGCTCAGCCCTGATTGGCTGAGCTTGCTGGAAGCCATGTGATGCGCTCCAGCCAATGAAAAGGCTGCCGGTGCGCAAGCGCACTGGCAGCCTTTTCTCTCTCATGGACCCGGAAGCAAGAGACATCGCTGGACGGCGGAGGCAGGTGACGGTGAGGCGGACGGCGGGCGAATGGAGTGGCGATCGTCACCGGAGGGATGGTGAGTATGGTGTCTGTGTGTGTCTGTGTTTTTTTTTTTTGGGGGGGTCCCACCGGAGTTGTCCTTTAAACTATGTTAATAGTATAACGGCTGGAGAAGTGGATCTGCTGGATTACCACTAGAGAGTTGCAACAGGGAACAGAGTTTAAGGGGCTGCCGGTCTTCACCAGAGCCTGTCGCAAGGCTGGATGGGCTTGCTGCAGCAGGAGACCCCCAGGTAACCCCGCCTTGACTTGCTAGTAGTGGCAGACAAGGTGCAACGTAGAATAGAAAAGTAAAGCAGCTCGTAGTCAGGCACAGGAAGGAAGGTCTTAGGCAGGCGGCAGGAAACGTAGTCTGAAACCTAAACTAACGTCAGAAACACGGGCAGCTGAGACAGGCAAAGAGCATTTTTTCAATAAGCACAGGACACTAAGGATCCGGCAAAGGACCGAGGAAGAGGAAGGGCTATTTATAAAAATCAAGGCCACATAGAATCAATTAAGGGTACACGGTGCAAAAAAAATGACTTCACATACAGCCCCATAGACCAAAAATAAGAGTTATAAGCATTTTAAGGAACATTCATTTTAAAAAAAAGTTTTAATTTTTTAAAAGCCACCAAATAAAAAAAGAGTCACATATCATTGTAATCATACTAACTTGAGGAACATGTACAAAATGTACAACATTTTACCCTAGGGCAAACGGAGCAAACACAAACCCCCTCCCCAATATAAAAATTTGTGTTTTATTTTCACACATAATTTTTTCTGGTTTTGCAGTGTACTTTATGCAAAAATTAAGCCTGTTATTACAAAGTACAATTAGTGGCACAAAAAATAAGGGCTTATGTGGGTCTCTAGGTGAAAAAATGCAACCGCTATGGCCTTTTAGGCACAAGGAGGAAAAAACAGAAGTGCAAAAATGGAAATTGACCCAGTCCTTAAGGGGTTAATAGACTTTATTAAATTTCTTACCATGTAGCTGCTAAAGATGTTCTAAAGGCTGCTATAGTATTGATAAATGAAAGGTTTGGGGTAAGATGACAACTTTCTTTCAGAGACAGCAGGTCTCCAGTTCAGTAGCGGTCTGCAAGTGAGGTGACTCTGTACCCACAATCTGTCCCCCCAAACCACTTGTACCTTCAGATAGCTGCTTTTAATCCAAGATCTGTCCTGGGGTCCGTTCGGCAGGTGATGCAGTTATTGTTTTAAAAA